>NC_052022.1:33394297-33698968 GCF_015832195.1 Motacilla alba alba | reverse complement strand
AGGGATAGTGTCTGTTTCCTGGTCCCCAAGTAAGTAGCCACTAACTTGGTCCAAGGGGTGCAGGAACTTTGATGATCTGAAAATGACATGGAAGTAGACTAACACATCTCACATAACACTTTGGATTTCTTCCCTTTTACACCACTAAAAGCCTTGGGGTTTGATTGCCTTTTTGACTACCAGTTATGTTCTTAACTCTGAAAGTCTGAGTTTCTTGTTCAGTGTCAGGAGCAACAATGCTGCAGCCTGAAGAACATCTACAGATATTCCCATAGTATTCTTCAGTCTGATGTTAAAGTATTCCTTTGTTAAAAATAAGGAATTTTGCTTGTGAACCAAAAGGAAAGTCATTTAGAATAAAAGTGACTAAGGCTGGCAATTTTTATTAATACCGTTTTCAAGTCCTTTTCATAGCTACATGTACATTTTTCCTTGTGTTTTGAAAGTCTGCCTATTTTTTAATACTCTTATGTTCAGTAGAGACTGCTCCTTACAGAATTAATTCTGCTGAGATTTTTAAATCAATCTGGTAACTATTTTATTGGCATCCTATTTGCTTTGCCCAGTTCTTTTATAATTGACTTGTTATTTCTATGCTTTCATATCCATCCCTGAATTTTTTATTCTGATGTGAAATTTTAACCTGACTACATCACCTAAATGTTAACAGAAAGTATGTGAGTTGTAATAAAACAAAAAAAAATTCTTCCTCTTTCTGCATAAATATAAATGTAAATTCAAAATGTAAGGAGAACTTACTGGATAAACTTTAGCAATTCATGTTTTAAATATTCTTAGTTCTGAATGAAAATCCAGCAAAGTAATGCAAAAGATTGTTTTTTTTTAAAAAGAAAAAGTGTGCCATTTCAGATACATTTAATTTCTGTTCAGTGTGCAGAACACATTTTCCTCTAAGCAGGCTACATTTATTGTGTGAATAGCCTTTAAGGTCTGACATTTAAAACAAAAAATCATTGTGAAATGTTTTTGGAGTCAGTCCACAATTCATTGCTTTGGAAGGAGTAATTCTTAGTTTTAACAAATTGGCTACATTTGTTTCATTTGTTTTGGGTCAGTTTTGAAAGTCAGGGTTTTTTGCAGGAGAGCAGGGTGGCAGGGTGGTTGCCTTTTGTTGCTATTTTTGAGGATACCAAAGATCTTACCCATTCTGTCTGTCATTACAATAGTCCTCAAGTAGTTACACTTCCTTTTATAAAAACACCTTTGTCAAACTGTAATAAGCAATGAAGAGGATTCTTTTAAGAACAAAAATACTTTGAGTGAACAAAATGTACAATGAAAAGACAGTTGACCTTTTTTTTTTTTCCCCTGTTGAAATGCTTGTCAAATGGCCAGTTAGCAGCTCTGGCTGCAGCTGTTGTAATATCAGCTGTAAAGTGTTCAGGGTTCTTTTTTCCTTTTAAAGACCTTCGGTTACAATACTGAGGTCACTGATGTATTCAGGGTACTACTTCAAGTGTATAAACAATGCTCAGGGTTGTGGTGGTGTTTTGTTGGTGGTTTATTTGGGTTTTGGTAGGGTTGAACATAATAATTGTGAAAGAAAACCACGCCACCATGGTTATTCACAGGAAGAGACTAAATATAATTATTCCATGATGTACAAGACTGAAAGCCTAAGCAGGAAAACAAGAGCCCAGGACCTTTGAGCTGTTGAGTCTGGTTAAGTCTGACTACCTTTAATTTAAATTTTTTTCTAGAGTGCACAACTAAGTGAAATCATCAGCAGCCTAATTGCTCCACTCAATCTGTCTCCAGCTTCTTCATCTCTTTCATCCAAGACCTGTAGACACAGACAGCTGGTCAATGGTATCTCCTTCAGGTAAGATAACTTTGGTAAAGTTATCTAGATGGAACTAATAATCATTACAATATTAAATAAGAAAAAAAGAGCTGCTTTCTGCAGGCTTCAAGAGAAGTCAGGTCTTGATTGTAAGGTTGAAAATAGTAGGGTTTTGTGTTGTTCCTAAAGACATCATAAATGTATAGTCGCTATAACTATTTAAGTACTTGGAAGATTAGTCTGTGAAGTAGTGAAAGAATACAGGAACACATTTAGTGTGATTGTTTGAGACTTAAAGCATTCTGTCATAACACGTGCAACTTTTTTTCTGGAAAACTGACAAACTAGATTAGTAGAATACGTAAGCAATGTCACGTGTCTCAGCAGGGGTCAGTGTCAGGGTGGTATCTTGGTTAATTTTAAGCAGATCAGTCTTCAATAAAAGGCCACATTTATCTTTGCCACCCACATTTTCAGGAATTTGGAGATAATATTTTCCATTCATGGTATTTTGTTCTGGATGGACTTACCTTTCAGGATGACTACAGGTTGAAATTAATATTTTAGAAAAATGTTTCTCAGTGCTAGTCCATACTGCTTAGTAATTCTATCTTTTATTCAAAGATTTTAAGTACAGAACAGGCTGTAATAAATATTAGTTTCAAAACAATATTAAGGTAATTGAATACGGTTACAAAGGTCTAGGTTGTTGGATATTTCTCCTGGGATACTTATAATGTGATTTTTGAGGATGCTGTTATTCACATGCCTTAATTAAGATCAGGTGGATTTAGAAACTGTTTCCAGCTAGAGCTGGGGTGTTTATGGCAGAGTGTGCAGCAGAACATAATTCCCTGGCTCCTGACTCCAAGAAGAGCTGGCCACACCGTCTGTTTCAGCTTTGCTGCAGAGGCTGCAGCCTCCCACAAAGAGATTATAGTGAGCAGCTTGGATGGGCAGCCTCTTTAGCTGCCTTCTGTTCCACAGTGATTGTGTGATTCTGCCCTAAATTTAAGGATGAAGGGGTCCTGGCTAGTGTCATCCCTGCTCCTGGTGTATCAGTTGTTTATGGATGATGTAGGAGAAAATCAGAAGGTTCCTCTCAGATGTGGACTGAAAATGGCCCTGAAATAGGATTTGCTAATAGAGATGGGTATGTGGAAGAAGAGAGTCATTTAGGCTGTGTCTTGAATCTGACTTTTTCATGAGACATATGAGGTAGAATTCCTGCTTTTAAAAATGTTATTAGGAGTGTGTGAAGTTAACTTCATGATGAGACACTCTAATGATGTAACTTCAAGCCAATTCTCTCCTTATTTATTAGTCCAAAGTTAGTCTTTCCATTTCATGAGTAACACACTGTTTGCTCATGGACCACTCTCCAAGGTTGGTTGTTTTCTACTCATGACCTAAAAAAGTCCAAAGAAAAATGTTAGGACTTGGAAGATTTTCTCAGTGCTGTAGCTCTAAACTGGAGTTTGGCAAGGTAGGTGTTGGAAAGGACTCTGAGAGATTTTAGGGCTTTCTAGGTGCTGTCTTAAACATGAGTTAAACAGTTAATTTTAAATTTTTACTGCTTATGAAATGTTTTGAAATCTGCCAATAAATAATGTTCATTAAAGATGTGTAAAATAGAGTAGTTATCATGAGAATCCTGCAGAGAAATTCACTGCTTCCTACTTCTGGAGGTTTTTTTGAGTATGTTTCAGGTTTTTGGTGGTATTTTGTTGTTGTAGTAGCTGTGTGTTCAATTAATTGAATTAACTTATTAATTAATAATTAACGTGCTGCAGTTAACTTAATTCTTAGCTGCTTCTTCCCTTGGTTTTTCTTGAGTTCATTCTGACTGTATTCAGTATTTCAGGAAGCAGAAATCAAAATCAAATAGAAAATAAGGGGATTCTTTTATTTTTGAGATGGGAAAAAAACAGATGATAGCAATTTTCACTTAAGTAAGTTCTTGAAATTAGCCTTAGGCTGTTGATGTGAAAACCACAATTGTCCATTTTAAAGTAGGTTTAAACATGAGATGCTCTGGGGTTGGTAAGTGTGGGGTTGCAGTACAGTTGGTTACATGGTCTGTTCTCAGTGGAAGTGGAGGTGCTTGGACAGTTCCTGGTGGACTGAATGTGGGTAACCTTGAATTGCCATCTGTCAAGGCCTAATTACATTAGTGCCTTCATTTTTTTGTGTGTTCTTTTCCTTGCTCAGTTGAATCTAGGTGCCAAGATTAGCCCAAAGCATTACATGAAGGTAGATGCTCACAGAAGCAGTTCCCTAAGTTAGTGATACCCGCTTTCTTATGAAGGGACAGGAAGGAAAAATTTAATTCTTCAGGACAAATAGTGCCTGTCTGATGGCTGGCCGTGCAGGCTTGCATCTGGAAGTAAGGTTAGGAGCAAGAAAGGCACGCCTATGAGCTTTGAAAGGAGCATTCTGGCAAATTTATGACTTCCACATTTGGTCGTGGTTCATTTTGCTGTTCTGTGGAATCACATTTTGAAAAATACTCAGACTAAGATCAAGCCAAATGGGTAACTCAGAGCTTCATTGGGAAACCTTTTACAAAAGTGTCAGGAAAACCCCACTGCCAAGTACTGGAGCTCCAGGCCACGAAGATGAGATCTCTTCATCTGAAACTGGAGTGGTGCAATGCTGCAAGGCACGGGAGGGTAAACACAGCAGATGTCAGAGACTGCAGGGAAATTACCAAGGGCCTTGGCAGACCACCAGAACAAAGGCAGAAATCACAGAAGTTGAAGAGCCAGGCTGAGGAGCTTTTTGTTCTAATTTATCTGTCTAAGTTGTCTCTCAGTTAAGGGAGAGGTATGTGGAAATCCACAAGTTGAGCTTGGAACCATCTGACTTAGAAAGTGTTGTTGAGAATTCAGAGAGAATATTTTAAGAAATCTTTTCCATGGACTGTAAACCTTGTATTTCTTTCTCAAGCCTTAAAAATCCAGTGTTAACATTAGGAATGTCATGCCTCAGTATTTTGGGCTTTTTCTTGGCGCTCACTGGTATGTTCCTCTAAATGCTTTGTACAATCCCCTCTGTTAATTAGCATGTTGTTTTCATGTGTCTGTGTTGCTTATTGGATTATATTGCTGTGTCAGGAAGACAGCTCAAGCCTGTAAAGCCTTGTTACCACTCCAACACAGCATGGGATGGTATTTAATCACGCTTCCATTACAAGCCCTTTCATTTAATAAAAATATACTGGTAAAAGAATACCACCTGTCAAAAAAGATTTATAAGTGACCTTGTAATAAACTCATTTTCATGTTCTATTGCGTCACAACCTTACTAATAAAACTTGTCATAAGACAAAATAATTATTTGTGCAGATAGATGACCTGTTATGAACCAAGGCCAAAATACCTTGTGTAGTTGCACTGCTCAGACAGTCCAGAGCTGTGATCAAGGTCTTCAGTATTGTAAAAGTAAAAGCACACTGGAGGGCTTCTTGCAGCAAGCCTTCAACTTTGCAGGCAGATGTTGATATAAATCAAATGTAAATAAAATCAGGAATACCTAGAGCAGGGAAGTTCATTCTTCCCATTGAGTCATTCCCACCCAAGTGGGAGAGTGTTTTAAATTCTTGCCTTGTAGTGTTGCCTGTTCTGGTCACCAGACAGGCTGTAGGTTGGTGAGAATGGTGTGAGGTTGTTCTACACATACATGCAGGGGCTTCCACTGCTTTTGGCCACATCTGTGCACTTGATTTTGACTCTCTACACTTGAAGTTGCAGAGTTCCTAATTTTGCTGCAAATGCTTCACAGCGAGTTGCAACCCTGTGCTGAACGATCGCTGGTTTGTGAAGCTTTACTTTCAGTTCTTGAGCAAAACCAGAAAATCTTGAAAGTATTAGGACAGAACTGTAGGTCTCCTTTATGTTAGCATGACTGCTGTCTTAAATGGAACGTCAGTATCCAGGGAAAAATTATTGTAACTTGAAATTCATATGTGTTAAAAATATTAGAGAGATCTTGAATTTGTAAAAAACAAAACTTGATATATACTTGAGGGCTTAGCTTCATTTTGACATTAGTTTCCATGAGCACAAAGGCGAAGAACAATGATAAACTCCCTTTCCTGACCTGATATGAAAGTAATTAACTAGCAAACAAAGCACATACACAATTGTCTGAAACAGCATGCTAAAACCTTGTGGTGTTTATAAAATTCTCTTAGAATTAGATAGCTAATGCTAATCAGTGTGTGAAATCTTGGCCTGTGCATGTGGAGCATATCTGACGTTTTGTATTTCCTCTCCTCATTATTCATGAAACTGCAGAGCTTCAGACAACAGAGAGGTTTCCTCTTCAAGCAGCTGGCTGCTTGACCATCAGCACATCAAGAAAAGAAGAAGAGACAGGACAAGGCTCAGATCTGTCTCTGTGACTAATGTGAGCACATCTGCCCGAACAAGGCCACTTCACAGTTTCCAGAAGAGGAAACTCTACAGAATGCACAGTGCCTGTCACTGGAATCAGCAGGTGGGCCCTTACCTCCCTGTTTGGGAGAGAAAACCAAAGAGTCCAGCTGCTGGAGGCAGCATGTGTCTTGCCTGGCGTGCCAGAGGAATGGTGCACATTGTGCTGCTGATTTGTTGCGTTCAGGGACCATAGAGTGTGTGTGGTGGCAGTACTGCATGTGTCTGCAGGAGCTCAGAGTTAATGAGCTGAACATAAAAATTAAAGATAGCTCAGAGTCCTGCTTATCAAATCAGTGTGTTCTATGGCTGTCTTTAAAGCCCTTGTACAATCTAAGAGGCAACTTGAGAGTTCTTTTGGAGGTCTGACTGCTCAGGAGACAGGCTACAGTATAAAGCATCTACCCATTTGTTTTCAGAATATTTGTTTTAGCTACAGGAAAGCTTACACAGCTGGTGGCACATTATTTTCTAGGAAATTGAATTGCAATATCTTAATCTTGTTTCCATTTTTGCTGTTGCTCGTTAGTTATATTGCCTTTTTCATGATACAAAGAGTGCTTTAAAACTCCTAGAATTTTCTGCGTTACAGAGGAATTAATATTTTAAAACGGAAAAAAAACACATTGTCTTGTGCAGGGCAAGGCTATCTGCTCTCATCTGATATTAATAGCATATTGCTGGTAAGAATATATAATGAGTTTAGCTGTGGTGATTAAAGAAACAGTCTAATTTGGGAGCAGAGACAGTATGAACTCATTCTTCAGAGCAGTGCTAATCCCAAGAGGTTTTAATTTCTTGATTTTACTTTGCCTTTTTAAGTGTAGTATTGAGGGAAATCTCCATGTCTCCTCAGCTAACTGTCTAGGATTTGCTAAGTGTGCCAGTGCTCTGGGGAGCAATTTCCCACGCAAGGATGTTCTGTGCTGATTCAGCATTCTCTGCAAAATGGCAGAGGCGTCCTAGTTTTAGCAAGATACTTTATTGAAAAACTGTCCAGTTTCTCATTTGTTTGAGTTCCCAGCTTCCTGGCAGTGGGGCTTAAAGACTTGGCAGCCTGCCTGGAAGGTTTGGGCCAGGGGGATGGTGAGTGAGGCTGGGAGCTCTTCCTTCTCCTAGGTGCTTAGCCTTTTCATCTTCCTTGCATTGACCAAGGAGGCTGTTGTGGACTTGGACTTACTGATAGCCATGCAATCCTGTCATAGAGGTTGGAGACCTCGTGCTGTGGCTGATGCCTCCAACTGCTTCTTGCAGCTGTGGAGGGAGCTCCTTAGCAAGAGACTCAAGGACTTTCCCTTCCTTTGTCTTAAACAATGAAGGGTTTTCACTCCAGATGCAGTTTCTAAATAGCAGGGCTTTCTGGAAGCCTGCTGTCTTGCAGGTTCAAGTATTTCATATTTCTACAAGCACTACCTATGTCTCTGTGTTCTGAGAAGTGGGCCAGAGTTAGTGAAGTTCTGAGATTATCAGTAAAGGCTTGTGATCAGGAACTCCATGTCTGTAGCCTGACAGCAGGAGTTCAAGGCAGAGTTTACATTTTTACCTTCAACCAGATACAGAGCTCAGCTGCTCTGCATGCTTGGTAGTTTACCTTGACTTGTAGGCTGCAAAGAAAGATTTATGATTAACCTTTGGCTGTAGACTGCAAGCAAAAAGTACATTTTTAGGTTACTAGTTAAGGCTTCAAGTATCAGAGCTGGTGCAACTGTGTGTCTGCTCCATACTCTTGACATCTCTGGTCCCTCATATGAACCCAGCTTTGGTGTCTCTGTACCAAAAGTGCAGAGATGTCCCAAAGACAGTGGGGTAAAACAGCCCTGTAGGGAATGCTGTTTATGCTTACTGCAGTTCTCAGCTCCAAACTCTGTGTTTAGACTCTGCTTTTGAATGTCCTTTCCACAAGAAAGTTAACCAAGAGGCAATGTGGAGAACTACATCATGGGCTACAAACAGATTCTGTGGCTCTTTTTCCTGGAGAAAATAAGAAATTATGGCAGCAATCAAGTTGTCAGCTTCAGTCATCATGCAAATGCCAAACTCAGTTAAGTTTTGAAAATTAAGGTAAAGCAGGGAACAAAGCCTCTCACGCAGTGTTGGTTAAAAACAGAGGATCAGGGATTCTGCTAAGGAAATAAGTGATAAAATTAGACTGGACATTTCCAGCACATTCTGACAATTAAACCTAAATCGGTGTCAAGGTTTTAAATGAAGAGTCATCAGCAGTGTATCATTTTATTCAACAAATCTTACTCTAACAGGCCCTGTCACTTTCTTAGTCCTGCACTTGCTACGCTTGGTTACCCAGTTGTTGATGAGATTGCTCATCCTGTAATGAAAGAGCACTGGCCATCAGCCCAGGCTGGCTTCTGGATTAGGCAGATGTTTAAGGGTAAGGATGCAAAATGGGGAATGATTTCTGGGATTGATATCTAGTTTTCTCTGAAAATGCATTTAAATTCCCCAGAGTAGTCCAGCAAATTTCCTCTGGTCTTTCACAGAAAAAAAAATGAGTAACTTCTTAGCATATAGGAAATAGTTGGATTTTTAATGTAACATTAGTGTGCCTTCTCTGGCAAGGGCCTCTCCCATATTTCCTCAAATTTAACATATTTATATGTGGGGGGATAGAATGGAGATGGTATATAAAGTAATCTTACCCCTAAGGATTTGCAGCTGGGCTAATTATCAAAATGAGGAGAAGGCCTAACTTCAACAGGCCACAGCTGTAACTAGTAAGAACAACAGGAGCTATAAAAGAGTGGGTTGGCTTGTCAAGAGGACACACCCTGAAGCAGGAAGGGAACTGGAGTCAGTCAGTTACCTGGTGAGAGAGGAAGGATGTGCTCAGAGGAGCTGCTCACCAGAAAACACCAAATAGGTATGAAACTTTTGTAAGAAAGAGATGATAGCATAAAATTCCTGTTAAATATATGCATATATGACAAGATTTATAGAACCCCTGGTACCACAATCTGTGAAGATCCCCATTTCTTTAACGTCACTGGCCTGAAAACAAGCTGGGAGTCTTGCAGCAGATGTGGAATGAACGAATTGCAGCTTGCCAAAATCAGAGGAGCAAACTGAATCTCCTGAATGTTGCAGCTCCTGGTGGTGCCTGGTTTGAGCAGCCAGTGAGCAGTGCCTGGCAGTGCTGAGGGAAAATGTTGCTCTGCAGAGCAATTTGAGCAAGATGGGGACTAAAGAATTCTGAGCAGAAAATGACAGCAAAATGCAGACCTGCATGTGTGGGACATGAAGAAATGCTGGGATGGCTTTGAGGAATTTGCAGTTGGGGTTTGATTGCAATGAATGGTTGTAGCCTTTGTGCGTCTGAATGGCATTCAGAGTGTCATCCCTCACATCTCTTCAGATTCATTTGGGAAGCTCGTTCTCCCCCCTCACCCCCCTAACATCCATGTTAGGAAAAGTAAAGTATGAAACTGAATTGCTATGCCATCTGTTAGTTCATGAGGTCACTGGGAAGGCAGCCACATTTTTTCTCTTATCTACTGCCATGCCACATACATTTACAATGAGTGTGTATGACCTAGAAGCCTCCTGTTGCCTGTGGAGAGATGCCCTATATTGTCCTCTGCTGTTTCTTTTCTGGAAAGGACTACACCTTCCCCTGCTGTGCTAGTTATATGATGCTTACACAAGGTAGTATCTATAAGAAAATACAGAAGTTTGTGAAACTCTAGAAGACCTTCCAGATTGGCAAGATAGACCCCAGATAAATAAAACAGGATGCAGGGTGTTTGGTTTATCTGTCACCATCCCATATCCTCAGGAACTTGAAACAGCTTTTGGGGCCAAATCCGCTGGTCCCCCAATTCAGAATGACTAAGTACCACAGGATGATCCCTGAGTCATCATTTGGCTCTGGAATCTGTTTTGTATCTTTCTTCTTTATCTAATAAAGAGCTTTGTGAGAGCTTAGGCCATTTCTTGATTGTGAGTCATGCACAGCAAATCTTGGGATTGCAGTCTGTGCTTCAGTCCAGAGGACGTGATTGTAGTGGTGCATTTCTTCAGCATGATGTTTGAATGAATGAATGATAAAACTTGCGTGTAGAGCCGCACAAAGGAGAGAGCTGCAGGTGTGTTCTAGTAGGAGGAGACAATGTTTGCAGGGGGGAGTTGGAAGTCTGAGAGTGCTGTGTTCAAAATGTTGGATCTGCCCCTCGTTTGCACTGTTACAGCTGGCAAGTCAAAACCTCTGGGTCATTGTCTCCTATAAAATGTGTGTTATGTAGTTTCAATGCTAAGAAAGAAGACCAGAAGTATCTGAACATTAAAACCCAGAAGGTCTGTAAGTGGCAGATCAGTGTCAGGACTGTAAGACACAAACACCTATTGAATCATTTCTCAGTGGTTGTTGTGTTTATAGCTGCCTTCCTCCCCCACCCCAGGCTCTCCAGTCTCTCATGCTCCTGCAAATGCTTTTCCTGTAGTGAGGAAAATTGTACCTCTGTCCCCTGCTATTTTTTTGTCTGCACTTGAAGGAACTAAATTATCTGTGACATACTAAAAGTTTTAAAAGCAGACAAGTGTTGTACCAGTCAGAAACTCTCAGAGAGGTTTGCTTAGCTGACATGCCCTGAAGTTTTCTTTTTCGCTGTTTTATCTGTGTGACTTGCTGCAGGATTTTTTTAATAAAAAGGATTTTGTTTTGCCCAGTACATTTTGTTAATTTCTCATTTAATATCCTAACAAAGGATATTCCGCTTTTTTCAAGTCATGCTTTGCCAAGAGATGTCATTGATGCTATGTAGACTTAATCTATAAAAGCTTTATATAGCTCTAAGTAAAGGTAAGAGTCAATAGAGCAGTGAGATTGGAGTACTCTCAATTTTGTTCCTGTTTCTTTGCAGAGTTGTAGAGCATGGTGGGATTTTTTAATCTGAAAATTCTTGTTGTAATTGTATTCCATCTGCTGGAGAAAGAGTTGGTTGTGGGGACTGAGGCATGTGGAGAAAACAGAATTCAAACTTACAAAGCTGCCAGCACCCTGAAAGTTGGGAATTGAGGTGCAAAAGCTTACATTTTAGATACCACAGGCAAACAGTTGGTATGATGTTGCCAACTCTTGCAGTTGCATATTGCCACATTTTCTTCTCTGCAATCTCAGCTGGGATTTAAGTAAGAGCAGAAGAATATCTGTTTTCATTTAGTGGTTTAAAAAAAAAAAAAAGTGAGTGCTTGTCCAGAAGGCTCCAAAGCAGATAGGAGAAAAGTATTTAAATTGTAGAGTATGAGTTTCTTATTTTGATTTAAATCTTATGCTGGTTCTGTGATTTCTGTGTTCGGGACCATTCCCAGTCCATGTCTGGTGCCAGTGGTATTTTTTGTAGATGCTGCTTCATAAATACATGTGTGTCTTTCCCCAGGTCTTGTTGATTTTCAAGTTTTTTGAAAGAGTGTGTATATATTTTTATTTATATATAATACACATATATGCACATATAATTTGTATTTTATCCAGCATGCCTAGCCTTTATCTTGGTTCCTAAATAGCAATGCTATTTGCTAGGGGTCTGTACTGGGAGGAAAGAAGTTGCATTGGGTGGAGTCTACTGGTTGTCATCCTCTTCCTTGGTATCCCTAGATACTGGCTCCACCACCTGCTTCAACATAGTTTCCTGGCATTGCTGACTTCTGAAAAAATGTTGTTTTGTTGCCAAGTCTCCTGCAAACTGGTTCAGTGCAAGTGGTGTGGTACCTCTGTGGATATGTCAGTCTTGTGGTCTGGGAAGGAGAATCCCTTGGTTACCAAGTTTGTACATGAAAATAATAGTTAATTAAATTGGTGCTTTACCCCTGGAAGTTAAAAAAGAAGGCCTTCTGTTAGTTAAAAAGCATTAAAAACTGAGTGGCAAAAAAAGTTTCTCATACACATTCAGCTATTCTGAATGTGTGACAAGAATTCTGTCTCTGAGGGAGGGAGGCATGAAGGCAGAAAGGAAGGGGACAAACATCTCTATCTTTGCAAGTCTGTGATACTGCCAGTAGAACTAGATCCATCCTTTGAGGCTTATGGCAAGCTAGTAAGCCTGTGAATTCTTTTTTCTCCTTTTTTTGTCAGAATGAAAACCCTTCATGCTTTCCACAGTCTTGCACTTCTAGTGTAGTGACATCTCTGTAGTGTTTTACTGATCATGTCTACTCTTAATTTCTGCATGGTGTTTCTGAGATGATAGATATCCCTGTGGGTCAACATATCTTTCTTTCTTTTGGTTTAACTGGTCAAAGATTGAGCACTAACCTTGATTTTTCAATTGATTTTCTAGTTGAACAAAACATTTTTGTTTCAGGGTGTAGAAGACAGCATGCTCTTCTACAGAGCAGGTGAAAGTCCATTGGCTTATTGCAAGATTAAAGAAACTAAACTCCATGTATGCTTAGGAGAGGTGGGTGATACTTGGGAACAGTAGAAGCTGTCACTCCTTGTAGGATACTGATTCAAAAAATCTGAATTTGTGACAATTTAGATGCTGAGTAAGTTTTCATTAGTGTTTTATGAAACTCTCCTCTTCCTGGAAAAAAAGGATCTCTGCCGTAGGATCTGCCAGTTTACCTTTATTGGCAGCTTTAGAGGGGCCAAGGCAGATGAATTTCACATCCTGGGGCAGCTTGCATCCCTGTACCTGACATGTATGGGAAAGCACTTCTATAAAGACTTCATGTGGAAGGGAGGGTCTGACATGTGGCAGGGATGTGTGTGTGTATGTCAGCACCATCTGTTGTGCACCTTCCCATGTAGGGATGTCTTAGATGCTTTTCCCACCCTCTCTCCCACTACCTGTTAATAAGAAAGAAGCTCTTGGGGGCTTTCAGATTAACCTTTCAGTGTCTGTGTATTGTGTGTTGCCCAAAGCACTCTGCACTTGAGACCTGCACATTTCCACTGTGAAACACAAGTTTTCCTGGAGCTGTGTGTTCTGCCAGAGGGGCACAGCTCTGCTCAGAGCAGGGTGTTGAGAGCAGAGCAGGGAGGCCGTGGAGGAGTGGGCTGTCCTCAAGGCAGATGCTGAAGCACTGAGGCAAGCAGGCTGCTCTATCAGTCTGATCTGTACACAGCACAGGATTAAAAGTTGGTCATTGCGTGATGTGTTTGGTGTTCCAAGGTGAGTTGTCAGCCACCCACGCAGAGGTTCTCTTGAGTCCCATAGTTAAATCTCTGCTACCCATTTACTGAAGAACAGTTTTTAATATGGAGGGAGATAGCTCTTTGATATTGCTGAAAACTCCTGAGAGTGTGTTTGTAGAGAGAATAAATGCATTTTTCCTTGCCTTTTTGGGCTTAATAAGAGTAATCAGGAGCAGATGTGACAGGTATTCAGCAGAGTGTATTTGAATTAATTTAATTACCTTCCTGGATTCAGGCACAGTGGCGTAATTGAACTGTGGCTCTCTGTACTGTTACACTTGGGCATGTTTCCAAAACTGGTAGGAGTTTTAGTGAACAGTAGCTGAAACCACAAAATGAGAATTCACTTCACAGTTTTTTAAATGGGAGCACAGATCATTTTTCCTTTCATTTATGGCATGTTTCATAGACTCACACTTTTTCCTCTGCAGAAGGATGGGATGGCCAGTAGAGTTCAGCCTTCTGACCCTTCAAGAACAGAGCCATGAGCCAATTCTACTTTGTCTAATGCATCAGTCTGTCACAAGCAAGCACAAGAATTGTTTTGAGTATCAAAATTAATTGCTCTGTTTTCTGTAACCCAGTGAAACAGTACTAAGGGGGAAAAATCCAAGTTCAAAATTCATAATACTCTAGAGAATTAGAGTCTGTTGGTTGACACCATTCCATTTCATAAGTTTAAACCAGAAATGCTATTTTATTTCAATATTTAAAGCTTGTACACTCCTCGCTTCCTCTTAAACACAGCGAGTTTTCTCCAATATAATGAATTTTATGTAACATTATCCTTCATATCTGCTTGAGCTCAGGAAGCATGAAGTTTTCTATTTCAGTAATGAATAAAAATGTTTCAGGAGGTGTACAAGGTGTAGTATAGCAAGGGGAAAGGAGAAGATTGATAAGAGTTTTGTAACCTCTCTTGCTTTCTGAAGGGTTGGTGTTGTGGTCAGGTTTGCTGTGGGGGCCTGTCTCCTAAAAGCTGTGTGCCCTGGTGTTACAGTGCCATGGCTGAATGGATATACATGTGGGCTTGTTTTCAGCGGGGTTTTGGTGGATTTTTTTGTTGCTGTGTAAAGTTTCAATAACTGACTGCTGTAAAAGGCAATTGGTTTGTAGACTGTATTCTATTTGGAATTGAAAGCGGGGAGATAAATAAACAATTCTTCCATTTTATTTCAATAAAAGTTGAATCACTTTCTTTGAGTAAAATGCCTTAATTCCAGTGATAAGGGCTTCTGAAATCTTTTTATCAAGAGTTTATTAAGTCACTATTTCTGAGAAACATAATGATTTCACTAATTCAGCATTTTCCAGTGGAAGACTACTCCATCAGAAATCTAAACCAGATCTGGTAGCTACGAACACAGACACTGACAAATTTCTTAGCTTTTTTTCCCTAGTAGCTTCACAGGCATTTAAATAAAATTGCTCTTCCTTCTACGAAGTTTGTATTTTCTTTTGGATTACAAACTGGCTTAATGAAGATTTCATTACTTAGGTGTTGATGCCAGAGCATTCAAGGCACACATTCAGGCATAAGGTTTTGTAATTCCCACCACAGGCAAGTTGAGAAAAAAAATTCCTGATATTGGCAAATGGCTTTTAATATAGTTTCAAAATGGATTTTGACTGTGAGGTTGTTTGACCATGTATGCATGTTTTTGAACTGGCTCAGCTTTAATAATCAGGATGTGTTTGGGGCTAAAGTGAATTAAAGCAAGAAAAAGTGAGTAAGGACTAAAGGTCTGGATGTCAGAATGTCTTGATCTTATCTGTATACTTTCTAGGTAATTTTACTGATCAGTTTTTGGGAATTTCTTTTTAAACAATGAGTAAGAGATTTATCTACTGCAATGTGATTCACTTCTATTTAAAAAAAAAGGACAGGCAGAAGAGGTCCTGTTGCAGCTTAAAGAGTAGAGACTTAGTAAATTGCTTCATTTCTAAACCCCAAATATCAACAAGAAATATGCTTTTGTGCAATTTTGAAAAGCAAGTCCTTCGTGCATTGAGGTACAACAAGTACCTAAAAGCTCTTTAAGCTTCAGTGTAATGATCCATATAATGGGAAACACTGAGTTTACTTTAGCATTTATCCCTCTAGTGTTTCCAAACACAGGACCCAGTTCTGCCAACACTTTATGGATGTTTAAAGTTTAACAGATGAAGAGTCCCATATGTCTGTCACAGGAAAATAAGAGAACATTGATTTGAAGGAGTCCTGGGCTAGGAAAGAATTCTTTCCAAGTTGAGAAGCACTTGTGCGTACACCTGTGTATGGAGATCAAGGTGGATTTAGGATTGCTGATTTTTTCCTGGGGGGGAAAAAAAGTTAAATATAGGAACCTCCCCCCCCCACCCCCCCCCCATCACTGTGTTCTCTGCTCCAGCATCATAACATGCTTACTTGATTTTAGTAGTTTCTGAGATACAGTACCAGCATAGAGAACTCAGTAACTGAGCAGAAAGGAGAATTTCTTAATGTAATATTTTCTGAGATGATGTGGGTTGTGAATATTGATGCTGTGTGGCAGAAGGACTGCTTTGACTAAGTGGAGGGAGTTTGATGTGGTAGATATAATCCCTGCATCACTAATTAATGAATGGCAATGCTAAAGTGCAGCCTGGAGTATTTCGGGCAGGAGAAAGAGCTGTCTTTGATTCAGAAAGCAGAAGTACAGAAAATGCAAGTAATGTTCTTTGAGTCTCACCTTTGATGCTACATGTTTCCATAAAAAGTCATGAGAAAATGTCATTCATTCTTACAGGTTTTTACACTGGAACTGTTTCCCAGGGCTTGATAAATGTGATTGTTGGTGCAGGGCTTGAGATTCCCCCTAAGTACTCCAGTATCCCTTTCTCTCCATTCCCATTTGCAGGATCTGCAGCATTTGGCAAAATATCAGAAACCTATAGAAGCCTCTAAAAATGTCAGTGTCTTTGGGGTTACTACCCCAATTATCCAATAAGAAAGCAGCTTATGCCACATTATTTCCCTGAAGTGCTTTTTGTAGCACATTCTGAAGCACAGACTACTATTTGCTGCTGTCTTGTATCATCACATTTAATTCTTTCCTTCTGTCTTTCAGAGCTCAGTCTGTGGCCTGCACTCTGCTGCTTATTCCTGCCCATTTTCACCCTGCCTTTTGCCTCAGTCCTGCTACCTCCCATCCACCAGTTCTGTGCCATCCATCCTTTTACCTTCCATACTGAAACAAGCTTTGCAGCCAAGCAGCTAAATTAATTTCTGTGCACCTTTCCTCTTTCTAGCAATTCCTGTTACTGCCTATTAATCACTTCTTAATGCATCCCTCTCTGTGTTTATTGCTGTATGTCTTCTTTCTGTTTGCTTATCTGATGTTTAAATTATAGCAAGGTAAAGACTTTGCCTTTTTAGTTTGTGTAAGTACACAGTATGCTCAAAATGTTCAATATAGTTTCTTACATTAAAATGTGTGTGCTCAAGGTGCCTAAAGATACTGATGCTAAGAATCTTACTAAGGGGGTAAATAAATGACACCTTCTATCTAGTCTGGTGTTAAGTTTGTTTGTGCATTTATATCACACCTGTTATGCTAGAATCAAATATTAAGGGGTATTTGTTTGTCATTGGATAGATCAAAAGAATGATTGGAAACAGTTACGTTTTATCTGAAAGCTTTGACAGCTGTTTCCTGGTCCTAATTGAAGGAGCAGTTTGTATTCTGTGTATTGTGCACTGTTGTCCACAGTTAGTGAAGGTAAGTCATATTTAGATTATCTGGAGATTGTTAGAATATTCTTTCCATTCACATATAAAAGTGTGTCACTCACTGAGTTGTTGATTTGTTGGGTTTTTTCGCTCTTCTGGTCTAATTTGAAGGACACGAGTAAAGGAAAAGTTAACCTTTGTTTCTGTGTATTCTTGCAGACTTTTCCATCTAGAGATGCCTCCTTTCCATATAAAACTCAGTTGCCATGTGTGGTGCCAGCCTCCACTTTCAGCAGCAGTGAATACAGCACAGAATCTAAAATCCTCGATTATGTGCAAGAGCTGGACTCTTCCTTCCATCCAGTCTTATCATTCCCTTCAGGTAAGTAATGCCATGACTTAACAGAGTGCTTGTGCTTACAGGTTGTGGACTAACTTGTCTTTTCAGTGATTTTTAGGACTTAGTTCTCTTAACAGAAAACTTCACACTGTCAAAATACATGAGTTTAGACTAAATGAAAATCTTGACTTGATCCTGACTTTCGAAAAACACACCTTCTAGATTTCTCATTACCAACAGTGTGTTAAAGCCTTGAAAGACTGGTCACGAAAAAAGGTGTGCTTGGGTGTTTCATGGTGTGTCTAATTGAGTCAGGGTCAGTCTTTTAAAGATGGTGCTTTTGCCAGCACAATACCATGGTTGTGTTGTTTTCATAAGCAACTTTCTTTGTGTTCAGGCCCTTTGGACTAGGTCTAAAAAACTTTCTTTAGGTTTTCTAATTATTTTTGGGATAGTCAGCCTTTTTGATTATCTTGGAAGTTTTATGGTTTCTTGTCATCTGATCTTTTAGTCTTTTTGGACAGTAATATAGAGGATGTTGTCTCTGACTCAGCCCTGAAATGAGTGCAGGTGCAACTTGGCAGTACTTGGGACTTCAAAATAGCAGCCTAAATGCAGCAGAAGGGATTGAATTTTTGTGGGATTTTTTAGTTTTAGGAAAAACCTATTTCCAGATAGTTACTGACCAGTACAGGAATTACACTGCTCTAGGGAGCTTTTTTGCCACAGAACAATTCTGGAGATGGAGCTGGGAATTCCGTGGAACTGTTTGAATCTTTAATCAAACCCCAGAAATACAGTGTAGACACTGCAGCCTTGTGTTAGGAAATCAGGAATTAATTAAGGCTTGGTTTTGGAGAGCTTGTCACTGGCCTGTAGAGAAGACCCAAGTGTGGACATGGAATCCAGAGGAAGCCTCAGCTCTGGCAGTTTGCATCCCGTGCATGGATTAAAGAGGAGATTGTTGTAGGAGCAGATAGGAGAAATGGAACGCTCACCACAAGAGTGCAACAGCAAACATCCCAGTCAACAGAACTCCGTTTGAACAGAAAAACACCACCTAAATCTTTCTTCTTTTACACACACTGTCACTTCCCCTGTGACTCTGGCAGCACAGCTGGACCCCAGGAGTTTAGACATCTGTTCAAGGAAGGTCTGTGCCCCTTGTGTTCATTCTTACCTCCCTGGTAAAGGAGCCTGGGGTGTGTAACAAGAACATGGAGCTTTTGTTTTCTCAAAAAACCCTTTGTCATCATAAAAATCCGAAAAAGCTTTGGACTGTGCTGTGGCTACTGTTGGACACTTTGCCAGGATGGAGGAGGAAAAAATGTTTTTAGCTTCATTCCAGTATCAAGAGCATATTTCTTAAGGAATATTTGTTCTCTTTTCCAGGAGCTTTGGTAATAATAGTTGGGACAGGGAAGAAGTACTAGGCCTGCTATCTCCTGTTCAAATGCAGTCCTCACATTTGGGGGAGCTAGATTCATGCTTTACTTTGTGCACTTTGCTGTCTCTAGCTCCTCATGAAGACTAGTCTATTTGACATTTTCTTTCATGTGAAAGAATTATTGTGAATAAATGCATGGTAGAAATTTTCCAAGTTGTAGCCTACTTCCATTTCATGTTTTCTTTGCAGCTTTCTTGGTTATCCCCTTCCAGAGCAATAAATTCTCTTAAAATATTCTTGTGCTGTGCCTACATCTTTATATATAAAAATTGTCAGCAGAGTAAAAGAAAAGAGTTTTGCATTCATTTTCTCTAGATGTTAAAAATACATTGTTTCATTTTGAAATTCTGGGAGTTTGATTTTTTTTTTTTTGCATGTGTGTGTGTGCAAAAAGGGATTCAACTCCAAGATTCAGATCTAGTTCTCTCACCTTGGTTTTTCATCTTTAAAGGTGAACCATAATTTGCAGACAATCTAGTGAATAGTGCAGTGGGACTGGCTCACTAGTGTACTCTGTTTTGGAAGCATAATTGTCCCTATGTCTAAGTCTTTCTTTCACAGTTTTCAAATTACCAAGGATCTTGACTAAACATAGTCAGTGGTTGCAGTATTGCTTTAACATAACAGCACCTCCTTCAACTTGCACCTAGTTAACTGGAAAATTGTAGTTTGTATCTAGGAAGTTTGGGTTTCTGGTATTTCTGCACCTAGGCTGTGGATTGATTGAAACGAGCACTCTTGCCCTTTCAATGAAGATACAGGAAGACATGATAAAAAATCTGGGTCACCCAGGTGGTTTCCCAGGCCAAAAAAACAAAACAAAACAAAAAAAGCCAAACCAACCAAACAAAAACAACAACAAAAAGCAAGCAAACAAACAAAAAACCAACAAAAAACCCCACTAAAAAAAAATCAGCAAAATTGGAGGAATGTTTTGGTTCTCTCGTTACTTAAATGTTGTGACTAACACACCTTTCAGACCTTCTTTGTTTAACTTGGAAGCAGAGTAGGAAACACAGCAAAAACCTTGGGGTGTTGAGATAAAGCAATCAAGTTAGATCCATATCAAATTGAAAAGAAAATGGTTCTTTTTATTTAGCAAAATATGTTGAAAGTTTTTGTCCTGAAGGCACATGAGGCTATAACTGTGCATAAATATATGTAGTTTAATGCCCACCCTTGGGCCTGCCCACAGTCCTCTTCTCATTCTGAATGTGCTAGCTGTCAATCCTACTTCTTACACTGACACTTTTTTCAATTAAATTTCCCTTCATTCTTGTATTTTTTTTCCAGAAAGGCTTTTCAGAGAGGTAGTTTTTTTTAAGCCTCCCTGCCTTACAGCAGAGGGTAGATTCCTTACCACTTGAAATGTTTTGCAGGCTAATTCTGCATCAGAACTCCTATCAGAAAATGAATTGCATTGCCCTGCTGTAGACCTTTCCAGGGAGACAGAGAGGGAATGTACCTTTAGAATACCTATAGGCTCCCAGCAGTAACAAATTCCAAAAGCATTAATGACTTGTACCCAAAAGGCTGAACCAAAGCCTCTTCACATTGCAGAAGTGCACTGCGTGCTCGCTGCTCTGCTGGGTTTTGTGCAGGAACTGGTCAACAGGGAAGACCCCAGTCTTATTCTCACTCAATACCCTCCAGAGCCTGTTTCAGTCCTTAGCAATAGTGCTCACAGATTATGTTGAATGTGATGGGTGAATCAGTGCTCTAGTGATGATGCATAATTCATTTGCTCAGAGGTTGCCATCTTTCTAATACAGACACTGTTCCTTTGGGTTTCTGTTTTTTTATTAGATATTCCTCTTCACATATACTTTGAAACATTATTAAGGAAGGATGACATCAAAGGAGAACCTGCTGATACCTCATCTTTGGGAGGAGAGTTTAAAGTATCTGCTGACAATGGTATGTAAAGCAAAATGTTTTAGCATTTGCAAGGCTGTTTTTCATTCATTTGTCAGTATTTTCTGCCATGAAGAGGTTTATAAACTTGTCACAAAGCAGGTTATCAGAGAAGGTAACTAAATATGGCTTTAGGTGGAAGAGGAATCTCTTCTCAGAGCACAGTGTCAGGTTCTCCCTAATTGCATTGAGATGATCCCACCAGAGCTGTAGGAGGATACTACAAGTGTGGGGAGTTTGGACCAGGTGCCTGACTGCAGTCCTGTTATTATTTGGATTCCTATCAGAAGTTTGGGGCTATTGTAAATAGTTCAGCAGTTGAGATTTCCTGTAAATTGTACCAATGAAAAGTAATTTCTCAACTTGATACCTGCTTTTTCTGTTACAGACTACAATCCACATGCTTCTGTCAAACAGTGGAGCACTGGCTGTTTGTCTAATTCCAAATCTCAGTTGGTGTTAGGAACACCTGAGCAGCTGTCAGAAGGAAGAAAGAAAAGGCATCTAAGTGAGACAGCAGTAGGTAAGAGAAAAAAAGCACTGCAAGAGGCTATTACATCTTCTAAAGTATGTACTGGATGAATATCACTGGGCTCTGAGAATTAAAAGTTGTCTCCAAAAAGGATACTGTTGTGAAACTTATGAAGAAACAGACCTAGAACACCACGAAAATAATTTGCTATTTTAAAGCATAGTAATCATCTTTCTTCTTAAGTGTACACACAGAATGAGCCAAGCTGCTGTATTTTATTTTTGGAGTGCTCTTAAAGGAAACTGCTCAGCAGTTCAACTGTGTTCTTCTAATACTGGGTGTCATTTTTAGTACAAAAGGGGTTTTTTTTAATAGTAGTCAATGAAGCAAACATTGCAAAGTTTTCTGTTAAGTCATGTGCCCAATGAAACATTTACTATTCCTGGCATCTTTCTCTACTATATTTCATTTGTTGTGTACTGTAGTTTGTGGTTCTGGATACCTTCCAGACTTTAAGAGGACTTGTGGATAGCCAGTTCTTACTGTGTTTTTACCCCTGTTACTGTTCTATTTTAAGCCACTGAATCTCTACTTCAGCACTTGGTAAATTAATAGGAAGTGCCCTAAAAGTTCTGTAGAATAATGTGATAATGTAGGGATACAAAATTTAGCATACCACTGTAAAGATAAATGGCATCTTACCTCTCCAGGCTGTTAGAATGTAAAGCCTAACAGATTCTGTTACAGATTCATTTATGTAACTTCTGGAAAACCTTTGGCAAAATTCTTCACAAGACAATTGAAGAAAGTAAGTTGCTGAGCAAGAGCATATTAGTTTAAAATTTCCCTTAGGAAAAAATGAAAAGGTATAAATGATCAGTTAACATTGTGGAAAAATTAACTGGTGGTGCATATCCAGGCAAAACTGTAATCTTTCACTAGAATTGGAGATACAGGAGTTACTGCAGAGATGAATTAATAAAAAATTATGATCTAGAATTAAAACAAACCCCAAAACCCGCAATCCACAGCCCCAAAGCAAGACCACCCTAATAATTAGAAAGTCTTAGGAGAGAATAAAAGCTGTGTGGGGGCACACTGAAAACTGCTTTGGATTTCGGTGAGGGCTGTCCTTTGAATCCTTCCCCTGGGGCAGTACAGCCCTAGCTTTGCTGTACAGCCTTCTCTTGCCCTCTGTGCCTGTCTCCAAGGGGGTGCTGTGCCCTCTCCCCTTTCTCCACCAGTGGTCCTGTTTCCCATGCCACCTGCTCCACTTGCTGGTCCCCAAGAGGTGGATGCTGACACAGTGTTTCTCAGTTTCCCAAAGTGTAGTCATGAACGCTGAGATCAACAGCTGGAGTTACTTGAGAGCACTAATGAGAGAGAAAACATCTTGCTATAAATCTTTTGAAGTTACCATTAGTCTTCTGACAATAGTATTTAGGTTTTTTTATAAATGGAACCAAAAAAGCAGTATTTTATCATGAGGATCATCCCAGTGCCAGAAAACTGTTCTGTGGTGCATTCATGAGTAGAAGCACAAGTTCTAGCTTATTAGTGCTATGGGTGTAGTACTACATATTTATTCCTAATTTGGGCTCTGTCTAGGAGAAATTATCCATGAGGAAGGTCAGCCTAATGAACAAGGCCAAAAATAAAAGCTGTGTGCCAGGGAGTTGCAGAGCTGCCTGGGAGATGGTAGTTCATTACCTTGACCCAGCCTGTGCAATACAGTCTTTAGGATCAGTCTTACCTCTTTTTCCATGTTGGATTGTACTATTTTTTTTTGTTCATTGGTGTATTAAGTCTGAGTTCTCCTTTCTTACTGGAAATTAGGTAGAGGGAAAGTGGAACAGGTGGTTAAATTTTGAATCCCTCTAAATGTTGCTTATACTGGGACTGAATGGGAGTAAACAGGAATTACAATTTGTCTGGAGCAGTGAATCAGAAGAAACTGCTAATTGGGTTGGAGATTTAAACTGATTTTATTTGTTACCCTTGCTGCCAGTTTTATCATTTATTAAGGAAGAAACAGTAAGGGAGAACTTGTGAGATGCACCCCAACTGCTGCTGGGGAACAGGGGGAATCTAAGTCAGATTGTATTTGCTCTGTGTGTAGTCTATGACAGCTCCTGAGAAAAAGAGTCAGGATTTGTCCATATGAGGCTGTTTCCATTAGAAGAAATCCTTCGTAGAATAAAAGGGATGAGTTTTGTGGAACAACAATGACAGGATGAATAGCAAGCTTTTATTTAGATGGCTTTTTTTAGTATCCAGTAAATTGTAAGTGGCTCACTGTGGGCTTCTAGAAATGACTTCACTGTTACTGTGTGGAAAAATTTCTGCAGTCTAATAGCCAGCAGCCAGTATGTCTCATTTATTGCTGTTTTTATGACAGGCGAAAGTAGCGCTCGGTTTGAGGCATTCTCCTTCCAACATGCAGAGCCCGAGTCCCACAACAGCTTTACTCCCTCCAGCAGTGTCAGTGCCATGTCTCGGCCCTCTCACAGCACTTCATCACAGGTAAACCAAAAATGTGTCACTGTCTCAGCTGAAATATCAACAGAGAGCTGTGCAAATTAATAGTCCAAAGGCACGTGCCTTTTACATCTGATTTAGTGTCATGTCACAGTACAGAGCATTTTTACAGTGAATTAAGTGGATTACCTTAACAATTTATTCCAGATTGAGTATGTGTACTTGTTTATAAAAGAATATTGCAGATCATCTAACTGGAGTGTAAATTTGATTTATTGACATTGTGTCTTTCCCCCCCCCCAAATTTCATTAAATACACTCTAATTTATGTTCCCAGTTTTACACTAGGGCACTTAGGACCCTTTTTTCTTGGTGCAGCTATATAAAATGGTCTCATGGTGCAACCAGAGTCCCAAAATTTGTCAACTCTCAGTTTCCCTATTTAAAACCCTTTGTGCAGAAATACAGGTGGAGTCCCTGGTATATAATTTACTGAGGAGCAGCAGAACTCTGCCTCAGTGTACAGAAACACACTGTTTTACTGGAATTAATGGGAAGTTCACAGTGATACTCAGATTCAGGTCCCATGGTTTTGCTAAACCTACTGGTGCTCTGCGAGTTGTCATGTTTTAATGCAGAGTTGAGTTTAAATGTGCATGCCACACAGTTTAGACAACACATACTCCTTTATTCCCTGGAATCAATCATCATCAAAGAACACATAAATGAGCACTTTAGAATAGTCTATTTCCATTAAAGTTCAGGCTTTCTCCTTGTGAAGTTCTAATGTTTCTCTGCTAAAATGTGTTTCCTGTGATTTGAGCTGATCCTCTTGTGTTGATTTTATTATTCAGCATAACTCCAGGAGGAGGTTGAGAAGTGAGAGCTCCTATGATATAGACAACATTGTTATTCCCATGTCACTGGTGGCACCATCAAAGCTGGAGAAACTACAGTACAAAGAAATCCTTACTCCAAGGTTTGTTCACAACCCCTTGAATTGCAGAGACATGAAAATGAACATGAGAACATTAACTAAGAATATAATTTACATGGAGTTAGAAAATGTTATGGTATTAAAGATGATCTTTTCATGCACTTGGGTTTTTATCTGTGCATTTCAGTTCATGTGACCAAAGTGGTGGGAAGACTGGACAGCTGATAGCACAAGAGAAATAGTCTGATGTACACAGGGGTGTGGCAGATGCACAGACTGGCTAAAAATAGAAATGGATTTATACCATCTTAGTTGTAGTTATGGCCTTTAATATATCCTAAGGCTGACAAGCTCTGAACTGGTTTTTGGAGACTGCTGTCTTTTTTTTGTGTGTTCATAAGAAAGTAGTAAACTGTTTTCTCTGAATTAACAGAAATTAATTTAGCTTTTTTTTTTTTTAGTTTAGCCATTCTAATACAGTAGAATAAGCTTATTTCTTTCCATACAGTGTAGGCCTACAATCCATGATTCTAGAGAGCTTTTTCTCCTTTGTTTTAGAAAGAGAACATCTTTAGATTTCAAAACCAGGGTAATTGATCTCCTCTGCTTACTTCAGTGTCTTAGTAGCACATTGCCTGAAGTGCTAAATGTACTTGTTCTGTATTTTAAATCCATAATATGTATTTGCTTTTTTATTGTCTTTTAAGTTGAAAAATATTATTAAAACTGTATTGGATATCTTAAAGACTGAGTTAGGAAAAGGAAAGGTTAGATACCTTGTTGGGAAAGGAAAAAAAATTTCAGCCATCTGTTATCAGCACCTTAAACTTAATTTGATTTTCCTTGTCTTATTTCTAGCTGGAGAGTTGTTGAACTTCAACCTTTAGAAAAATCTCAAACAGATGAAGAAGAGGTAAGGTGTATTTTAATTAAACCACTAGGTTTATTTAAAGTAGGGACATACTTTCTGAAAACACTGACTTCATACAAAACAGTAAGTTTCAATGTTCAAAAATAAAGTATTAAGTATCAGGTTGTGAAAATGTGTCTTGTCCCTTCAGTGGAAGATAGAAATGGAAGTATACCATTAATATTGTTCATTGTCTGTCTGGCTCTTCTGCCCCTTGCTGCTGCACAGTCCGTGCTCCTGAAGGGTCCCTTGGGTCAGGCTCTGCCTCCCTGCTCCTCAGCACTGTAATGCTGCCTGTCCCAGTGTGACTGTCTCCTGGGGCCACCCGTGCTGTCCTTCCCTCTCATCCTCTCCTTCCAAGGCCACTTCCCATGGCACGTTGCTCTTTGGTAATCAGAAATCTTGCCTGTGGGTCCAGCAAGTTTTCTTTTCAGCATTTGTTTTCCTGCAGCCGTCCTGTTGGGAACAAACTTTTCTGCTTTGTCAGGAACAACATAACCTATCAGCATTTCCTGCCTGCCTGTTGAGCTAAGTTTGCACATCATGGGCTAGTTTTTGCTTCCTCCAGACATAAGAATCTACCTTTTTCTTCAGGGAATGTCCATGGACTTTGCAGCTGGGGGTCCCTTTCTTCCCTAATCAGGAGTTTGAGGCATTTCCTAACCTTGGGGTGAATGTGCCAGCAAGTCTGGGCTCTAGGCTGATTTTCTGTCCTTCCAGTCTTTTTGTGGCTTCTTTTCCAGAAACCTGTCAATTTTACTGTCCTTTGGACGTCTTTAATCTCTTCCAGTCTCTGCCACTGTCACCAGTTGTAACTGTAGGGCTTGTATTCCTGCCTTTATCCACAATATCTGTTCTTGAGCTGCTATTTGAGAGAATCTCTACAGCAGAGGTTTAGATGCTATAGCAGTAGAAAAAGATGGCATTTAGGTAGCAGTGCAGAAGGTTACATTAAACTCAGTAAACAAATCATTATGTCACTCCCCTGGGGTAGAAATTATGCTCTCCACAAAGGCACAAGCTTCCTCAGAGGTTTATAGGTCTGTAGCTATCTGCTCCATAACCTTTCTTTTAGGAGAGCATCATGGTCTCAACTCCTTACCTGGCGTAGTTGCATTTACCTGGTAGCATACTCTTGGGTTAGAAGGAAGAGAAAAGCTTACTCTGTCCCTGCCTTTTCCAGTGCAATTGAGAAATTCCTGTGAAGTCTGTGGTCAGATTTATGTGACTTCCACCCACTGACTTCTGGGTTGGTACCCTCCCAGCTAGCAGGAAGCATGCCTGTCCTTCCTTTGTACCAAGAAGGTCAAATTCCACACACAGGAGAATTCTCCTGCAAGGATATTTAATTAAACCATTTGGAGAATAACTAATAAAGGCAGCAAGGGCAATCTGTCCCTTGAGCATCTACTGCTCATTGCTGTCTTTATCCTGGTGTCTGGGGGGAGTAAAGAATTTCAACAGTGATTTGCATTCAGGGCTTCAAGGAGCTTGCATGGAATCAGTGGATTTCTTGTTTAGATTTCAGATAGAGATCACTTGTGCTTTTAGTGTATTTTGCTGAAGGGACTTCAGGGTTTCTCTCTGAAGCTCATGGGCTAATGTCTGAATCAGTAGCCCACCGAGTACATTTGTGTTTGGCATGACTCTCAATCCTGTATGATTCATCCTGTGGCCGGGAAATTACTTGAGTTAACAATGCAGCAGCTTTGCCTCCTGCTGTGGCCCATTGCTTCTGTATCATCTGTCAGCCACTGGGTGGAATGAGGGGGAGAGATGTCAGACAGACAAAAATGCTAATGGTCTTGTTTGTGTAAATCATCCTTTGCCAGTTCCCCCCTTTCTTTTGGGATCGTGTTAACTAGTTTGGATGTTTTTCAGAGTACTGAGAAAAGGTGATTGATCATAATTCTTCAACTTCCTCTAGCTTTGAGCTGAGTTACATTTGCTGCTGAGTAAGCTTGTGAAAAGACATCAGGAAACAGCACCATTACCTGCACGCATGCTGACACTCTTGTAATTCTTCCATGTGCTAAAGTCAAGGCAAGCTTCAGTTCTTCTGTCAAGCAGTAGTCAGGGATTTCTGCCACTGGATAACCTTTTTCTTCTTTATCTTCATTGTCTTTGTTGTCTTAATCTTTGTCTTCTTTGCCTTCTTCATTTATGCAACCACCCATATCCATGCAATAGACCTGCATGCAGCATTTACTAAGTTAGAGATAAAGGAGAGGTCCCCAATTTGTTGTGCTCCACATGAGCCACACTTCCAAGGATGGGAACTCAGCACTTTCTTGGAATCAGGCCTGTTCATTGTGCCTTTGAGAACAAAAAGCTTACCTTTTATGGGTGCTTTTTTGTTTCTGGAAATTTTTCCTTATAAGAACAACATTGGCAATGCAAAAGTTAATCTACTATCTATGTCTGCTCTATTACTTGCTCTAAAAATACTTTCTGGAAATGAAACATTTGAGTTTCCTGGTTTGCATGTATGAATTTGCAGTGTTATTGCTTTAAGGCATGGGAGGGTGTGGCACAGGTTTTCCTGTTTGTTTTGGTTTTAATTTGTTTCGTCCAGGTCAAAGCTTCTGGAAAGGCTCAGTTGTAACTTTCAAGTTTATTTTGCAGTTGTTTTAGTAATGAAAAATTCTTCGGAGTAGTTGCTTGTGCAATTAGTTTTGCATAAGTGTTTTCATGGCCTATGACTCAGAGTTTCCTGTGGAGCCAAAGAGTGAAACACAGATTTTGTTGTTTTGAGAACCTTTCAGAAATATTCCTGGTGCTATTCAACATTATTGCGCAGTGTGTTGCAGCGTCATGGGGGAATCCAAAGCTTCGTTTTCTGTGAGTGAAATCATTAGACATGCCTCACAAACAGGCCTTCCCCACAGCCTTTTCTCTCAACATCCCTGCCAGATCCACGCACTGAGGAATGACACTTCTTTTGTCCTTTTTCAAACTAACCTTAGTGAGGAAAAACCACCAAATCTCTCCAGTTACAAAACTTTAAATTAATCTAAAGTTGTTGGAGGAAATGCTGGGGAGTGGCAGAGGCTGTAGTGAACCAAGTAGGGACCTTTTATTCTGATGTAATGAATTTTTTATCCATAGAACAGATAATAATTTTTAAATAAGAAAATGTACTGTTGAAAAGAAGAGGGTAGAACTCTTTTTAAATAAACAAGTAGTTAAATATGCTATCACCAGCTATGGAAAACAAACAAGACTTATTTCTGTATTTTTCAAAACTCTTCACTTGGAGAGGAACGTGGACTTTGATTTTTGAATGGAAACTTGTTAAAAATGAAATCTCTTCCCAGCATGAAAAGTTTTGGCAACTTGCTAAGAAAAGTATTTTCAAATTCCTAAGTTTTTCTTTCTAAATTATCTTTTGTTTCCACTTCAAAGGAAATCTGAGCACAGAAAAACCCTGAATTTCCCCCAAGGGAATAACACTTTTGTAGTTAATAAAATTCTCACTTTCATGCTATACATCATTGACCTTGGAAAGACAGAATGTGAACTGAGATGTAGCCCTGTTTGGATGCTCTCCAAGTGGCAGAGCTGGTGAATTTCAGAGAGAGGAGGAAGCCCATTAAGTTCACTTGCATGAAAGGAAACCAGCAGCTAACAAAGTGGTTTGTGTTTAACATAAATAAAAGCAATGAAGGAGCCTTCAGCAAGGAGTGATGAGATGAGCAAACTAAGCAGCCTGTTTGTCTGAAGGTTCCTGTCGTGTGCTGGGCTGAGGAGCACCTGGGCAGCCACAGTTCTGCAGATGGGTCTTGTGTCTGATTCCAATCAAAATGAAGCCTTTGGGATCACACTGATTGGTTGTGATACTTTGTCATTGTACCCCTTATGGCTGTGAACCAGCTCAGTGCTGAGAGACTTGATATGGGGATGGCTTCCACAGAAACACACCAAGTGGAGCACTGCCAGGGTCTCTATGGCACTGCTTGACACTGCAGTGAACAAAGTGCATTTGCTTTTCTATTTTGTAGGCTCAGTTGGAAGATAAATGGTGTCACTGGTAAAACACCACTGAGGATTTTACTTTAGAAAAAAAAAAAGGCAGTTTATTTTCATGACCCCCCCCCCCCAGTTATTAGTATAATTCTTGTCTAGGATTGATCTGGCAGTGCAGCTTCACAGCTCCTATGACCAGGAATTGTTCTTTCCAAGAATTTCTCAGCTTTTGAGTTGGGACTAGCTGGCATAAAATCCATGGCTGCAGCACTCAAATGCTCCTGCCAACCTCAGCTCTTTAGGTGAACTTTGAATGGTTTGGAGCACTTTGAAATAACAGTGAGCTGTACTGGAGGGATCCAGCCAAGAACTCCCCCTGCCATCAGGGGAGTGAGGGAGAGGAGCAGCAAAGTGCTCCTCAGCCAGCCCTGGCTAAGGAACAAACTTCTGGTGTGTTGCCATCAGAGAAACACGGATGGTACTTTCACAGTGAAAGCTGGGGTGCAATCTTTTACCTTAAAATATGGCTCTTGTTTTATTAGAGCAGGTAAAGTACTTGCAATAGGACTGGTTTAAGCTGCACTTGAGATCATGCAAACCACTGGGTAAGAAATAGTATCTTCAAAGCAGAAGCCATTTTCTGCTTGGTTTCACAGCAGGAATGTGGCACCTCAGGTTCACCGAGTTCCTCTCTGTGGAGTTATCAAAGTCCTTGGTGATCTCAAACCTATTTCTCAGTGCCTAAAGAGCACTGGGCAAATCCTGCTGCCTTCCAGCATGCAACTAAAGCAGTCTCTGGAAACTGTTGGAATTTTTGCTTGTCTTTATTACATACTTTTAACACTGCCTTGATTTGCGAAGGAATACTCGTCGTCTAAATTTTCTGCTGCTCACCACAGAGAAAAATGTGTTAGTTGCATGGAGGGGGTATAACTTCTGTATCCATTCAGATCAACAACAGACTTGTAAAGAAATAAGAGCTAAAATGACAGCATCCCATACACCAGAGCTCTCGGAAACTGAATGCACATAAATGTGCCTTTGTAGTGAAAGCATGCATTGGGTTGCCTCTCTTGTTGTTGGGTAGACCTTTGCAGAATTACGTATAATGCTGATATGTATAACACTGGCTGGTGTTGTTCCAGGGACGCTGACACTGACAGCTCTCCTGTGTCTCCCTACAGGTGGAAGACCTGTCAGACAAAGCCTTTTCCTTGCGCCACACCAAGTACGAGGAACGAGAGCGTGCCAGGTGGTCGCTGTGGGAGCAGAGCCGCTGGCCCAGGAGGAACAGCAGGCAGGTGTATTGGCTTTGATCAGAGCCTTCCTATTGAACCTGGCGTGGGTTGTGGTACTGGAGTGGCAGAAATGCTGTCACAGGAGTTTGAAAATGAGGGCATTCGTTAATTAACTCATCAGGGACAGTCCCAGGTATGTTGAACTTTGTGGGTGGTAGGGGAAAGCAGTGCTGAGGCATGTATACTTACAGAAATTGGGCATGTTACCTGGCATCACTAAACAAATCTCTTCCTCCCTCTCTGAACACAGAGTTCTGCTACACTGTGCCACTCCCAGTTACTATGACTTTAGCCACCCAGTGTATCATAAGTCCTTCTTCCCCCACCTGACTCAGATGAAACTCCAAGGTGTTCAGAGATGTGTTACTGAAGGGTCCTGGGCTATGCCAGGGGCCTTACACTTAGAAGGTCCTTGTGTGAATTGTTCATTCTCACAGGCTTGCCATCTGGTGCAGAACTCATCAGATTTAAATATAACCACTAAAAGTCTTGCAAAAAGTAGTGTACATCAGAACAAACATTGTAAAGCAGCATCTACAGTTTGTCTCTGAGAAAATGATTCCCATAAATCACTTTACAGTCTGCCAGGGCAAAAAGCAGCCTATAAATGTTGGAATAACTTTTTCTGGTATTTATCATATGCTTGTGTCTACTCTTGTCTGAAGGTGAACCATGACACTAGGAATAAATAGTCAAAGATAGCTTTTTTTTTTTTTTTTAATGCAGGATAAAAATAGAACTAAGCCATATTGAGGAATTTTATTTTAAGCAATTTTGAACATAAAACCTCCTCACTTTAGAAAGTGTACTGAAAGAAAAAGTTCTGTATGTACCTTAATTTTGAAACTGAACTCCGGGGTAAAATCTTAGTGCTGCTTGAATTCAGAAGGAAACTGCTCATTGACATGAGCAAGGTCAGGATTCCACCTGGCATTTCAGATGCATGCCACTATTTTTTATCTAGTTGATATTTCTCTTAAAAGTGAGATCAAAATTTTTAATCTTACTACATTTTTGACTGCTTTGCGCTTGAGTCCAGAGCAGAAGTGGTAAGGAGGAGCCCAAGGACTTGTCTCTTGAGTTGCACTTGGCACAGTGCTGACAGTGCAGTTTGGACCCCACGGGCTGCTGTGGGTGAGGCTGCTCTCCTGAGTGGAACAGCATGTGGCTCACTGATTTCTTTTGTCCAAAATCACAGTTCTGGTGAGCATGTGGAGCAAGATACAGTCACTAGCTGTCTGCAGCCAGAGTGTGCCTGTCCCACCCATTTTATCCACTCAGTTCCTCCACGTTGTGCTTTGCTTTGGCTCCAGCCAACAAGGTCAAGAACCACACCAGTTTTCCTCTGCTCTTTTGGTTTAAGCAAGCAGAATGGAGGTACCATGTATGGAGAAATGGAACACTTTGTAAAGAAAATGTGAACTGCTTATGGCAATGTGAAAGGTGAGGGAGTAGCTCTTAAAACTCATTTCTAATTCTGCACTAGATCTTACAGCAAAAACGCTGATGGTCGACACAGCCAGGACGTGGTGCAGAAAGACCATTGCACTGCTGACCCTGCTCCTGACCCAGCTTTGGAAGCCCACGGCTCTGTTTGTTCAGGGATGGCACCACTCTGCAGGGAGAGCCAGGAAGAGAAGGTGGGTGAGCTTCCAATAGCTTCCAGCTCTGGTCAGTTCTGCAGTGACAACAAAGAAACGTGAAGATAGTCTCCTGTCTCACTGACCAGAATCTCAGGCTGTCAGCCTGGTTAACGTGCACTGAACACAGCACTCCTGTAGAACTACATTGCTGTGCTTTGTAAATTAACCCCAGACCTGTCAACAAGTTTCATCGCTCAGTACACATGGCACATGTTTTTGAGGCAAATATGGAAGGACATTTTGAGGCAAATATGGGTTCAGGCTGGGGTTTTTGTCAGGGATGTTGGCCAAGGTTCCAGGCAGGCCTGGTCATTAGGGGGTCAGGCTTCCTGATGGTCTGGCACTGTGGAAAAGAGTTTCCTTGCCTGCTCAAGGGTAGGTCTATTATTACTGGAAACACTTATGCAGCCAGCTTACATCTTGGTGCCTGGCAGTGTTATTCTTTATCTGAAGAGCCCTGCAAACACTGTAAAGAAAGACACTCGTTTGTTACTTGATAGCATATGATTCTGCACACAGTTAATCAGTTCAGACTCAACTGAAATCCCTTTTTATCCTCTATACTCTTTTTTTCACCCTCACTCCTACTCTTGTGCTTCCTTTCAGTCTGGGCTGTGGGAACTTCGAGTTTTTCCACTAAACGATGAAGAGGTAGAAGCTTTACTGTGCCAAGATCAAGTAACAAATCAGAATGAAATGTCAAGTGCAACTTTCCCCAGCAACTCTTCCTGCACTCCAGGCACGCCCACTGCTTTGCCAGACAATGGCCATGCACCAAGAAAACAATCTACCCAAGAGTCAGAAGACTGCAAAAGCATTTGCCCAGGAAGCAACAGTACAAGGAAACAAAGGTGACAGGGAATAATGTGGTTCATTAAGAAAGCCAATTAAGGTGGAGAGAAGTGTAAGGTAAAATCTCTCGTTCACACAGCATATGACAGCACAATTCAAAACCTTTATGTTAGCTGCGTATAATATATTTTCTTTCTTGCTTTGTAACAGGCAGGATAAATCCCAAAGACAACACTTTCTTCTTCCTGAACCCCAAGAGAAAGTAATTATTTCAAGCTGGAAGTCTAATATTCCCAATGTTGGGAGTGGGCGCACATAAATTGCTGGCACCATTCACTTTCTGTTGTCATATTGCCACATTTGTCAATACTCATCCTTTTCTGTTTGTTTGTTTTCAAATGCATATCTGGTTCTGGTGGACTCTGGTGCAGCAGGAGATGCTGTCTACCTTATCCAGCAACTTCAACTGAACACAGAAAAACTACTTGAAAATAGTGGGGATAAGCATTAGCCTCAGATTATTCTCCTGTGTGGCATGACCATAGGGCACAAACCTGTCTCTCTAACTGCACGTGTAAGGTAAGGGGAGGTGAGAACCAGCACTTCAAACCAGGGCACCTGGAAGCCTTGCATCTAGCTTAAGTCATGGCTCTCAGTAGTGCCAGGGCACGTTTCATGGTGAAATCCTCAAGCAATAAGGTAGAAGTAGCTACTGCATTGGCACAGTCAATGTATCTGACACAGGGGGAAGCAGGGTCTCTGCTTTGGGCCTGTGGGGAGGGAGAGACAGGAGGAGAGAGGGGTCGAGCCAAATCAGTGACACAGCCTATGGAATGCTGTGGTTTGGATCATCTTATTTCCTTAGTCCCTCAGTAGCTAATGAGGCTCATAATACTTTGCTTTAATCTGTTAAAGTCTTGTTCCAATTTCTCTACAGTGCCTTGTAAGAGTCTCGTAAGTATGCCAACATTTGGTGACTAGCTGGAAAGGAAAAGATGATTGATGTCTTGAAGAGCAATAAAAAAAAAGCCCCAAAGCTTTCCATTGTGATTCTGGATAGATTTCTCATTTCCCAGTGCATGCACAGTGAGAAAACAAAGGCAAGTTGTTTAAAACTTGCATCTGAATAGCATAGCTTGGAATGTATCTGCAATCCCAAGAGGTATTAACAAAGATTAAACATTGAATGTAGGTGTAATCCATCAACAGGCAGTTTTTCTGTGTAGGACAGTTGAAGGCAATTTAATAGGAGTCTCTGTGCAGTTTTCTTCCATGTGTAATATCTGGAATGGCACTGGACAGATGACCCAGTTTTAGTGTCAATTTTTTTTTTTTTTGGTCAAAATGACAGGAAATACACACTGGGCATATGAAAACAGTTCAGTAAAGTTTCAACACTACATCCTATTGCTACATTGTAGTTTATTGCACATTCTGATTATTTTTTTAAACACTTTTTTAACACTGGTTTGTCTTAAACTTGAATCTTGCCTCAATGTCTGATACAATAATCTTTGATGCAAGGTTGGTTTTTTAATTAAAAGTTATTTCTATATATGTTGTATATAGTCTGAATTTGATGGCTTTTTAGAAGTGAAGAAGTAGCAGCAGTACTTCCTCTTGGCATAGAGCTCTGCTTGGCCTGCAGACCCACTGCAGCTTTGCTGTGGTACAGTGCCTCAGTACAGAGGTGTGTGCTGCCCTCTCTCTTGCCCTGCATGTGCATCTGCTTCCAGAAAGCTCTTTCTGAAAGGTCAGTGTCTCAGATGTTTTGCAGGTCTTTTCCATACCCCTATCTACTCCTATAAGCCTGATCTGACCAGCTCTCACCCAGCTTTGTTGTAAGGTATGGGTTTCCTGTGTTGTCTGATCCCTGGGGCAGAGGGAGGAGCTCCTGCACTTTAGGAGAGGGGACAGACCAAGTAACCAGCCAGCCAGGGCAGCTGCCTTCCACATCCTTAAAGCTGCCAGGAAGTGGAAATACATTCCAATCTGTTACAGGAGGGTGTTTCTGTACTGGAGGGTGGAAACAGAAGGGTGTTAAAAAGGAGGCCAAGGACCCCCCCCGTGTCAGAGGAGCTGGGTTATCCCAGTCTGGTTAGCCTGGGGACCTGCAGAGCATCCCTGCGCTGCAGTTCAGGTCCCAGCTGCAGTGCCAAACCATCGTGTGGCTGCAGGGTCAGCCTGATGTGGGCTAAAGCAGCTGCTGGGTCCTTGCCCGCTGCAGAGGCAGGTGTGGTCTGAGCAAGGGGAACCCGTTAGCTGTGTGCCTTCTGTGTTCTTGCCAGCCCTTGTGGGAACTTGCTATTGCTTCATGAGACAGCAATAAAAAGGGTAGTAAGAGAAAGGCTGAGCAGGCCCAAGACAGAAGCAAAATGTCTATTTGGTCATTACCCCAGTCCACTCACTGCAGAAATCTATTCTCCAGCAGCTGCCTCTCAGCTGGCCAAGCTGCTGGAGAACAGTGCCTGAGCTGCTCCTCCTCCCTGTGCCAGCACAGGGCTGTTCCATGGGTGGTGCACAGGGCTCTGCCCGCAGTTCAGCAGGATATTTCCCCACAGCTGCCCAGCTCCAGCATCCCTCCAGCTGGCAGGGATGTGCACATGGCAAGGGAGGTGGTTCTCAAGAAGCTGCAGACCTGTGCCCTGCCTTCTCTGTCTCCTCTGTGTCTTGGCTCCAGACACACCTGATTTTTCAGCAATTCCCTTTCAGAACTGGCACAGAGTTAAAAAGCTTGCTGAATTCAGCTTGGTTCCAGGACCAGCCCTGTCCTTTCATTTGTCCCTCTACTACAGGCAGCTGCAATCAGCACTGGTGGGCTGCTCTCCTACCTGCAGCCCACGGCCTGGCACAGCTGGGCTCCCACCTCCAGGCAGGTCAGTTTTGCAGGAATGCTGGTGTCATGAGGAAGCTGTACCTTCTGTGGGAGCAGGCTCAGGGCCAGGCTCATCCTTGAAGCCATAAAATGTGCAGAATGCCCTGCTTGTTTTCATTCCTTTTCAAAGTTTTAAACAGAAAATCAAACCCCAGACAAAACCCACTCTCTCTTTGGCTGTTAAGCAATGAAAACAGCTGTTAGTGCTGCTCCTTTTGCTGTGGCTGAAGGTATTAAGAGAGTGACTGTGAAAAAAGAACTTAAAACCTAATGCAGCAGGGCCCCCTCACACATGAAAGTAGGTGTCTGCAGCTGCACAAAGCCATTTTCCATGTGCTTTATTTACCATGTTCAATTGAGGCTTTTTTTTTTAACACCACTTATGTTCTGCTTCCTGCTGCTGTGAGGGTTTAAAATGCTTCATCTCTGCATCCAGGATCTTAATGGCATGTAAGTACAAATAAGAATTTTTAAACCCTATTAAAACGAAGCTCTGCGTGTGTCTCCTGCAGTGTTTTATCTCCCTTGGGGCTGTGGGCTGTACCACCCTGTGCAGCACATGTGCAAGCCCAGTGTGACTTGGCTCTGTCTAAGTTGTTTTCATCCTGTTTTCCAGTTCAGACAGACCTGTGCTGTCAGATCACTCTGGACCACATGCCTCAATACAACAGGCTGTGCTCTCCCTCACTGCTGAAACCTTATCAGAGGAGTGCACAATCTCATGGGCCTGGGCTTTATTCAGCCTTGGGGAGACCATGCAAGCAGCTCTCTGGGTTTTCCTGGCAGCATGCAGGGACTCGAGGCTTGTTAGTGAGTACAGGAGGACAGGCCTAAACAGGCCCCAGAGAGATCACTTCAGTACTGGGACATTCTTAAGCATTACAGAACAAGAATCATTCATCACTGTCATTTCTTGGACATGGTCACTAACTGATTTAACCTTAGATGTGTAACCCACTTGAGTGGGATTCAGACAGAAGCAATTAAGTAATTTTACTTTACGAGTGTAACATCTCTCCCACAGGACTCCTAACCCAAGAGTCAGTGCAAGTGCAAGCTTACCATCCTTAAAACAATTATAAAATGGCTACAGCCTATGAAGAGAGCACATACCATAAGGCTCCACAAAGCCTAGTACCATAAATGAACTAGCATGACTTGGATGCCACCCCCAAATTAATGAGAAGAAAAGCAGAAATAGTTTGATTATCCTTCCAGTCCAGTTTACACTCAACTCCAGGAGGTTAGTGTACTACAGCTGTTGGCCTACTGCTCTCAACAGCATGAAAAGCCACTCCACATCCTGAACTAGCATTTTCATTTCAGCCTGCATTTTAGCTCCCAGAGCCATGACTGTTTGTCCATGCATACACTAAACTCTACACTGGTTCTTTCCAGAACCATGGATAAGCCTCTCTATCGCACACCCAACAGCCCTTGGGACTACAGCCTTCATGGCCAAGCTTGCTTCTGGCAAACCTCTTCTGAATATCTCTCAGTACAGTAGGTCCAGACAACTCCATTTTTCTTGTGCTAGTTCCCAAATGGGGTTGCAAGTGGGAACGGGAAGCAACTTTTGTTCACATTAACCACACAGAGAAAACATGGCAGCTCAGCAGTTTGAGATACTCCTGTGGTGTCTGAACTAGCCCTAGCTCGTGCTGCTCACCGAGGGCAGTGCCCCTTGCTGTGGGGCACCTCCCAGGGGCTGCACCAGCCCTGGCACTGCCTCAGCAGCTGCTGCAAAGAGAACAGAGCTGACTCTGGCCCTGGAAGCTGCAGCTGCTGAGCCTCCTGGCCTGGCCCCCAAGGCAGCAGACTGTCTGCAACCCTTCTGTCATTGCAACTTAAAGGGAAAAATGCCACACAGACTACCATGAAATATTTACGAGCCAACAATGCTAATTACAGCCATGGACACGGGTCTGCCTAAAAAGGGCCTGCTCAGTCTTCCTCCAGTGCACTGTAACTCACCTTTCATGTGTCCAAACAGGCCAGGCCTGTGCACACAGCAGACTGAAGGACTGATGACTATTTGGTTCCACAAGCTGCTCTACAGACCCATCTCCAGGCATTTCAATCTACATATCTCTTCAGCAACTACCCTTTCTGTGTGTTACCATCTCAGTCATTTACTCACACATTTACTCACAAACCAAGGAGATTGTGCAGCAAGAAAAAGCTTTTTACTTATCTGAAGAGTTTTAAAGCAACATTCTTCTGAGGAATTCCATCACTTCCAGGAATTTCAGACACAGCTGTCTTAACTGGCTATTTGAAAGGTAAGTGAGAAGATATTCCCCACTTCATCATCTGGTAAAGATGCTGCACTGACTTATCTGATGCTGGATTTCCATAGGCCAAGTACTTCCAATGCAATAGAGGCAAAGGACAGGAACATTGCTACCATCACTGGGATTTTTTTAGCCCTCTTAAGCTGCCTTTTCCCTAACTCCTAAACCCACTTATTTATGACAGTCAGCTTCAAGAACTTAACACACCAAGGAAAGGGTGTTTAATGCAGTAGTGGAAAAAGTTTTGTAGGAATGCACAGATCAAATGACAAAATACAGACAGCAGAAGGCAGTTTGATTAAGAGTCTTCCACAAGAGAGATTCTTGTGGTGATGCTACACTCTTCTAGCAAGCAACAAACTGACTGTAGTTCAGCCAGCATTAGAGGTTGTGCCACAAAATTAGCCTCCACAAAATCAAGAGACGGGTTCAAACCATTGCATTTCCAACCCCGAAAGACAGCGAGAATGTTTCCCACTGCTGCTTGCTTCATTGCAGTGAAGGAATGATTCCTCTGTTCAGCAGCACGAAGTTTCCGTAGTTGGTGTTCATCCAGCCCCTGCTTATGCACGAGAGAAGGGCTCTCCTGCACGGCCAGAGCCTTCTGGAACACGGCTTGGGCAGGTCTCATCGATCCAGACTGCGCTTCTGGGCCGCTTCTGAGCACACGTTCCTCAGGAGGTTAATCACAGACCTGGGGTCTGCGCTCTTCATGATAGCACTGCCAGACACAATCATGTTGGCACCTGCCTGGGGGACAGCAAACACTGCTCAGTCACATGGAGCACAGCCCCTGCCTACAGCTGCCTGGAAAACACTGCAGGTGGGAATTCTGGGCTGCTGTGCAAACAGGTGGGATACAGGTGACATCGCAACCCCAAATCAAGTTCAGAAAACACAGCTCTTCCCCAAATTTCTTCATCACATTGCTCTTATTTAAACCAGCATAAAAGAAACACTTCTTTAGCTTAGGGGAGGCTTCAATAGCCACTATTTTAAAAAAGGCACAAAATTAGACTTCAAAAAGATTTCGACATTGAATGTGTTTTACAGTTCCCTCTGAAAACTAAAAATTTCTCCTAAGCTTTATTTCTGGAGTTGGTAAGTCTCTCAGCACAGTGACTGAGAATGCTGCTCTGCTGCAACCTCTTACCTCTGCACACTTATGGATGGTGTCAGGCCCCACTCCTCCATCCACTTCTATATCCAAGGAGGGAAACTGTGTCCTGAGCCACTGAACCTGAGGAAACAGATAAAAGGCTGAGCACTGAGCTGCCACCCTACAGCTTCTCATACTTCTAGAAAAGGCTTATCAACTTCACTGCTCACTACTGTTAATTAGCTCTCAATAAATAATGAAAGAGAAACACAGTTTACCTTTGGCATCATGTCTTCCATAAATTTCTGTCCTCCGAACCCAGGTTCTACTGTCATCACCAAGGCCATGTCTATCTGATTGGCCCAAGGTGCCAAGTGCTCAACTGTAGTGCCAGGCTTGATGGCCAAGCCAACCTGCAGGAAAGGAAACCAAACCCAAGGGCATGTCAGGGCGAGACTGGCCTGAGCTCAGTACAGATTCCTAGGAAGTAATTACACAACTGTGTAATGGCAGGAAGAACAGGCTGCTTTATTTAAAAATTCCAGATTTTCTTCACTAAAATTGGAGACTTCATGCATAGTGGGTTAGGGCTGCATGTGCCAATCCTAGACCACCTGAAGCAGCCACAATGAGTTTTCCATAAAATCACGGAATCAAAATACCTTGAGGTGGAAGGGACCTACACAGCTCATCATCGAGGCCAACTCCTGGCCCTGCACAGACACCCCACCAACCTCACCCTGTGACTCAGAGCCTTGTCCAAACACTCCTGGAGCTCTGGCAGCCTTGGGGCTCTGACCATTCCCTGGGGAGCCTGTCCAGTGCCTGACCACCCTCTGGGGTAAGAAACTTTTCCTGATATCCAGCCCAAACCTCCCCTGATACAGCTGCAGGTCGTTCCCTCAGGTCCTATCGCCGGTCACCGCAGAGAACCTGCCAGCAAGGCAGCTGTTAGTTCAGCAGAGTGCAGTGTGTATTCCCCTCACCTTCATCCCATTCTCCCGAATGTCCTTTATCAGCGCCCCGGGATTGTCCGTCGCTTCTAGATGGAAGGTGTACTGGTTCGCACCAGCCACCGCCATGGGCTTCACCCACTGCTCTGGCGCGGCCACCATCATGTGCATGTCTGCAAGAGGAGAGCGAGCGGGCAGCGGGGCCGGGCCCGCCTGCCGGAGGGGCAGCGCCCCGCGGCCCCCGGCCCTTACCGAAGAAGGGCTCCTGGCCCAGCCGCTTGCGGAGGCTCTCCACGACGGGGTGGCCGAAGGTGATGTTCGGGACGAAGTGTCTTGGGGCCCAAGAGAGAGACGCGCCCGCCCGCAGGTTACCCCGTGCGGCCGGGAGGAGCGGGCCGTTCCGCCCGCCCCCCGCGCCCCCGGCCCGGCCCGGCCCGGCCGCTCCCGCCCGTCCCCGGCGTTACCCGTCCATTACATCCAGGTGCAGGTAGTCGGCCCCGCAGTCCAGCATGCGGCTGCACTCGGCGCCCAGCGCCGCCAGGTCGCTGTTGAGGATGGAGGGACCGATCCGACACCCCGACGCCATGGCTGCGGCCGCGGCTGCTGCCGGGACGGAGGGCGGGCGGGCCGCGCGGGGGAGGGCCGGGGCGGTGCCCCCGCCATCTTGGGGCCGCCGCTCCGCCCTCAAGCCGCGCCCTCGGCCTCAAACAGGCGGAAATAATAATATTAATAATAATAGCGGTAATAACCCTGGTGTAGGTGAACTGAAGTTCCCATCCAGGTGTATTTTGTTCCCCGCAAAGCACAGCTCCAGCCCCGCGCCGGGCCCGGGAGCGGATGGGTAACCATTAACAAGCGCTGCCGGTATCCCGGAACAAAACCGCGTATGGAAACCCTTCGGAGCGCCGGACACCGACCGTGTTACGCAAGAGGCTCAGACACAGAACTCTGTCCTTTGCCGTCGTTCCTTTGTATTTAATCCTCGGGACAACGTTTGCATAAAATGCTGAGGCAAAGGGACCGACTGACACGTGGACAAGACAGGCACGGCCGGACATTGCCGAACACGACATGCGCTTAAGGCGGCTGACAACACTATGTAAAGCAGCATCGTAGGTGTTCACAGCAGAAATAACACCGGGTCTGCTACAGAGATACCGCAGGACAGCACAAAGCAGCTAAAGTACTCGCTATGCCACTCACCAGGACGGCACTCAATGCAACTGATAGGACAGTAAAATGCATGGGAAGTCAGGCTGACGGGCTGGCCGGTCTGTGCCATCCCTCAACGATCATCCCACAAAACCAAAGCCCAGCCACCTGGATAAAACTAAATTGCAGATGACCTCATTTATAAGTTGCATTGATTTCTAGTAGGGTAGACATTAAAAAGAGGCATTTTAGTCCTTGCTATGGCTTACTACTGTGGATTCACCTGTGACAGTGGAAACTTGAACGTTATATACATGGAATTAAATGAAGGAAATCACAGTTATTTTGTCATCTCTAGAGCAGAGTACTGTGGGAAGGCCTCTACTTTTCATTAAGGAAGATGCCTCCTCCTTTTCTGCAGAAAAGGTCACTCTGTAAGTGCACCACAAATTGTGTGTGTGTTGTGTCCCAGCCATTTATTCAGCTCATGCCTGAAGCTTTCCTCCCCCCAGACTGCCAGTGACCAAGCCTACCTGGGGACTTGAAAGCGAAGCTGTGGGCTTTTTCTCATTTGTGCGTCAGTGTTAATAACAGAACTTAACATCTGGAATTTAGCAATTCTTGGAGAGACCTCTGAGCTGGGAGCTAATCTAAAGCAGCATCCTACAGGTAGCTGGCACAGGCTCCAGTGCACTCACTAAGGAGATAAAAGCAGTACAGCATGTTTTGATCAGCAGAGGAAACAGTTTGCTATCCAGGACGTCCGTTGGGACATTATCACCTCTCTTCCAAGACCAAGAACCCTTTGGAGCTGCATTAGAGCACCACCTGTACGTTATACAGCCCCATATATGTGGGGGGTAGAGGTGGTGCACTATGAAAACAGTTGTTTTTCCAGCCCTGCTGTTCCCAAGACATGCTGAGATTCTCCTTCTCTCACCAGCGGAGTGGTAGCAGAGCATGCTCAGCACCTGGGACAAAAAATGGCTTTTGCTCTCTTCAGAGGTTTAATGTGCGCGAGTTCCCTGCCCAGAGCGGTGCGCACAGCTCCTGTCTGATGTGAGCATTTGGCAAACGCCAGGCAGCGCAGCCTAAGGCTCCGTGGGCTTCACAGGCTGAAACCTGCTGCCCGCTGTGTGGCTCATGGTCTCAGCCCCAGGAAACCTCTGGGCTGCACTACAGCAGCAGGGCAGCTGTCTGCAGGGCAGTAGGAGCAGCCCGTGAGGAGAGCCGCAAGTCCTTTCTTTGGAGATGGCTAGAAGGATACCATTTCCCTCCCTAGTAAGGCTGTTTATGATGCGTGTGTCCAAACTGCAGACCCTCAGGAGCCAAAGTGGTAACGAGCACAGCTTAGATACTCTCAGGATGATCCAAAACATTTTCCTCTGCACAATAACGACATGATTATGAACTCCACTTAGTCTAACATGAGCCAAAAAAGGCAGTGTATGATTCCCAAGGGTCTCTTTGGGCATTGCTGATGATTTCATGCTTTGTTTCACAGCTATTCTGCAGTTTGCCTGTCAGCAGCTAATGGCTAAATTCACATTTCAGTGTAATTCCATGATGCTGCAGAAAAACCCTTTAACTCAGCTGTGACTTCAGCTGATCCCCCCCAGGGATCTCCACCTTCTATAAATGTTACATACATTTATCTAATACTTGCAGCCATGAACGCTACATACATAAAATGGAACCTTTTAAAATACAATCTCAGCATGCCAAAAATAGATTCTTTCATCAAGTTTCTGCCCTGCAATATCCATCTTTTGTTTACAATGTACATATATATTTTTATATATATATAGTAACATGAAAATACCATATATAAATATTTACTTTAAATCCCTCTCCGTACATCCAACAGCATCGGGGAGCAGTTGCTTGGGGCCAAAAGGTCCACACATCCCAGATGCAGTTTCTTGGGGTATTTTTTTTTAAACTCTGGAGATGAATAGCTCAGTACACTAAAGCAGGACAGTGTGGGTTATTTATACCACCTGCAGACCCCTCTGCCCCTGCCCATCTGTGTCTGTGGACAGCACATGCATTCCTGCTCACGCTGTATACTGTATTTAGTTTTTACAGAGCAAATATTTTTGTAGCACAAGGGCAATACTTTACGGAGTGGAATGGAACTAACAGACAAAAGGAAACTCAGCTGAAGTCTGCAGTGCCAAAAAAAAAAGCTAATTGCTTGATGGTGCTTATTGTTGCTCTGCATGTTAGAAGCAATGGTCCCAGGCTTGAGAAAATCAAGCATTAGATTGGTACTTTCTGTCACTGTTTTCAAGGTGTAGGAGCCTTGGATTCAGCTGCTGTGTAGCCCTGCTCTCAGAAACACTACAAAAATAAATCTCAGGCACAGTCTCAGAAGAGACTTCTCTGTCTCACACAGTCCAACAGCCCATTACCCAGTGAGGCTGCTGATCACAGTACATGGCTGCCAGATCAGGGCGCTAAGGACCACGTTTGCCTACACACCCTTATCCTGAGAATTCTGTACCAGTTCTTGGTTCCTGTGGTCCTGCCCTGAACTGAAAAGAGATCTCACAAGTAGAAATTTGGCAGTCTATAGCAACCAGCTGATAGCTATTTCCTGCTCTTGGATAATAAAGTGCTCTTATTTTAATTAGTTACTATTTAGAGGGAACTCTAAGGAAAGGTAAACACTTCCTTCCTCCTCCCACTCCTGTACTTCCCCAAGAGTTAAACATGAGATTCATCTAGATCAACATCCGTCTCCCCGAGCTCCACGTGTGTGAAGCTGAAGTGCGTGGCCAGCAGAGGGTTCTCCATGCCGTTGTCCTCGCTGATGTGCAGGACGGTGTCGCCGTGCTGCAGCAGGCTGGTGGTCTCCAGGCCAGCGTAGTCCTCGGGGTCGGACAGCTGCGGGGCTGGGCTGCTCTGGGCTGTGGCTGGCCGGGATTCCAAGCCCTCCTCTTTTTCCTTCTCCTCCTCAGCAGAGAGTGCCTCGCTCTGCAGTTGAGGACAGCTGGTGGTCAGGCTCAGAGGAAGCAGGAGGGAGAGGGGGGACAAAAGGAAAGGAAGGTCTATAAAGGATTTTCTCATTCAGATATGCATTTTACCATAAAGAGCCAGGCACCTGCACATTATAAATCCCTCAAAATTATACCTAACAATATAGTTTTGCTGGTGAATCAAATTTACGTCAAAGATCAGAAAGGTTATCTGATTTGAGTCATTGACACTTCCTCATTTAATCTTTCTTAGCATATGGCTTCAAATGGAGGGCAGGTTTACATTAGATACTAGAAAAAAAATCCTTTATACTCAGGATAGTGAGGCACTGGAAAAGGTTTCCCAGAGAAGCTGTGACTGCCTCATCCCTGGAAGTGTTCAAGGCCAGGCTGGACAGGTTTGCAGCAACCTGGGATAGCGGAAGGGGGTGGAATGAGTCCAAACCATTCTGTGATTCAATCTATGATTCTGAAGATCGAGAACATTCATTCGTGCATGGCAAAGGACATAACCTCAAATGACACTGGATATCTGGGCATATAAAAGTGATCTCAGTGTCACTGATGTGTTGAAGGGATGACTGGGATTGTACTGGCACCATGCTCAGAGGGGGTCAACACAGAAAAATCTTGGACAAGCAATTTATTTTGCAGTATGGTGTTTAAACAGTCCTGAGGCTTTGATGGATTCCTTCCTTAAGGGGGCATCTCTCAGGGAGCAAGCTGTGAAAACCTGTTGAGGACAGCTTGCCTCGGTGACTGGGTCCAGAATGGACACTGTACATGACGGGAAGACAGAAAGGGAAGATGCGGAAGACACATATTCAAATTAAGAATTGTTGCACTGACCTGGAAAGGAATGGTTTTACAGAAGCAGGGGCTTGACAGCAAACAGCCTAAAGAACAGCCTAAAGGGGAGTTTGCTGTCTTTACCCTCCTGCCAGCTTTCATCCCAGTGCTGTACTGCATCCGGCACTTCCCCAGCGTGCCTGGGACGGAGCAGAGGAGGGACACAGGCTACAGACCGAGCAGCGTCACGTTACCTGGCTGTGCAGATCAGCCACCACGACGGCAGGCGAGGAGGTCAGGCCGGGTTTGCTGAGGGGCTCCTGCTGGCCGGCGGCCTGGGGGCTGCTGCGGCTGCAGCCCGGCTGCTGCACCGGCGGGTCCGCGGCACCGGCTGGGGCTGCCTCAGGCTGGGCCTCGGTGAACGTCACCGACCGCTTCTGCTCCGCTGGAGGGTACAGAGCCCAGGAAACTCAGGGTTAAAATTTGGGAAGAAGTACACCAGAAAAGAAGAGAGAGAATCCGTGGGGGGTTTTACAACTAAGATAGGATTTGTGGTTCCCTCCATCTTTATATAAGCTGCCTAATTGGCATCTAATCTAAAAGTCTTTTCTCCTGCGTTTCCACTGCAGCCACAGCAAGACTCTGGGATCTCCTGAAGTCCAGCCAGCACACCTATCCCTGTCATGGCTTGGTGAGAAAAATACCACCCATAACATCTTTCCATTCCAGAAGAATACACTGAGTTGAAATCCCATGTGATGCCCTCAAATATAAAAGAAAAACTGGCATGCAAAAAGACAGGAGAATTGCCCAAGATTTTGCTGAAAATCTAAGAAAAAAGTGCAACAGGTAGCCCTTCATTCCTGCAGACTCAGTCCACTAGCCAGGAATAACAGAAGAGCACTGAGCAAAGACAGCTAGACTAACAACTTGACAGTAAAACTGATATTCCCATTCCTGGTTTTACTTATTTTTTGTTAACTTTTATGTTTCAAACATCTCTAGCAGTGGTGTTGCCCCAGCACACTCCTGCTGAAGGCCAGCAAGTTCACAAGTAACCTTTGCTATTGGAGATGTTTCCTCCAAAGCTCACTGCTCACTTCAGATGGTGCAGAATACAGCCACCTGACAGCTTGGCAGTGCTGACTGCTGGAAACGTACAGCACAGACTGGAACAGTCCTACATTCATTTCCATGTACAGTCCTTGGAGCTCTCTACTGCTAAGCTTATGATGGGCCACGTCCTTCTTTCCACTGCTCTCAATAGCATCTTCCAAACTTGCACATCTGGAGGTTTTGGATGAGGCATCCTGACTAGAGGAAACCCATCCCCTAAATTCTCCGTAACTCTTGGAAACGAGATCATTTGTTGTCCATGTCCTGTTTGACCTTGAAAACCTCTGGAGAAACCATCAAAGTGTTTTGAGGGGGTGGAGTTCGGAAAAGGGGGTGGATAGGAAAAGCTATAAAGCTGCAGGGACCTCACTTTAATAAAAGCTACGAACAACCTACGATTTCTTTAAGCTCAAACCACATCATTTTGTACTTTCCACTGTGCAGTGCTGGTTCTGGAAATGCAGCAGTGCCCTACCGCAGGGTTTAGGCTTTGGCTGGATGCTCCGTCTGGTGGTTGAAAGTCGAGCTCCGTGACGGCTCCGAGGCTCCGTTTGAGTCTTCTGACGTGACAGCAGTGGGCGTCGAAGCTGAACATTGGAACAGAGAGTTAGGCTGATGCGTGGTCACATATTACACGGCTTCTCCTCTGAAGGGAGAACACCACTGTCTGTACCTCCGATGTCCCCTCACTCTGCTTTTAGCAGATACGTGTTTTATGGTCTCCAAGCTCACACATTTCCTTCATATGAGCTTCTGGGCTTGGTGGCTTTTCAGTTTCAACACTGAATGTGTTGAAACACAAACACAGGGCAGGCTGTGTGACCATAATGTAATAATAGTAATCAGAAAAAAGCCTGTAGAGGACAAGACTGAGGAATTCAAAACAAAGGGCACCTCCTCTCTTAGGGATTCACACCTACGATGTGTGCTATGGTCCCTGCTAAGTCAAGGGACTGCCCCAGTATAGCAAAAATTAGGTAGAAGAGACACATCCCATCCACACATCATGTCCAAACAGCCCCATGCAAGAAAAGCCAGAGCAAATCCCAGAGCAGAGAGAAGGTTTGTTTGTTACTGCCCGTGTCCTCACCTGCCGTAGGCCTCTCTTCCGCCCCAGGGGCTGCTGCAGGAGCAGGTTCTGCTGTCCTGGCTCGCTCTGCACACTTGCCACCCTGTTAGATGTTGACAGCATTAGGCCAAGTACAGAAGCACGCTGCATAACTAGTAGGTGTCCTGGCAATTGGGACTAAAGTAAATAAATAAACAAAAATTTGACCAACCACTAATGGCACAGTCACTTCAAAGAGCAGCACTATCTTTGAAGGATGGGAGGGGACATGTCTGTTGGGTTGTGGCTTCCGGGGCTTAGGAAAGGGTGGGAGGTGGAGTCATGGTATTCAGGACTTGGCCACGCATAGGTAGCATCCAAATACAAATAACTGCAGATTTCAGTTTTCAGTCATTGATTGATGCATCCCACTGAGCAGCACTCGCTTCTCTGCATCCTTTGCCACACCAGTGAAGGCAGGAACATCAGCTTCCTAGCTCAAAAGCCTTCTTGTTTGCTTTTCCTTTATTCAAGGACAATGTTGTAAAAGCTATTTTTTTTCCCTTCCCAAACAAGACTCCATGGCCTCATCACAATTTTGTCACCTGGTTTTAATTTGAGTTTAAGTCAACAAACAAAAAACGAACGCAAAGTGACAAAGGATCCATTCACATAATGGATGCATGAGTTATGTGAACAAGGCCCCCACACTCAACACTTGCAGCCTCAAGTCTTTTTGTGACTAACAAACAAAAGAGACAAGTAAACAAAAATTAGATAGATAGATAGATAGATAGATAGATAGATAGATAGATAGATAATAGATAAACACAGCTTTTTGGGTTTTAATATACTGGCACAAAATACCTGAAAACCTGCATTAGAAGAAACTTCAGCAGTGAAACATACTCAGCTATGTACCATCTCATTCTACCATTCAACTGACCATTCAACCTACTTAATATAAAAATACCAGCCTCCCCTCATTTTTGTCAAAGCAATGTATTCCTCCAAACACTGGACATTTAGCAGTCACAAAACACTTCAGCTGAGACACTTATGACTACAATAGTCACTAAGAGTTATGACAGACTTTTTTACTCAGGCAGCTGCTTTTTTTAAGCCAGACTGGAATCCACTGAGCAACATGTCCTATCTAAGCAACTTCCAGCCCTAGCTGGTATACACAGTGTTCAAGCTTCAGTATTGCAATCCATTTTGTCTTTGGCTTGCATTAATCTAAAGGAAAACAACATTCTTCTCTCTAGATACTTCCCTTGGATCTGCCTGGAGTTTGTCAGTACGACTAACATGGTCAGGCTAATCACCTGACCGTGCAGGGGTGGAGGAAGAAGACAAACCTAGGGACACGGTCAGACAAGACATGGAGGATGGCTGTGGAGAGGCTTGAAAAGCTTTGTCTTCTGAGCAGCTCATCCTTCACTTTGGCAGAAGTTATCGATTGTCCTTAGGAGGTTTTTGCAGAACAGAACATGGAGGGTTTCATGCTCTGCTTTGGGGCTGTTAGGGTTTAGGATTTTTCCTTTTGTTTCCTTCTCACGGAATTTTCTCCCATCTGTCGCTAAGAAACCATAACAACTGATACTTAGGAGAGACAAGAGAAGTTTCCATGAGCTGGCCGCTCTCCTAACTGAGGGGTTTCTCTTGGAGGGGCAGAGATACCATGAGAACTGGGCTGGGGAAAAGGGGCTGGTGTGGCTCCGAGCTCTCTGGGCTTTGCAGGAGGACAGCGGAGCTGCTGTCAGGGCCCAGCCCTGCCCTGTTTCTGCTACCCTGGCTGAGCGTTTGCTCATGAGAGCAGCCATTGAACTGGGACCTTGCTGGCACCCTGCCTCACTGGAAAGGACCCTTGCCATCTGTTCGGGTGCCTCAGGGGAAAAGACTGGGATCGCGTTCCCACAGGGTGCGTACGGCAGCTGCCGTGGAGGAGCCTGGCTGCCGCTGCCTTGGGCTTTTCTTGCTGCACTCTAACCCACACCCCCTGCCTGCCAGGACACCCCGTGGCTGCTGCTGCAGCTGCGGAGTTTCTGCTGCCGTGTTTGCCACCCTGGGCGAGCGCGCCCCGCTGTCCAGGGCGCTGCCGCAGCCCCTCTCCCCGCCAGCCCGTCCGCCATTGCGCCCCCTGCAGGCGCGGGGGACTCACCGCACCGCCCGGCCAGCCGGGAGCCGGCAGCGCCCCTGGCGGCCGCGACGGGAACTGCAGCCAAGGGGAAGCGCCCGGGAGCCGAGAGAGGCCGCGGCTGGGCCTGGGCCTGGGCTCTGCTCGGAGCTGCTTGCCTTGTCAGACACGCGTTCATGTTAGTAAAGAACTGCTATCCCTTTTCTCAGATCTTTGCCTGAAATCCCCTTAACTTCAAAGTTATAATAATTCAGAGGGAAGTGGGTCATATTTTCCATTCCAAGGGAGGTTCCCGCCCCCCTCAGCAGACACTTGTCTCTCAAACCAAGACTGGGCAAAGTCTGGTTACCTGACCTCAAAGCCTTATTCCTTCATTACTTGCATTTAAACTAAAGCCAGACTTTGCACCGAACCATATTCATGTGTTTCTATCAGTTCTACAGGGGAGACAACTTCAAGGAGAGAGACATCTTGGGACCCTGAAGCTGTTTAGCTTTCGATTGACAGACTACAGTCTGATAATCCTGGGCATGCCCTCAGCAATCTCACCACAGCTGCACTGCCTTGGAAAAAGAGGAAAAGCTTCAGCAAGCTCAAAGCCAAAAAGCCCCAAGATATATTTGAGTCCTTTTTTTTCCTTAGACAAATCTTCCAAATGAAATCACCAGTCCCTGGAACATATATCCCAGCTTTTCCATAGCACACTGACATGCTTTACATAGCAAGCATCCTAAACACCACACAAACACCTGCCTAGGGATAAGCAGAGCCCTTAGAGTTACCTCCTATTAGCAGGAATATGTTCTTGACTCAGACAGTGACTGCAGCACATGTGACTGGTAAGTCCAAAAGCATCACATCATTCCTTATTAAAGCAGAGACTGCACTTAAATTAGTCTTTATATTTGTGATCCAGACTACTTGAAATTGCTTGGTGAATTTCCTTAATCTTCTGTTTCTAGGATTACAGAAAAACTTATTCTTCTGAATTTCTAGAAGTTTCTACAGTGGTTACTACTATGTGAGTGAAGTAGGAATTAACTGGAAAAGTTGTTGAAAAAAAAAAGTCTGCTGGCCTAGCTTTGAGAATACTGTTACAATTTCTGATGAAGGAAAGGTAACTCTTAGTGCTGTGAGGAAGGAGACATGTCTGTAGCAGAAAGACTGCAACCATACTCAGTACAAAACTGTTTACAGTGCTGAAACAAACTCACTTCACATGTGATATGGAAACACCTGAAAAAGGCCTTAGATAACAGGTAAACGTGGACTGTGTGAGGGCACAGAGGCTATACACGAGAGAAAAACTATTCCCATGCACTGGAGACAAACAATAGGCAAGCAGAAAAAAGCTGGACTTGGTGTCTTCCTGCTGGAGTCTGGGATTTTCAGCCTGGCTTATAACATCAGTGAAATGAGTTAAGCGAGCTGGTGGATGTTTACTTCCAGTACTGAATCATTACACAAATTGGTATAATCTGGAATGATCTACAAGCTAATACTGCAGATACCTATTGCAGGGAAAGGGCGGACCTGAGAGTAGCTGAGTTCTGCAGAGCTGCCTGTGCACAGCACAGTCCTGCTGAGGCTGTCTTTTTGCTCTCTATCCCCACATTTTGAAGAAGGAAAGAGAGAGAGAGAGAGAATGATAAAGACCACAAATTTCAGACGAGTGACTGCATTTTCAGCTATCAGCTTTCTCTTCATGAGAGTTTGTGGGGGTTTCTTTTCACATTAAAGAACAGAACTACCCATTATGTTTCTGTGAAAAGGAGCATGGCAGCAGAGGGTTGGCTCTGTGCAGCCTGCCCTCCCTCCTTTTCTGTCCCTCCTTGTTTACCAGACCTGACCAGGAATACACTGTTTGTTCTGACAGCCCATGGGACCCAGCCAAGGAACACCAAATCAAGTGCCTTTTCAGCTGACAGTGTATTTCCCCCCCACCCATGGCAATGTGATCTAGAAGAAGAGTTTTTCTAAAGGACATAAGCCAGATTTATTGGGGAATAAGAAACAAGGTTTCTTTTCCTGCCCAACACAAAGATGCTCTGTCATTCTCTGAGTATCTCTGTCAGGGGTTTATTTGCACACTAATGTTACTCCTGTTATAGAGGGCAGAGGTTCAAAGTTCAAACCAATCCAAGTTTATGGATGAATGTTTCCAGCTCTACAAGGAATGACGCATGGTGTGGGGCAAAACAAACTTTGTCAGGTTGGCACGTAAAAGAAGTGATGCTCAGGAATTACAAAAAAACCTAACCATGCAGGCAAAAAAAAAAAAAAACAAAAACCCAACCAAAACAAACAAACAGCAAATAAAGCAAAAACAAGCAAACAAAACAGAACAAAAGAAAGGAAGCAAATAGTTTCAATGTCTATTAAAGAGATGTACATGCTTGCCACACCATCACAGTAGAGCACACACACTTGGTGTCCCTAGACATATGAATGAGAGGGTTGGTGGACAAAGGCACTGGAGAATGGGTTAAATATATTGTATTTCCAGACACATCCCAGCCCAGTTAGCATTAAATCTGCTGCTGCAATTGCCCTGGCAATGTGGATTCAATCTGATGCTAGGATAGGCACAAACATTAGAGAGAAATTTGTTTGTGCAACAGATTTCCATTACAGCGGCTTCACCTTCTTCCTTTCTGATTTGGGAAAATATCCTCTCGGATTATAACCACAACAGATCAAGATGCTCCTCAGCCCTGTATCCCAAGCTGGCTGAGCACTTCAGTGCTCTCCCCTTCCTGCCTTCCCTGCTTTTCTCCAAGGCTGCGTCTAAATGCTATAGAACAACAGGAAACAGACTTTATTATTTTTGTGTTTGTCACAATTTGTTTAATTTAGTTAACACTCCTCCCTGCCATAAGGGTCTAGTCCCTAGTAAGTATTGTTTATTTCTTTATCTCAGCTGTGACTAAACACCAGCTTATGAATTTAGGTGATCCTAAAAAGTTATCATTGTGCGCCAAAATCAGAATCAAAGTTATATAAGAAAAACTCAAGCCTACTTTGTTCAGAACCAATGTTCTTGAATGTAAAAACAAATTAACTCTGCCCTATAATCCCCACAGCACAATAAGCTTCTGCAACATCTGCTTTATTACTGCTGTCCTTTGGAGGAGGAATCCAATTTTCACATTTAACAATGCAGTTGAAACGTCTTTTCCTCCTCACGCAGATCTCACCTAATCTTTTCAGACATATTTGCAGTGTCTTCATTCCTTCTTAAGGCTTTGCAGCCCTGGTGCCCCTCCTTAAGATATTAGTGCCTGCTCCTTGAAAAGGATAACAAACCTCAGCAGAACTGACTCCCAAGTACATCTGCTCACCCATTTGCTCCAGGAGATCTCTGTACCATAGAGCAGGGCGGAGGATATTGTCCTGGTCCCCAGAGAAAATTTTTGGGACAGGAATTAATAGGAACCCATTGTGCAGCTGATTATGTTTCAGGGTTCAAAATAAATTATTGTGTTTGAACACATTTATTGACTCAGGTGTCTCATAGTACTCAGCCTCAGCACTGTAATTAGGAGTGGCTACCCCCTACTTAACAAGATCAAAACATTTCAAAACCAACACTGATGTAACCAAGCATCAGGCCATTATGGCCTTAGCTCACATACAGACCTTCCCCTTTATCCTCTTCAAAAACTGTGGTGAGTTTTTAGTGCTGCTAAAGGGACAACGTGGACGTTCTTTGAGTGATTTCTCTTCACCTCTTTAGCTCAGATGGCCATGCAGTCCATCTTACTTTGTCAAAAAAGCAGGTAACAGCACTCCTGTCTCTGCCAAGAAGCTGATGTCTTTTCCTAACCCATCACAGACCAGTCTGCCAGAGCAGGGTTCACGCACACGAAGGACACCAATGTAGCATGGAATGAGCTCAGTGTGGTAACCGCACTGATGATAAACTCTCCTTTTGTCAGCTCAGGAGAGCGAACAAACAAACACAGCAGCCTGTCCCCATCCCAAAAAGCCACTACCAACATCAAAACCCAAGCCAATGGAACAGAAACCATTCACACAAATGCCTCTCAACATATCCACAGCTTCCACTGGTGCAGGAAGGAAATGGCAAGTTACCCTCCGTGTTGCCGATGTACCGGGCCGTGTTCTCCTGGGAGGAAACAGAGATGCTCTTGGGACTAACAACAGCTCTCCAGCCTCAAGAGGATGGGTTGAGAGGCAGGAGCAAAGCAGCAGGGCAGGGAGAATGGTTAACATGACGGATCTGGGTGTTAAAGGTGCAGCCTTCCCTTCTAAGTTCACTCCTGACCCGTTTGTGTTTGCTCCCCTGTCCATGGGTAATGAGGAACAGCTAGACCTGAACTGCAGCACTAACAGAGCTGTTTCAGATATGTATTTATGGTGTCCACCCGCAAGATTTCTAAGGTGTCATTTGAGAATTGAAAATGCTTTGCAAAATTAAAGAGAATTATTGTAAAGCACCCACAAGACACTATATTCCACGGGACTTACCAGAATTAGTTTTATCAGTGAATGGTAAAAAAACTCAGATTGATACTAAGTCTTTTGTGGTGACAGCATTGTGAGATGAATGGAAAAAAACAGATGTCTCCATTTTACATAAGCCTTCAGACTAATGCTTATAACAGGATACAGCTAATGCCTCGTGGATCATCTTTCTCATGCCTTCCAAGCAATTGTTAAACAGGGGGAAAACCCCAAGGCCAGCCTGCTGCTTCATTCACTACAGCTTTTTCTTTCCCCTTCTCCTTAGCCTTCTCAAAGTTATTGGCAATCAAAGCTGAAAACTGAAGGTGGGTTGCTACACCTTTGACTTTGCAGGCCTGAATATTGATGAGCCACAAGAGACAGAGATGGAGAGAGTGACAAAAGGTGAGGGGGAAGAGACAGAAGGTTGGAAACAGCTCGTTTCCCAGCACACACACTGACAGACAGGTAGTGTTCACACTGTACCTAGAGAGGCTGCCCTCAGTGGCCAGGCTCGGGGAGTCATCGAGGACATTAGGTTCACTGCAGGAGGGGCAGGGAGATTAAGAATTTAGGGAAAGAAAATGCAAAAAGCATGCGCTTGTCTCTGTTTTCAAGGGAAAAAAAAATCAACGGAATAAAAGGAGTAAAAAGAGGACGGAAACGTTAATTGGTCTCACACGCTCAACGGCACATATATGACTCAGAGGAGCTGAAAGAACATCTGATAACAGCAGCAGTCCTTAGAGAGAGTTCACACTGCACGAAGCCTTCTACATCTCTGCTGAGATTTGGGGAGCTGAGAAGTTCAACAGGATGTGTTTCTAAAGGAAATAAGGCAGGGAACTGCTTTCAAAGCTATTTTCCTGCAGCATTTTGGTTTATTTCAGTTCTGTTTACTTTCAGCTTCAGAGAAAGCTTTTTTCCCTTCACCATGAGCCACTTCTTCCTTGAGGGAGGGTTGATCTATCTCCCATGAGCTATAGACCACTCTCCTTCTGGTGCAACTCTAAGGACAAACATCTGGGAAACAAGGTCTCACAGTGCAATGAAACTGTAAATAAACAGCTGGCAAGGGTCTTGGCAAAGGGACACAATTCCAATGCAGCCATCGGGCAGGAGCAGCCTGTTCAGGCCATGGGAAAAACATGAAAGAAAGAGAAAGAAAGAAGGAAGGAAAGTAGTCTGCTGGGTTACCAGCAGGAAAGCAGTAATAATATTACTTAGCATTAATTAGCTTACATTTGTGAGGCAGTCTGAAAGCCCAGAGACCCTCTGTAACTCACAGGGCATGATGTTGAGGACTATGATTATGCTTGCTGAGCTGGTCCTTCCCCTGCCCAGATGAAAAGTGATTCTCCTGCTATACCATACACTTAAAAAGTAGAGAGTGAAGCTCTGTGTTAATTAGTCTTTTTTTTTTTTCTCAGCATCACCATGATTTGGGATAGCACAAAGCTCTCAGTCAGCTGTGACTCTTATGAAGTTTATGCACTGAAGATGGTAGTGAAAGATTGAGGAAAATGCAGTCTTGCATATTAATTTTTCAAGGAACAAAGGGACTGAACCAACTGCGTTCAAGAGTCAAATGAGTTCCTGTAAGTCCTTTTGTGAAAACTCCCAGATAAAATCTGTGTAACTCCTCTCTTGTAAATCACTTCTCCTATCTCTGCTGGTAGGTACCACAACTGCTAATTTTCCTTCATCTATCAAGGTTATTTCTTTAACTCCAAGCAAGAATTGGGAAGGAACAATGTTGTTTGATTTTCCAGAGGTGGTCAAGACATAATGTAGAATATATTCTTTAAGGGTTCAAAAACATAAATTAATAGGTCCATTGTCAGATATCCTTCGATAACTACTATGTCACGGACAAATAAAACCATAAACATTGCTTATTTAGGAAAAAAAAATCATATTTAAATGCAAAACTTCTCTCCACATCTTCTAAAGATGAATGTTTCCCAACAGGCTCTTTCTCACCATTGCATGTCAACCAGGAATAAGGTATTCAAAATTATTTGTGTCAACAACTGTTTCAGGTTGAAAACAGTATTAAGTCCCATCTTTGAACATAGCATTTAGTTTCTGTGATGAGCTAGTTACTGTTCTAGGAAGGACAAAGAACACATGGAAGAAAACAAAGTAAATCAAACTGCCTCTGTCCCTCTTTCCCAGCTTCTTAAGATTTCTCCCCACTTCCCTACACAAACTGGGAATGGCCCCCTGGTTCAATGAATACCCCAAAACCACATTTCCTTTTGCTGTTCAGTGGTAGCAGAGAAAAATAATAACGCAGAGTGTTTCTGAAACTGTTTAAGAGGAAGGTTGCTGGGGATGACAGCTTGTTCTTATGGACCCTACACAACACAGATCACCCTGGAAAATCATTATTTCCAACCCTGCACCCTTGGTCCAACACTATTTCAGAATGAATAAATTTAGCATCACTATGCTGGCACCAATTCCACCATCCCACCTCTCTGATGTACCTGGGCCATTTCTGCTCTCGTTATTAAAATGGGAAAGGTGAAAAGCCCATGTTTTTACCTTTGGCTGGGTAACATGCCCACCTCAGCCTGAGGTGCAGACATGCTGGAGAGATGGCTGGAGAACCGCCTCCTCCCAATGGCACCCATAAGGTATGTTTCTTGTTCACTTACCACACTGGGCATGCTCAAGGAGTCATCTAGAAAGAGAGAAAAAACAGGAAAGGAGAGGAAACAACCACCCAAACCCCACCTGCATCTCAACAGTTGTCAAGAGATACCAGAATGCCAAAGGAGTACCCAGCATTCACTTACCAAGAGCCCAAGCCTGCAAATTGGAATATTCTATTAGATTTTACAGCCACCTTGCAGAAAGATGTACACATAAACCTCTGCAGGATGAGGAACCTGACAAACATGGGGCAGGGTTTATGTATTCTTTAAATGGCTCTCAGGAAAACATGTCTGCAGAATTCAGCTTCCACTAGGGATTAATTCCTGCGATTAATAAATTGCTTGTTAATATACAGTGTTTCCAGCATAAAGGTTAGAACTGGACGTTTTCCTGCTGTGAAATGAACTGCTGCTATGATCTAGCACAGCACTGTGACAAAAAAGCCAAAACACCTGACAGCAAAATGCAGAACTGACACCCTCCAACACTCTTTAGGACATGCATTTTAAAATGTCAGCAAAAATTTGGATAAATTGACTCAAATACTTCATACTGCAAGAGAACTATGCAGACAGCTGGACTGCAACCAGGACTGCTTGAAACTTTCAGTGCTATTTCAAATTTTACAAGTGTCCAAAAAGAAATTACTTTACTGTGGTTTTTGCCACAGCAACTTAATTACAAGTAAAGAGAACAAAAGGGTGACTTTGTGTAATTTTCTCTCCTCTTTTTTGACCTTTTTTCCAATTCTGATATACTGAAATATTTTACAGCAGTGTTTATCCAAGGTAGGGCTGAAGAAATAATGCCACAGTTCAGTCAAGAAGATGGCACTTACCGTTCCACACAGTGGCTCAGAATTAATCTGAGGCTGAAGCCATGTTTTGCCACAGTGAGTAAATAGCTGAACCATGTATAAGTACAGCTGTGGGTGGATTGTACAAAGTTTAGTGGTGATTCCAGCTGAAATTAAGTTGGGCTGAACCTGCAAAGTTCCAGGCTAAACTGTTCTTTCCTAAAAAGCAATTCCACTGTAACTGCATGTGCCTTTCTTTTGAGCCCCCCATTCTCACTCCTTCTGTTTGATGCTTCTGGGGATCCTGCAGGAACAGGATCCCAACTACAGAGCCACAGCCCCTGCCCACTGTCACCATGGCCAGAGAGAGGCCTGGCTGCCCAGTGCCTCGTCAGCACTGACAATTGCACATCAGCCTGGGTCTCAGGCACCAAAAACCTCCGTGTGCCCTCCCCTTTGCCCTGCCACAGCTCAGAAGGCAATGAAGAGGTATTTTACACCCCAAACTTCAACACCATGTACCACCTGCTCAACCTCATGCTCCTGTGGGCCTTTTATTCACACTGGAACGCGAGGGCAACTGTGCTCCCCTCCCAGACGGCCTCTGGGCATCAAGAAAACATCTTCAGTGTTTGGGGCTTCGTATCTGGCCACGTACTTTCTTCATCCTCCTCGTCGGTGCGGCTCAGCGTGTCCTGCGAGGCCTGCTGGGAAGGCTCGCTGTCCTGCTCCCACACCGTGCCCGTGCCCGTGTTGGAGCGGGACATGGTGGCCAGGCTCAGGCGGTAGGCAGACGTGGAGGTGCCCACTGTGCTGACTGATGTCTTCCCTTGGTAAGCTGCGCAAGAGGGGGAAAGCCAAACCCAAGTCACCGGTGGCACTGGAGAGCAACAGCAAGCCAAGCGCTCCTCTCATCTCAGGCACCTCGTTAGGCCTGGACTAATGGGGCAGGGGGACCTTCCCACCCTCTAGAAATTCCTGACAGGACAAGAGGAAATGCTCTGCAGGCTGCACCGCGGGAGGCTCAGGCTGGACAGGGGGAATTTCTTCATGGAAAGGGTTGCTAAGCATTAGAAAGGGCTGCCCGGGGCAGTGGTGGAGTCACCACCCCTGGAGGTGTTCAGGACATGACTGGACTTGGGACTTGGTGCCATGGTCTAGCTGATAAGGTGGTGATCAGGTAAGGTTGAACTTGATGATCTCTTTTCCAGCCTTAATGATTCTGTGACACTGTGACAGGGGTGTCAGAGGTGATAAAACACTAGCAGCTGCCTCGCTCAGCTCACCTTTCCAAAATCTCTGCGGTACTTATGCAGCTTGATTTTCACAACCTGTATTTTACAGATCAGCTTCAACGTTTAGAAACAAGGCAAATTATTGCCAAGGAAAAAAGACTGAAGCATTTCCTTTTGAATTTGTTTTCCTAAGAACTAAACACAGAAACAAACCGCTTTCCATGTGTGAGCAGCGGCTGCCATCTCGTGGCAACAGGGGTGGCTGTCACTGGAGAAAAGTCTCCCCTTGTGCAGGAGAGAATTCTGAAGTGCCCCATCAGCTCAGACATGCTGATCTGGATGTCACAGTAGACAAAAATCAAAGAGACCAGGAGGGAGGAGGAGGAAGATCTGCTACTGCTGAACAGCCAGAGCTTTCAGCACAAGGAGCTTTGGCTTTACAGTGGTCTGGAGGGGCTCACTGCACTGGGGCTGCACAAGCCAGCTGAGACTGGAATGGGAACTCAGACTGGTGTAAAAATAGGTGCATTTCACAACTAACCGGGACTTCAGTGGCTGTTCAGTGGCAAGGCTGAGCATAAGCTCCAGGGGCAAGCTGGCAGGGTGTGTGTGGATTGCCCCATTCCCATTTTAGGCAGAGGCCAGGTCTGCCTCACAAGTTCCTGCAGGGGCAAGCAGTTGTCCCAGCCTGGGCTGATGGCCCTGAGCTGTCCCTGCCTTCCTTACCAGACCCGCTGTGCACGGCCTCCTTCAGGATCTTCAGCTCGTTGTTGAACTCGGCGATGAGGGAGCTCTTGCAGAGCGGGCGCGGGATGAAGCGCCGCTCCAGCTGGTCCGAGATGTGCTGCCGGGCAGTCAGCTCCTCGTGGTTCTCAGCTGGCTGCGCCAGCAGCTGCAAAAGTGGGATGGGTTAGCACTGCAGGGAGATGGTGCCCAGGGAACTGGGACTAGTCTCCAGACTAGCACGAGCCTGCAGCCAGCAGGCTTTGTAGGCAAGAGGTTTTGACTCCCATCTGTGAGGTTTCCACCTGTCTTTCAGAGGAAATCTTATCTTTGACTGAACAGAGATCAAAACCTCAGAGGCACAGGGTACATGGAGGGCTCCCTTATGCTAAGCTTATGATCCTGTCATGAGACACTTTCTTCCTCCATGACGATTTAGTCTGTCCAAGAGAAGCTAGGCTAAATAAAGTACCATGTGCTACTCTACCTTGCCTGGTAACTGGCAAGGAGCTGTGATTAACTCAAACCCCAGATACCTTAGCCTAGCAGCTGCCTGTTCATCCACAAAAGTCCTGTCAGAACCTTCATCCAGGAGATGGAAAAGGTCCTTCCTGGCTGTTAGCTGTATTGCCCAGCTCTGTGCAGAAGAGAGATTACTAGAAGATTTCTGCCAACGCCCTCCCAGGTTCAGCACATCCACACTCCTTCCACATGCTCTGAATGTCTTCATTGTAGAATTAAGTCCACATGCACTTCCCCCTGCAGAGGAACTAAGACTAGCTGTACTCCATGGATCAGAGCTCCCGGATGACTGGCATCCTCTGTAGTTTTGGCTAGGAAAAAGCTCTGTGATTTCATTTCAAAGGGTTCATAGGCCTACTAACTTCTGAAAGGTCACTCACTCACTACATGGAGTTCTTCCAGAAGTGCTGTTCCTGTGTTCTCAGCTGGGGAATAAGGGCTAGCTTGCCTTCAGGAGTGACACATCGGGAGGCAAAGGAACTGTTACCTTGCACTGGATGAAGGGCCGAAGGAGCACAAAGATAGGGATCCGTGTCCGCACGATAAAGTCGAGGAAATCCCACAGGGCCAGCCCTCCCACCTTCCGCAGGGCCATCTCTTTGACTTGCAGGCTCAGCCAGTACCACTGGCTGTCCAGTTGGCGTTCAAAGCAAACAAGGATCACCTTCAGGGCTACAGGGGAACACACACCAGCAAAGGGCAGTCAGAGATGTCACCAGTGTCCCTCACGAGCATTGGGGGCAGGACAGGGGGCCCACAGTGAGCACAAACCCACACAGGCACACTTTGCCTGGATGTTTATGTGCACCCCGCACACCTCAGAGTCACAACTGGATTTTCCATCCCTCTCCAAACATGGCCGGGAAAGAGCAAGCAGCCTTCTAGCAGAAAAGACCTCAGGATCAGGACTGGCAGTCCCATTCAAGAGAAGCTTTTCTACTTCATACTTAAATTCCTCTGTATTTTCTTGCTCTGGAGTTCCCTCTCACTTCCCTGCAGAGTTATTTTGTCTTTTCAGAGTCAGATATTTTGAAAGCAGCTCAGAGGAGGAATACAGCCCTGGCTGATCAGACAACCTCAAAAACCTTGACCAAGCATATCCACACAAAGAGTCACCCAGCGAGCACAATAATCTGCAGATGATTTATAGGGTGATGACAAGAACCTTTCCAGCAGGGCAGCTGCATGAGTCATGGCCACACTGCAATTTAAATACAAATATGGTCCAGTAAGCCAAGAGCAGTAATTCACAACAGCGAGTGCACGGCATTACAAACGGGGATGAACAGCAATCAAGTTCAAAACAATGCTCTGCATTAAATTGGCAGTGATTAACACTTGGCTCACAGGAGAAACAAGGACTCTCCCCCTTTCCATGCTCCCCTGATCTGGTAAAAACAGCAAGGCCTGGGAATTGTTGGGGAGAAGTTGATTACTGCATTTTTCTAATGGGATGGCCAAGACTTCTCAGCCATTACACATCTGTATCATGGTTTGTATGGGTGGGGGGGCTAAATCAGTGGTGAACTGCCAATTTTTCATCAGATTTACTCCATTCCCCAGATACGGGTTAACTACGCCCCAAGTATAAATCTTCAGATAAATGCCCTCACAAAACCAGAAAACAGAGGAGCTGTTTCTGAAGGGCTGCTTTAGACTGTCCCTGTATGGGCCTGACTGCCCTCAGTGATGGTGCATCTGCAGTTTAATTATTTTTTTTCTGTCCTTCACCTGTGGGTCAGATGTGAGATAATACTCTAGTAGGTAGTACAAGTACTACCTTGCAGCACCCTACAGCAAGCAGAGGGCACAGCAGTCAGTAAGGACCGTGTGTGGGGCCAGCAGCCAGACAGGCTCCATCACGTCTCGCCCTAGACAGCCAAGGGCCAGTGGGGCTGTCAGGGGCTGATGGGCAGCCTGAGTCGCCTTTGTGGCTTCTGCTGAGGTCTGGCAGTATGAAAACTGAGCGAGTTCTACCTGTGCTGCTCCTCTTCCAGCTGCAGACACTGCTCACATTGCCACGTACTCCAGAGATAATCCTGACCTCACGCTCTGGCCTAAAGCAACTCTAAAGAGGTCAGTTAGCTCCTGTCTGAGATGGTTTTCTTTGGTGCTCTCTGCAGCCTCTCTGCACTCTGTCTCTTGGCAGTGGTGAGCAGAAGCCCTCACTCACCCAGGTAGGCAGCCTGGCTGGTGGATTCTGCCAGCCCCTCCCGGCGCAGGTCCTTCCCTGCGTCCCCTGGGGTGGAGCAGTGGGCGGGGGAGCTCTCCAGCATGAAATTCTTGCTGCGGGAAGTGCTGATGATGCGAGGTGGCAGGAGGATATTGATAACAGTCTGGAGCAGCAGCAGGACCTCAGGCTGCTCCAGCCAGGGGCTGTCTGAGATGCGTTGGGAGGGGAAAGAGAGAGAAAGATCAGGCTACATCCCATCATAGGCACTCAAAAGATCCAGACCCTGTTCAGCTCCAAAATGGGGCACATCTCAAATGTCCCCTAAGCCAAAACTCCGTCCCCACACCTTGTTATGGTGCTTCTCCTCCTGCAAGCAAAGGCAAAGTTTATTTTGGCACCAACACAAACACATAAAAACATAGCTCCACAGCACGAAGAAATGTCCCATTCAGTGGTCTCATTTCCTTCTGGCATTCCCCTCTCCCTTTACTCTTTGCTTTCATTTAGGGATTTACCAGTGAAGACCCTCTATAGCAGAAAGCAAGGAGCAGGACTTGTGCAAGACAAGTGGCGTGGATTGGGCAAACTGTGATCCACGGGGGCACACAATTTCTGTGACCTTTGCTCCCCTCTGTGACTTCTGCTACAACAGATTTGTCTCGCCCTGCCCTCCAGTTTCAAAAGCAGAGCACATCTGTGTAAGACCTGACTCAAGAACCAAGGCACAGCTGAAATAAAGAGAAGAAATAATAACTAATCCCAATGGGGCTCTTTTCAGTCTCAGACCCAAAGGGCACTTAGCTGACATACTGCCAGTGACAGAAAACCAAATTAAAAAATAAAGATAAAAATAAAAACACAGAGAGCAGGGAAAGTGCAAACATCAGTTGTCAGAAAAGGGGGACAAAAATTCTTTTTGTTAAATTAGTCAGACCTTTGCTTCCAGATCCTACTGTGAGCACAAATGGAATCAGTAGGTTTAAAAGCATTCCTTCCCTTCTTTCCTGATTGGTGAATGGGGAGACGACATGGCTTAGGGGGAAATCTTCTTTCAAAGCCTGTGCAGTAATAATAATAAAAAAGGATTAAACGACTTCATCAGCAGATCACACACACAAGTCACTGCAGGGAATGATGATCCCTGTTCACACAGCACCACACCAGCCTTGATAACCTGATTGAATGAAATGCCCTCAGACCACTTAGTCAGGAGTAAAGGGAATTCACGGAGCAACACAGGGATCACCTGCTCGTGTCACAGCCAAACGTAAGAAGCCTGCACTCCTAACTCCTGTTATCATTAACAAAATCAGATGTGTCCCACAGGAGTCAGCTGAGTGTTAGTCCTGAGCTCTGCACTGCTGTGAGTGGTACCAGGATCTGACACAGAGAATAAAAAAAAGGAACAGAGGAAACTGCACAAATGACATTATCTAACTATCCTCCTGTCCGAACATGGAGGCTATTCCCAAAATATATTTTTGTTCTGCCTCGCTTTGTGCTGCCCTGTCATCCTCCCTAAGACAAAGAATGAACTCCTGAAAAAGAAACAAAATGCATGCTTACTTCTTGGCACACAGTCAAGCTTAAATTGAAAGGTCTTTCACCTTCTTTTAGAGGAGGTAATTCAGATGGCTGTCACTAAAACCTTTGCTCATTTACAACATCCCAGTTGCTACAGACTTAGCTGTGAAATGCAACTGAACCTTGCAACTCCTCAAGCTTCAGACCTGGGCTGAGAAATTCTAGGAGATGTTTTCTGATGGGGTGTGAAGTACTTCTGTTTTTTATTCTTCTGGAAATGTTGGGAATTATGGCTCATGTTTTTCCTGACATGTTTGGTTTTCATTACATTTAAGCCCACAAACAAGTGAACAGGGAAAAGAGCATAGTAAATGTTCCCCATAATTTAAAAAAATTGGTATCTATTTTGGGTTTTTTAGTAGATAATATTTCACAGCAGGTGAAAGTAGCCTTTTATTTTCATTTGTTTTGATTAAAGAACCATTACCTCAGAGCTGGAAGACATCTGTTCTCCTTCTGTGTCAGTTTGTACCAGAAAATCCTTTTGTACCTCATGCTCTGAGCGACAGCTTTGTGTGTTGGTCCCTGTCTGCCTTCCTTCCCAAGCCACCCTGCTGCTCAGAAATACCTGCCTAAGTATTCCACTGCATGTACCAATGCATATTTTAAAAGGCAAGCTGGAGCTAGATAAGGAAATTTGTCCCTTCTTTGGTCACCATTCAGACTAATTTCATGCCAGTGGGGAAGGAAAGGGGCACTGAGGCAGAAAGACTCTGTAAAAAGTTTTAGTGCTGCTATGAGAAAGGAATAGTGGTGAAATTCTCCCAAAAGCCTGGAACTTTTATTTTTTCCATTCTGGCAACAAGGATACCATTGCGTCAGCAGCTGAAAAGCCAAGTTGCCCTGCTTTTTGTGCTGGCACACGGTGTGACCAGCTCAGGGAAGAGCAGAAGAGCACAAACTCCACTCTCAGTTGCACACATGGTCCCACAGGAAGACAGGAAGGGTTGCATGGATGTGACCCAAGCCAGGGCCCATCCTCCTGTAGCAGAAGCCTTACTCTAACTCCTTAGATCCTGCAGAGAATCCTGACCTGCTTGTCAGAGCCTTACACAGCATCCATCAGCCAAACTCCCTGGACTTCAATGGCAGTGTTAAGCTGATGGATGCTTGCTGTGGACTTGGCCCCAACAGATGAGTTCTGAGCTCAGTTCAAGCCTTCAGAAAGAAGGGAGAATTTACATGTCGCTTCTCGTTAATTTTTGATGCACGTTCCACAGTTTTTGCCCAGCTTTTGCAGAAAGCAAACAGAGCACTGCTGAGTTGGTGTCTCAACCAGAAGCTCTAAAGGCCTGGCCGTGGGCCAGGGCAGACACACCTGTATCTGCAATGCTACAAGCCGGACAACAGCTGTGCTGAAGGGCAGAGGTGGCGAGAGATAAGGGCTGAGATGAAGAAGGGGTAATCCGTCAGCCACACTGGAGGGTCCTACCACTCCCATCACCTGCAATACAAACAGAGCACATCACCACGACTGGCTACTTACAGTTTCATCCATGCCATATCCTCCAACGTCAGTGAAATGGAGGTGCCTTTCATTGAGCACTGAGTTGGGGTGGATCTAGTAGAACCAGCCCCCCCAGTGGTCCTTGCAGGAGCTGGGGCCGGTGAGGAGACGGTGTTCTAGCAGGGAAAGGGAGGGGGAAAGAGGGAAACCAGCATGGATGGGAGGAGTGCACAGGGAACCCGGTACATTTAGAAATGTACCCAGTACCAGCCCTGAATGACCAGCACTGGACTGGTGGAACAGCTAGAGTTGGAGGATATGTCATTTGACAACTGTAACAAATAAAAATCTGTCATCAAAGCAAAAAGTCTGCATTGAAAGTGGACATCTTTTCCCTTCCCTTGCTTGAAAAATAATGTCCTAAGTCTGACCCAAGCCAGGTTTTGTACAATGTTCAGATTCCTCTCAAACACAGCCTGCTTTGGGGAACTATAAGCATGATTCCTCTCAGCTGACTGACCCCAGATGTCTGAAGCAGTCACCTGCATGTGACCTGGTTGTCTGGAGCTCCTTGAGTAATAAACAGGGAAACAGCACTTCTGGGGGAGAGTTATTTGTACTGTTTGGGATGTGCCCCTCAGGAGGAATTAAATCACAAACCTGCATATGCCTGTTTATCACCATGACCAGACACATCTAGATGACAGGAACAGGGAGAATGTACCTGGCAGCAACCTAAGCTGACGAGAGATGAATGCATGCTTCTTTTCCAAATTCAGCCTGGGGAAAAAGGCAGTAACCAGTTTTTTGCCAGAAAACCAAAGGACAATTTAGGAGGGAAAGAGTCAGAGCTCCTTCTTTACACACTATAGATTATCATCGAGATTATTTCCCCATCTTCCTGGGTGATTGATTTTTGGGCTTCATGGTCTACACATGATACACCATGCAGTCAGTGCTCCCACAGCTCCCAGTGCAATAAGGTGAAATACTTGTAGCAGTAAGTATGTGCTCCTGGTAGCTTTCCCTGGTGCTCCCGGCCAGCAGAACGTAAGCACAGTGATTGCACTTCAGCACTGCAGAGCTTTCTGCTATTTTCAGGGCACTGGCTAATTCTTACTGTGGGCCCCTTGGAGAGCTCGCTGGGGTGATTTAATCTGCCATGCCTGCTTGACAAACTGCAAGGCCATTCCAAACTCCTGCTTGAGCTAGCTGTGTAGCAAACTCCCCATGTAACAACTCCTAAGTAATTTGAGGGCCCAGATTTGCATTAGTGCCAGGTAGCTGCCACCTCTGTTTGGACAAGGAAGAAGTCCTGTGGGCTCTGACAGGTTGGAGCTTCCCTGCCCTTGCAGCAATGAGTGCTGAATTGACTTGAAGGACAGGAACCTGGCAAAACCTGACATTGCATTTTAGCCAATGATCATTGTTCTTAAAGGCCCTCAGAGCACTGGTGAATCCTGAAATGTTTCTGGTAAGCTGCAAGATAAGGTTATAACATTTATGTTCTAAGGAGAAAATGTTATAAAACCCAATAACAGTAAAATTCTAGTGCAGAATTTATATCCTTGCACATGGAATGAAAGCATGCTTGTTTGCCCAAGTGGCTGGAGTTACATGGATATCAAAGTGGGGGCTTGCCCCCAGTGCAACAGCTGCAGAAACACTGTGGTCCACCACTGAATGACCAGGCAAACTCTGCCCATATCACTTGTCTGTTGTAACTCTCTTAGGGGCATAAACTTTACTAAGAGAGGGATCTGAATATTGTACAGTGCAAACCTGTACTAGATCAAGCCAGGGACATTAGAAATAGTGGAGTCAATTCACCTTGTAAACCCTTCTAACTATCCAGCACCCGCTGGCCTGTGACAGAGCCATCAGGGCCCTCCCCACTGGGGACGGTAGGTATCCCCAGTGCCACCCTCTCCCCGTCTCTACCAGGTGTGTGCAGTCTCCACCACCCCACTCTCCAACTTGCAGCCCTCAGCTCTCAGCTCAGTCTGGCAAAGGTGGATCTTCAAAGTGGTGCGTGGGAAGTGATGGAAAAGGAATCGCTTGACCGCTGCTGTCGGTCACTGTATCTCCCCATGCACCACTTCAAAAATGAACCTTCCTGTCTCTAGGGTCACCTGCAGAGTCCCCTTGTGAGCGGTAAAGGGGACAGGTAAAATGACAGGAACGGGAATAAACCGTCATCTTCAGTCCAGAGAAACCAACAGCAGAGGGAAGGTTTAGCAAAGGTTCATGGGGTTGCCGCTCGGCTACTCACCAGATTGACACAGACATTGATCAGAGACCTAAGGTGAGGCAGGAAGGATATGATAGGCTGCCTCTGAAGTGTCAAACAAACCCCTTCAATCAAACTGCTGGCAGGCTCCCACTCAACCTGGCGCCTGCAATACAACAGTAGGTGCCGTTAGCTCCTGCCCCCCACCAGACGCCCAGACACGGCGACCGACACACAGTGACGCCCACAGAGGAGACGTGTCACACAGCCACGAGGGATGTCCGGGAGCAGCACGGAGTGCCCACAGCGAGAGCGCTGTGCCCACCGCGCGGGAGGGCACAGAGCCACAGAGCACAGCGCAGAGACGAGAGACGCGGCACAGCGGGCTGGGGCTGCTGACACAAACCCCTCACTGCAGCTGCATTTCTCTCCCTGATGCTTCCCTGTGACTGAAGGAGGCCACACAGTGGCCTCAGGTGTGCCTGTGTGGGGAAAGGTGTGCTGTGCCGAGACCATGCAGTCCATCTCTTGTGGCTCATGATGTTCCTGCTGGCATGAACAAACCCCATCAGCCTGAGTGCCCTCTGCAGCTCCTCTGCAGCTCCTCTGGCTGCTCCAGCAGTGTCACTCCCAGACACACTGCCCTAAATGTAAACTGGCCCAGCTGTGTAATCTTCATCTCCACCTCCTGAAGCATTGAAGTCCTTCATTCCAGGATCCTTTCTTCCCTGACACTTTGCTTTCCTCACAAAAACAAAATTTAGGGATTATGCCAGATGCTGAAAGGATTTCCCTTCCTAACGTAAGCAGACAGAGCATAGGTAACATCAAAGTGGTTCACACCTTTCATCTCAGGGCCTGACTCTCTGCAGTCATTGTAGTTCACAAGCCAGCATCTGCACTGGGACAGAAAGACAAAAGGCTGGCACAGCTTGCTAGCTCAAGCCTTAAACAATACCCCAGTCAAGCTTTTCAGGTGACTTCTCAGAGCCACATGGGGAATCAAGTGTTTGCTATGCACTTGTTGGTCCTCTCCAGACCAACATAAATCCCACCTTTGGGCATCCACTGAAACTAAACGCCCAGAATAGTGGTTTGTTCTTGTTCTTACACACCCAGTGATTCCAGCAGGCACTGGGTTTGGAGTGGGATGCCCACAGGAGGCAGTGTGTAAGATTCTGCTCATGAGTACCTCAAGGGATGGCTCCTGGGCTCTTGCACCCAGACCCATCCCAAAGAGACTGCTTGACTCAGTGATGCTCCAATCTGGTTGCTGCATTTGGTCCAGTGGCTTTGCTGTCCTTTTGTGGACAAAAGAGTAATTTAAGCCAAGCCTAGGTACAGGCATAGAGAGAGAGAATATGAAAGGAATTTTAATTTAGGGATGTTCATTCAGCTTACATGAGGAAGAAAGATCTTCAGGAACAGAAACCCCGACCTGCCTTTGAGGCAGAAGAAAGTATGAGTGGGGAAAGAAGGAATGAATGAGAAACAGGCAAGACATGGCAAAGAATCAAACCAACAGGAGAGAGAAGCACCAAAATGTCTGCCTCTGAATTCCCTAGAAGGGTGGATTTTTTTGAAGCAGGTTAGCCAAAGAAAAGGATAGTGATGCCAGAAAGAAGATATCACCTCCCTATTATTGTTCCATCTTTGATTCCCACTGGGACATAATTCTGATGTTCTCTAACATGATTTGGCTTCTCAGCTGAGACTGCCAATGAAGTGCCATTCAAGCAGTTGAGGACATATGCCCATGAGGGTGACCAAGACCAATGCCTCTTTTCACACAGATCACTGGAAAATTCACAGGTCTGAGTGATTTTATACCACCCAGGCTGGATTTGTACCACTGCCTCCAAACAGGGATGCTCCACAGTCAATATTTCTTGAAGTTGCCAAAGGCTGTATGTACCATAATGCCGCTGTGTGATCACCAGGCTTCCACTAGGCATGGACCTGGAGCAGCTGATGCAGTTCTTTGCCTTTTACTAGGGAGCAATCAGAATCTACTGCATAGCTCCTGACTATTTTTGTCTTTACAGAGGACACAACAGTATTGCCATGCTAGAAATACTCTTACTACAGCCTAACTCCCCATTAAAAAACTCACAGCAGCAGTTAATTAAAAGGGCAATGAGATGGGGAAAAAATCTGAAGACTTCTTTTCGGGAAAGAAAAATGGCGTTTCTGGGAGTTCTCTCTTTAGTTCTTAACAACCACGCTGCTACCAGAAGACACCACAAAAACATCAACATAAGCACACTTACAGAGATAAAACACCTGTCATTTTCTGGTATGTTGTAAAGGCTCACTGCAACATGACAGTAGATGACGTACCCACACTTCAAGGCTTGCAACATCAGAAACGGACCTCAGAGGGTTTCCAGACTACCTGCTCACCTCAGAGTAGGCATCTTGTGAATTTTATTGAACATACGATCCAGCCTCTTTAGGATGAGGATCAGGGCAGGTCTCACCGCCTCAGCTGTCCAGTCAGTGATGGGCAGCATCTCCATGATGTAGCGCCGGAGCCCGCGGCTCTCCATGGTCTGCGTGTCGTAGGGAGCCAGCTTCAGCAGGGAGTGGGCGATTTCTGCCAGTCTGAAACCACGGGGCATGGGGACAAAAGTAAATACAACCTGCATTGCTGTGTCCATTCTTTTGCTTCTTTTCTGCCAAGGTCGGGATTCAATAGCAAGATGGTATTTCTCGTTGGGACTCCGATGTTTACTTGTTCTTATCTATGTTACAGTCTTAAAAGCCATGAGTTCTACAGCACTTCCCTCTAACAAAGTAAAAATGGAGCCCCATCTCTTTCTCTACAAGGCCATTTAAGGACAAACTGTCCAATTAAGAAAAGACACCTAAATTATTTTTACTTTTAACCCAATAACCAACCACCCACGCCTGCAATGCGGACTTTTTTATCCAGTTACACAAAACCACCCAAACCCATGGAGAAGAAGGTAAAGAAGAAGGGCCAGCCTTCACCCTAAAACCTCCATCTTGCTTTATATATATTACTATATTCTAAAACCTTAAACTCTAAGTTTTCTACCATGTGATGTTACACACTTCTGTTCAAACTCCACACCCACAATCCCGGTTCTGTCATTCAATTTTGGAAGCCTTCTCCACGGCCTCAGGTCAAACGCAGTGTTCTTTTGGGGGTTGGTATCTGTCAGCACAGAAAGTCTAAAATTCTCAGCATCCAGGCTTCCAACATTTCTAGGCATGTGCCAATGAACTAGCATATAAGTATTCGTGAGGCTAGTGAAAAGAAAATGGTGCAAAAGTCAAATGTGCTGCTATTTAAACTCTTAGATCTGATACCACAGTTCTGGTCTGTTAAGACTGTTTTGATGGAATCACTGTTTATATTTAAGAACACATGAATGGTCTAAATATTACTTTTACATTGACATTAAATGCACCAAGGGAACAGCAGGAATCACAGATTTGGGTAGCTAAAACCAAAGTACCTATGCTGGCAGTAAGACTACAACATTGCAAATGCCTGTGAAACACAGACTCAGCATCACCTGTTTGTCAGTTAATGAGTGATTTGGTTTTGTTCTGTGCTCGTTTTGCAGCATTGCCACTTTAGGAAGTATCACTGTGTGATTTTCAGGTGTTAAGTTTTAAAAATAAAGTGTCCATAGGTTTACACAGCATGTCCTTTGTAGGATTGCTCCCTGCAGTTTTTATTTGTTTCTCCTAACACCTCTACAGATTGTGTTGCTGTTTCTTTTCCCACTATCCCAGATGGCCTTGCCAATGGCATTTTTTGTATTGACTATGAAATATCATGGCAGCATTTGACTTAACACTTGCAGTTTGACGAAAATCTACTGAAATACTTGGATATTTATGGTAAGCAAAGACCAGAAATAAACCATGAAACATAACAGACTTTGTATTGGATGATTACAGTACAATCCATATTGTGGGGACTTTTTCTGAAATGCATCCAACTAATGGAACATATTTCTATTCTCTTTATAATCTGCCTAGTAATATCAAGGGCAACAAGATCCTCAGATTAACCAAAAGTGATATAAAATTGGAGTTCTATCCAGTATTTCTTTATTATTCCTTTTTTTAAACTGCTTTGTCCTACTATGAAGTAGGTCTGCTTTCTAAAGTGCTATGAAATTTAAATTATCATAATTAAGCTTCTTGCCAGCAATACAATACCAGTTCCATACAATGATATACATAAAAACTTACATAAAAACTTCCTTATGCATAATAAAGTGTGAGATCCATTTCATCCAACTTGAAACATCAAACTCAATTAATCTGCTAGCTCCTTCCTAGCAGAAACAAGTAATCTGGGAAATTTTTATCTTCCTGAAATACTGGGATAAACAGCTGGATGCACATCTTCCTTTCCATTGAGTGCAAAATGATCTTCATGACTTTTGCAGACTAAATATTTGAATTTTAAATGGCTAAAACTGGGTGAGATGAATGCTGTCTGAAGTGACCAGCACATTATCCTGTTTTCTGAAGCCTCTGAAATGGCACCTGCCAGCCTGTCAAGACCATGAGTGTCACATCACATTCTGATCAATCTGATCTCCATGTAGAGCTGTGTTTGTCTTACAGTGGTTCAATCCTGTCAGTCATGTCACTGATACTTGTGAATTTATGTAATGATTGAGATATGTTGCTTTTATTTAGAGATATCTCTGATTAAGCATTTTAGGTCACAACCCTGACAAAGCAGCTATTTCTATCACTTTCCAGGAGACTTAAAGGAATCAGAGCACAACTCATTATCTGCTGTAAATCAGTGTCAGCTTTACTGCTGTAAGCTCTAACCATGAGAGACCTCCTCTCTTGAAAAGAGAGCAGTATTTGCCAGCTGCTAGTGTAAATGAAAAACTGACAAAATAATCACATCTATTCCCTCTTGTCCCAGTTATTGCTTCTCAGTAGCAGTTTATGTTGTGTTTACCATGAACAGGAAACTCAGGAGAATCAGGCCCAAAGTGCTAGGAGGCCCTACCCCCAACTTCTTCCAGGTCAGCATCATGTGAAACCATCTGCAGGGAGCATCCAGCCTGTGAGCTGGACTCAGTGCAGCATTTCAGGAAAAGACCTGTGCATCTGCTGCATCACATGCTGAGGTGCTGGGCCTGTAAATGCCCTCTGTCCCACCCTTCCCTGTATTTCAGGCACTTAGAAAGTGGCTGTTCTGCCTTTCTTGCTTGTGAGCTGCTGGCTCTGATGCACAGTGCCACTGGAGAGGATAAAGGTTGTATTCAACCTGGTAGGCAACTTCCCCAGCCCTTGCCCTGCAGAGACAGGTTTATCTTGTCCTGATACATCAGAGGGAGCTGTTTCAGATGGGGGTCAGAATGAGACCAGAGGAAAGCTTAAGAAACCTTCTTTATGCACAAGCAGCATCAGTACAATCTAAGGAACAACCAAAACAGCTTCTGCATGTTTCAGACAAAAACATGCAACTACACAACCAAAAAGCGATTCCATCTGCTATTATGAGAAAGAAAGAGCTAAAAGAAAGGAATCCCCCTGAAATGAACAAGTAAAAGCAGAATGCCTGTGGAATACCTCATGTGGGACTTCACATCCAGCAGCTCCAGAGAAGTCACTCGGGGCTCACCAGCCAGGTTCTGCAAAATCTTCAGCCTCGGACCACAGTGCTTGTAAAACTCTGTGCAGATGTTCAGCAACGACTCCCGTGGTCTCCTGAACTCCTCTCTGGCAATTCTTTCATCCAGCTCCTCTCGGGGAAGACCCTGGCCCTCCTCCATTAAGTGAAGGTTCTCCCTGGAGGATACAAAGTAAGACACAGTAGAGGGTGTTATGTGCTGTGGATCATCAGGGATAGATTACAACAATCTCTTCATCTTCTTTTTGCAACAGCTGCTTTCCTCTGCAACTGAAAGAAAGGTAGTTGCATCTGCAATTGAGAAACAAAAAAAAGGGAAGTTATACTCTTCCAAGTCTTGCTAAAAATGTAAATATTTTCTATATGAAGTATCCTTTGATACGTTGCCTGACAAAAGGCTGCCTGTCACAGCAACCGTGTGTGGGAACGATTCATCACACATCAGGGGAGACTGGGATCAAATTTTACTGTACCTGATAAAGTGCAGTTTGGCTCCCTGTTCTGGGTACCTGGGAAAACAGAAACAGTGAGGTTGCAAACAGCAACTTAGTAGTGCCTAAACTTGCACTAAAATAAAGCGACACTGTGCTAGCCCAGAGGTTCATGCACCATGGTCAGGATGGTATCTTGTGTCACTGGAACAATGCCTACACTGACCACACTGAATTGCCCTTATCTCCCAACTTCCATCCAAAAAAACATATTCCTAGAATTGTTTGCCTTATTCTGAAAGGAAAAATTCAGGCTTAAAAACCATAGCTCTCTTTCAAGTGATTTCTCTTACTGATTTTCACCCCAGTGCTCAGTCTCTTTCACAAAACCAGAGCTCACCAAATGAAAAGAATACATCAGAGTGGGTTGTTTGGTGGGGTTTTATTGTTGTTGTGGTTGTTTTATTGGGTTTTTTTTATTTTGTTTTATTGTCATTTTGTCATGTTACCTCTTTTTGAGCAAGCATTAATAGACCCTGCACCACTTGGCTACCATGTCCAAGGCTTGAACAGTAATCATTCTAACATTGTGAGGCTCCTGCTGTTGCTAGCAGATGTCTGTTGCAGTGATAACACAGCAGAAGAAACAAGTGCAGGAAATCTGGAGCAGTGCAAAAATATTTTGGATCAGAGTTTGAATGTCTGATAACGAGAAAAATCTGGAAATGTAAGTCAAGATGCCTGAGTCACACTGCACTGGGAATGTCTACATTGTCTGTCAGCAGGTACATATTAGCTGCTCTCCAAAATCAGCAGAGAGATAATAAAGTGCTACTTTCCATTACACCTTATTCTCCTTCGACTGAGCAATCTTGCAAATTAAATAAATGGCATATGTGCACTTCAGACTTCAGCAGGTCAGGTTTATCTGCTGATTTGTCATGTCTGGAGTTTATCTGCTTCTCAGATCAGGGATTGAAAGTCAGAGCCATGTTTTAACCACGACTGAATAGATTTTAAAGAATAACAGATTCATGCCAGGAGTAACCAACCAAGATGTGTACATATGTATAAACTGACATAATCACCCTTGGATGATCCACGCAGAAATTGATTTCTAAATCCCTTGAATAAAAAAAAAAAAAAAGAAAAAAGATAGGTAATAACTTGGAAAACTCCAGAAAAACAGCTACTCCAGCTTTTGCTAGGCTACAATTCCCCTTCCAGGTCAGCACAAACCAGGGCTGCCTGCTGAAAAAAAAAAAAATTCACAGTCCCAAATGCTTGTGGGTGGATTAAGCCCTTCCTCTATGACCAAGTAAATTGTCAGTGGCCTTGTTTAATTTGCAGCAGCCCAACTGGAATGGCCACTACAGCCAAGGAGCAGAATTACAGTTCACTGGTGCCATGTCCTCCTTTGTTTCCTTCTTCTGTGAGAAAGTCCTTTGATGTGTTGTTGGGGTTTGGGGTTTTTTAAGAAGGACAAGAATGTTTCCAGGCATTCTTTTGACTTCTCTCAAGCTGTCACTTACCCTTCCTGTGCTATCTGTGACTGCAAAAAACCCCAGACCAATGAGAAGAGACCACAGGGAATGTACAAGGAAATGGGAAAGGGAACAAAAGAAAACTAGAGGGGATGCCAGTGTCTGAGAGCCTCAACTGGTAGGCAGTTTGAGTTTGTACAGGTGTTCAGCCCCTTAGAACAAGGCCAGAAGGATCTGACCCTTCTGCTGGCCAAGCATGCTCTGCCCACTGGCCACTTTGCCACTGGGCTCAGCAGGAAGCAAAGCAGTGAATGAGAGAGCTTCAGCAATATATTCCTAGAGGGCAGAAAGGGGAATGAATCATTTAGGATGTGTGTCCTCCATTTTGATACTCTGGTCTTCTGTTGTTTTAAACTAGAAATCCTAGTCTTGGGTATTTTGGTTACAATCAGAAATGCAGTCGTGGGAAATGTGCTTTTTGGATATGACTATTTTCTCCCACAGTACCCAGAGCACTCGCTCAAGCTGTCTGAGGCCAAGCACTCTGAGCAATGAGATATTACCTTACTAAAAAAACCAAACCAACCAAACAAAACTGTTTCAGAAAATGAAAAAAGAAAAGCCCTACCTGGTGTTCACACCTGCTGACATGGTGTGGTTTGCTGTCGTGGTCCCTTTATGGCCTTGGTCACATCGACTCATCTGTGGGGCTGTCATAGGTCTGCAAAGAGAAGGTGAACAGCACACTACACATTAAATCTAACAAGCACACAGAAATCCTCCTTTTGCTCTGAGAGCCTGCACTAATTTTACCAAGTCTGAAAAACTCAAGCTAAGCTGTGTCTTGTGGCCTCCTGGGCATTCCCTGTCCCTGCACAGACAACCGAATGCAGGCTCAGCCCCTTGGCCCACGTGTGTTACCTGGTGAGAACTTCTACACTGTACAGGAGAGCCTGCAAGGAGGTGGCAAGGGCACCCATGGAAGCAATCTCCTCACGAGCTGCTGTCCCCGTGTCCACTTGAGAGGTTTGTCTCTTCAGCTTCTGCAAGTAACAGGGAACCAGGGCTTCCAGGACCATCAGCATCTGGAGGCTGGAAAAATAACAATTCTTGGTTTGTTTTGTTTTGTCATTCCTGAACTCACATTAGGTAGAGGCTTAGGTTTCTATCTGAAGACCCTGGATCTGTAACTAGGCAATGAATTCATTGCTTCTCACTAGAAGTCTTGAGCCAAAGAAACAACTGGATTAGGAAATTCAGGGGGAAACTAGATGATGCATGAAACAATAATAATAATGATAATAGCAATAATAATAAAACCCTGGGCTTTCAGGTATCTTCCAAATATGTCATCCATTTGCTAACAAGCATTTTCCCTTCCAAAGACTCTTTTCTTCCCAGATTCCCTCTTGCAAACTAACAGATGTACTTTGGAGCTGGTGTTACCCCTAGGAAGGGGTAACAGGCAGAGGCTTGGCCTCAGAGAAGCCCCACACTTGGAATTCTTTATGCTCTGCCTCCAATTGCCAGCCTTGCTTTCACATACCATATGCAGCTTTTATGCCTTTTCTGAGTGTGCACAAATCAAGACCACAGATTTTTACCTTCTGAATGACTCAGGAGCATAAGCCACCACTGTCACACACAGCTTGATGGCTTCACTGATGGAGAAGGTCAAATCTTCATTCCCATAGCAGAAGTCTGAGAGGGTAAAGCAATATGAGGAGACTATCACACAGTCATATTAGGTATGAAAGGAGCTAACAAATTTCCTTTTCCCCCCTCTCCTATTGCTTGCTTTTCATGTTAACAGTGCCCAATAAGCTTTTGGACAGATAAAAATCTTTCTCTGTTAAAGAAACAAATGCTGCACTCCTACTTGAACCCTACTGCCCAAGAACTCAGTAGGTGCAACAGCTCTGAGCAGGGCACCTGCAGCTGAGCAAAATACCTACAGAGTCCTGTTTCAAACATCACCCGTGTAAAGCTAAGTCCTAAGCTCATATATGGCAAGGACACATGTCAAATTAATGGTAATTTGTATGCTCCTGGTGCTTTTTCTTAGATGTTCCAACCACACAAAAAGTGATGCTGATGCACCACTGATGGCAGAAGACAGTTTTACTTCTCAAAAATCCAGCCCCTTTTACATTCATAGCCACATGGGTGCCAGCACAGAAGTGACTCTGTTTTGCTAGTGATTTCAGAAAATGATTTCAAAAGCATTTAAGTCACGTACTACAAATATCGCTTTGGGCTTAGTTAGTTCTGGGCATTAAGAAACCAGAAAGAATAGTATTTGTACTAGAATAATATTTTTAGTAGAATTATAGTCCTGTTTTCAGAAGTGACTTTGTTATGCAGGAGCCCAAGTCAAAGTTAAGGTCCTAAAACATGTAAATCATAATTCTGATCTTCACATGGAAGATACCAGACACACAACATACTTACCTACAGTCTCATCATCAACTCATACTTGAGAATTTCTAGAGATGTTTTTAACAGCTCTCCACAGAAACCTCCAAGATTTTATACAAATGTTTGGTACAATCCACAAAGGGGAAGAAATATCTTGTTTCTGTACCACTTCATATTAAAACTTTCTATATAATTGTGCAGTGGGATCATAAAATCCCACTTTATTACAAAGCTTTAGGGCCAGACAGGCTTCACAGTGCATCAAGAGAACTAATATTTAAGAGAAGTGCAAATTTGGACAACAAGTTGAAGATCCTTATAAAAATCAGCAAAAATCACAAAGCAGCCAAATTCTTAAATGCAGCATTGCATGGGTAACTATCAAGAGACAGAATGTCCTGGATACACCATACAGCCTTATATATATTCTGCTTTATGATATATCAACACCCTCCCCAGGAGGGTGAATTGTATCCATCATCGGAATTGTATCCATCATCATCCACTGGTCCCAGTCTGCCCACAGGAGAGGATGCTTTTGTTTCCTGCCCATGTGGAGCAGAGCAGAGGATGACACTGATCCTGTCAGCACAATACAGTTTATCAGGCATCTTCATTCTTCACTCACACGTGCTCAAATTCAAAATGCCAGAGGCTAGTCTCAGACTAGAAGGCTTTAAGCAGGAAAAGTAGCTTTGCAATAAAATTAATTAATAATTCCCCTTCTGCAGAAAATATCAAAAAGGTGATGGTAATAAAGCCAGTTTTAAAAGCCCCATGAGGCACAGGAGACAGACAGGACATTCCTAAGGAAGATAAGGGCTCTGAAGAAATCATGCTGCATCAAATGTCTGTTGAACCAATAAACAATAAACCAGAATTAGTGAATAAAGGGTGCTTTACTATTACCTAATGACTTGAGAGGCTTTTCTGCTTTCACCAGCTCTAAGATGTCCAAAATGTCTGGAGTATCTCCCTCCAAAGACTGCAGCAGGTCAAACAGGCACTGAGCTGACACTCCTTTGCTGGATCCATTGTTTGTAGCATCCTGCTCCAACAAGAGACATTCATGTCATCCCAGGAATGTTTATCTGGAGGTGTGGACAACTTTTGTTTTCAACAAAGGGTCCACATGGAGTTCAAGAGCTCATGCTTTCAACCAGTGAGCCTTGCCTGACTCAACAGACTGATGCTACAGTGGGATCAGGACCTGAAAACTGCACACAGATCTTTGCTGCCCTGTGCAGGACAAAGATGGGTGTGCTGACAGGGCCCCACTTCAGATTAAGATCCCATCACCATGCCTAAAATGTTAGAATATCATTAATGAATATTTCAAAACATGACTAATCTAGTCTGAGACTTCACAGGTACTAAAACTTGGTATTAAGCTTTTAATTCCTATTGCTGGATTCTAAGAAAGGATTTTCATTTAAAGAGTTATAAGCCATTGTAACTCTGTAAATAGCCATGTAAGTCCTTTTATAATATATTTATACACAGACATTTAAAGTGAGACCACATTTACTGGCCTGGACACCAACAGCCTGCCATCTCAGTGCCCTGCTCCATCAAGTGATGCACAGAAGTGTGCAGAAATAAGTGGTGACCTGGTTCTGCGCAGTACCGAGTGCTCTCTGCCTGTGACCTCTGATGGGGGGTGGCTGCACTCCCAGGCTTCCCCCCGAGACAGGAGGATGGCTCTGACTCACAGGGAACTCCAGGAGAGGGGCCACGCTGGCAAAGAGCTGCAGGATGAAGGGCTTGCGGTGCAGGACGTAGAACTGGCGGCACGCGAACTCGATGGCCTGGCGCAGCTGCGGGTTGCTCTCGTAGTCAGAGTACACCTGGGGACGTGGAAAAGGACATGGAGGCTCTGCTCCAACTCTTCACCTCCTGAGCCCAGATTCAATCAATTACATCCTGATGGGTTTGTCTAACACACTGTTAAAGATGGACACTGGACCACCCCTCCCTGGCAATGCATTTCACGGCATCTTAGATTACAAGGTGTGGCTGCGGCTGTGCATTCTATCGCCATGTGTCAGAGGTGGGGCAGTTCTCTCTGTTCATGGGGCAGTTTTCTTTATCTCTTCCACAACCAATCCTTCCTCCAGGAGATCTCTTCTGTTCATGGCCAGTGAGTGTCCCTGCAGGGCTGATAAAATTCCATCATCCCATGGGGAGATGCTCTGCCCAGGGCAGGAGCCAAGCATTCCTGCCTGGACAAATCTGACCCTGGGAACACCACAGCAGCCTTTGCCCAGTGCATTTCCAGAGCAGCAGCTTTCTTCTCCACTGCATTCCCAGAGGAAGACCAGGCCCATCTCCAGCAGCCCTGGAGCTTCAGAGGAAAACTCCCCCCTTCTCCAGGATCCCTGCTCCAGCAGAACCACAGCTGGCTCTGCAGGAGGGCTGCAGCCACCATGGAATGGCACTGCTGCCAGCACCCTGACCCACAGGAGGTCAGCTCCTATTCTGACTTTGGCAGTGTTGTTTTGTATCACTGCATTGTTTATTTTATTTTTATTTTCTTCCCTAATAAAGAGCTGTTATTCCTGCTCCCATATCTTTGCCTGAGAGAACCTGAATTCCAAATTTATAATAATTTGGAGGGAGGGAGTTCACATTTTCCATTCCAAGGGAGGCTCCTGCAGACACCTGTCTTTTCAAACCAAGACACATGGACAAAATATCCTTAGGAAAAAGTTTGCTTTTCATGCTTGAACATTCCTCTCATTATTAGTCCAATATTTTTTGTCCTACATATTGAGGTTGATTCCTTCCCTCTCCTTCCTAGTAGCACTTTACTTGTTAGAAGCTAGTTAGTGCTTTCTTTCTGAATCTTCCTATTTTTCAGTTGATCAAATCTTCCAGTCCTTTCTCACAAGACATGTTTTCTACATGAAAATCCCTGTTTTCCTGCAGTCTCTTGGGTTAAGTGATGGTTTCTCTGAGCTGGACAGAGCCAGTACTTCCAGTGAGGATCGCTGATGATGAAAGCAGAATTATTCCATGTTTTTCACAAGATACAAATCTGTGTAGTCACCCCAGATTGGCATTTGAGATATTTTTCTCTTCTATCCTTCAGCAGAAGGGTGCTGTTGATTGATGTCTGGCTTCAGATCTAGAATTCCAACATTCTGTCCAACAGAGGTGCCACTAAATCAGTCACTTTCCTTCCCATATTCTCTGGCTGATGATGCAAAAGTAGTCTAACCTAAGTTTGGGTTTTCTCTTGTTTTTCAGACTACATCTCTAGTTTCTCATGATAATTTGTACTCCTACTCTGTCCTCCAACACAGTGATAGTGCCACCCACTTTTAAAATATTTTAAGTTTTTTAGAGTGGCATTTCTTTCAGGGCTGGCCATTGAACCATGCAGAGAATATGTTGCCAATTTGTGGGATTTGTTTCTCAGTTATGTAAACACTATGAATTCCCAGGAACAACTTCTCCGTGTGAGACCTCTGCAGAGACTTCTCAGTGCCCTGGTAGGCTGAGGAAATTAGCATAGCTTTCATCCAACCAGAACCCTCTAGCATGGGGATGAGGCCCATCAATTACCACAATATCTCATTTGCCTTAGAATAGGGAAATAATTAGCTGTATATGCATTTTACCAAGGAAAGTGGAAAAACCTGCACCAAAAAGAGCCGTGTGGGGAAATGTGTGTGTATGCATCAGGAACTGAGCTTCAATTAGCAGCTGGATCCAGCCCAGAAGTGATAAAAGAACTGACCACAAACAAACTGAGTGCCTGGCACAGAGAAATTAAAGTCTGCAAAACCAAACAAGCTCAGAAACACTTGCATTTTCTTTTGGGATTGCTTTTTCACCTCCCAGGAGTGGTATTTTAATAATTCAGTCGTTGACAATAATTGAAGGTGAGGATAGGAAAGAATTACAAACTAATTTTTCTCAATATGAAGTGACAATGAAGGGAGAATCATTTGCAGGACTGAATGGTCACTGTTGAGAACTGCAAATTATGTTTTTAGGCTGTTTTATTTCAAATGTCTTATTTCTCATTAATAAACCCATGCACTGCTGACCTGGATCCAATTCATACTTATCTAATCATGTAAGGCAGGATATCAGACTTTCCAGTTATTACAGAGCTTGTTTAGCTAACTAAAGTAACCATTAGGTCTAATTATTGTTCTCTGTTAACTATGTGAAAATGAACATGTAACATGTTTCTTCATTTCTCAATTTGCATTATAAGACTAAATCTCTAGATACTGCCTTTGAGCCCTACAGAAATAATCCTGTCTTTAAAATAACTATTTTTTATATTTTATTTTCAGTAGCTGATTTTTTTTTGGTCAAGAATCAACAGGAAAAGAGGCCCGCTTGTTCATCTTGAAGTGATGAGAAACTCCACCTCTGACACTTCCAATATTTGTCATCACTCACAAGAAAAGACAACATGCAGTTTTTCATAAACATTCTGAGTTATTTTCATACTTAAAAAGTGAACATAATTTAGTTTCAATTAGCAAGTAGTAAATCCAGATATTTCAACTATTTCCCAAACTTCAGCCACCCCTGAAGCAAAAATCATGGAGAGATGCCCAAGGTCTAAAAATTGCCCAGAAATTTCACATTTCTGTGTGGAAATACATTTAGCTCCTGGTGAAAGTGAGTTACAATGGAGAACAGAAAATGTAGTAATTTACTCAAGTAGGAAATAGAAAGCTAATTCGGGCCATCCCACTGCTGCTTTCTTGGGGAATCTAAAAGCTCTCACGAGGACTCAGCAGATTGAAGTTTCCCTGTTGTCAATTCCATCATGGAATCACAGGATGGCTGTAAGGGACTTCAAAGCCCATCCAGTTCCACCCTGTGCCATGGGCAGGGACACCTTCCACTGTCCCAGGTTGCTCCAAGCCCTGTTCAAGCTGACCTTGAACACTGATGGGGATGGGGCAGCCACAGCTTCTTTGGGCAACCTTTGCCAGGGCCTCACCATCCTCACAGGGAAGAACTCACGGGAAGAATTTCCTGCCAAAGTCTGACCTGCAGCTGCTCCCTGTCAGCAGGACACAGCAGCATTCCCTAGGATGGCTCCTGGGCATGGCTCACCTGCAGCATGCTGGGCAGCACCCACTGGTAGCCGCTGAGGGAGAAGAGGTGGTTGAAGTGCACGGCCGTGTTGATGACGGTGGCAGCGTACTGCCTGAGCAGGGCACTGTCCTCAGGGTGCAGGATCAGGGCACCGTTGAACACGTTCAGGAACAGCATGATCTCATCCCCCCATGGGAACTCGCTGGGCATGCCAAGGAACATCTCTTCCAGCAGCTTAATCCACAGGCTTTTCTGAAGGGTATCTAGACCAAAGAGCTCTTTGCCAGCTGCAGGGGAGAAGAGCAATCAACAGCAGTCAGCTCTGTCCACCACAGCCAGCCTCACCTCACTTCAAAGAACCATCCAACCATGACCATTCTTCTGCCTTCTAAAAATTATTTCACCCATCCTGTGTTTCTTGAAGTGCCCACAGGGTTTGAGCAAACCTCGACTGAAAGCATCAATATGAAAATGAAGAAGGATAAATATCACATAGCTCAATAATCTGCTCAATGGACACTATTCCCTTAAAAAGTGGAAGATCTGAGCTTGTGCCTGCATCATCTGCACCACACAGAGGCTGTGCAGATTTATGCTCAGGTTTTCTGTCCCAGGTGTCCCACACATTACAGGAAACTGAGGCAGGGTTACAATAATGCTTCTGAAATCAAGTGCCTTCAGGGCTGGTACAGAACTTGTCAATGCTTACCACAGTGCAACAATGGCCTATTTAACCTATTTGACATCAGGCTGGAAACCCTGCTTTACATCCAGAGCAAAGTTTCTGTGTGAACTGTTTCTTTATCCCTGCTGCAGAATTTTGCTCAGTCTTCCTTGGATGTCGACTGCTTCCTCAAAGCAGATGTAAAAGGACTTTGAGCAATCCTTTTTAGGTAGTCTCATGCATAACTTTAATACTCAATTAAAACTTGTTCTCATTTGGGTCCAAAGCAAGTAGCCTTGCCTGGAGAATTCCAACAGTGAAGCCTTTTCTGCTGCTGTGCCCACAAACCAGCAGCTCTGTCTCAGATTCCCCAGGAAGAGATTTATCAGCTTCCAGAAAATCTGCAAGCCTGTTTGTTTCTAAGGCAAATGAAGCACTCACTGTGATGCCTTAAGGAGCTGGAACAGAGGCTAGACAAAGTTAAGAGGAATAAAGAGTATATTTGGTGAAGTGCCTTCAAAGGCCACACCCTGGTAGTACCAGAGCTACAGTCATGGCTCTGTCCGGATGGCTCCAAGATGGAAGCAAAAGAGGGCTTGGTCAGGAGATCTCAAATTTTTATAAGTTCTGCTCCATTTGCATATTGGAGCTAATTGTCCAATTACAGCTCCAGCCCATGAAGTCCCAGCCTTCTTCTTTTTCTCTCTTCAGTCCACATTGTTTATGCTCTTGGGCCTGAGACCTGGATTGGTTGTCCTTGAGAGGGAATTGTTTTGCCTCCCTACTCTGTGAAGAGAGCTCACCATCCCCTAATATGAAGCCCAGACCCACACACTAAAGCAGCACAGAATCTGAAAAACATAAAAGCTAAAACCTGAGGCATGAACTGAAACCCTCTGTGCCTTGTGCAGCCCTCCAGGAGAGCTGCCAGGGGACCATACCTTGGGGGTCACTGAAGAGCGAGAACTCGGCATCGATGGCGCTTCGGGGGAAGGACGGCAGGCGGAGGAGGTCCTCTTGGAGCATGGACACGTGGGACTGCTTGTGGGCTGGAGGGATCTTCTGTGTCAGTGAGATCAGGAACAGCACCCGCCCCACCTCCTCCAGCTTGCGGGTGAACACCTGGCAGGGAAAAAGAGACAAAGATCTACATCACCCTAATCCAGAAACTTTTAAAACGTCCGTGCACTTCAGCAGGTTCACTTTTATGGCTTGCTCTGATCCAAGGGATGCTGCACTCATGGCTCAGAGGATCATGGTGAAATTCACAGGGCTGGTGCTGCACCTTCTCACCAGAATTTGTGTGCCACTCTTCTCCAGCCCAGGTCTCAAAGGTGGATTGTGCTTGCAAAAATGGTTCTAACAACACTTTCCATTTCAGTCTTCTGGAGGACCCAAAGTGGTTGGGAAACAATTTCCAACTTTGCCATGGGTTTTTCTGTCGATTAATGTAAGCCCCAAGGTGGTCAGAGAAACCAACCCCAAGCTGAAAGCCACGTGTTTGTATTTCCTCTCTTCAGGGCCTTAGACTAGAGTCAACAAGATAACACATCTGGCCATGGAAAGTATTTGTATAATTGCAAAAGAAAAGTAGCCAATAAAACAAAGCAAGTACTTTTCCAAATTTAAAAAGTACTTATTTTGCTGCTCAGTGGGTGTTCCTACAGTGTTGCTTTCTCTGCTGAAGCTGGATGTTTTCCAGCAACATCTTGCAGGACTAGAGAGAGGCTAGGAAATGTGTGATACAATTTTTATCTTAGAAGTATTTTGGGCACTAAGTGCTCTAAATATAAAAATGTGGAAAGCAAAATAAGACCCTGACAAAAATGTGAAGCCCATTTAAATATTTTTGGATCATGTAGAGTGTATTAAACTCATTTATTTGTGGGCACCTCCTAGAACCAGAGTAATTTCTGTTAGAGAAGCAACCAAGTAGATCCCAAGTAATTTCAGATTTTTATTGACTTTCTACTGACAGATGCAGCACATGAAATATTGTCCTATTATGTGCCATACACATATAAGATGGCATTGACTTTATTTTCCATTATTTTAGCTGCTGGTAGCTCTTAAGCAGCTTTATAGCTGCCTTTTATAACCACTTCTGATGGTATTTTCTTACTCTCAGTAAGAACACAACGACAATAGCTGATTTTTGGCTACCAAAACACAACTGTTAATATTAAATGCATAATGCTTAAGCACATTCCTGCACATCTTTTTTTATATTTTCTGCAAAATGATCCACCTAAAGGAAACTGGCTGGACAGAGTTGGGGAGGGAGGAATTCACATCCCACTCTAATCTTCCTTAAAAATGTACAGAATCTATGGCCCCAAGGCAGATTTCACCCTGATTGCTACTTCTCCAGCAAAGCTCTTGATCTGCATACAGCATGGGGGAAAGGCTTTAAAAGAAAAAAAAAAAATATTTTTTCAGGGTTTGTTTCTGGTTAGAGGTATTTGGTGGCAGTGAGTTACCTGTTTCTGAATGAGCTCTTGACCCTTTTCTGGATGCATCTGCACCAGGTTGAGCTGGGGAGAAACCGACCTCCGGAAAGGATAAATATCACGGACATAGGTCTGCCAGGAAAGGAAAAAAGTGTATTTTAAACAAATGCAATCACTATGGCATCACTCAACAGAGTGGAAAAAAGGGCCCTTTAGCACTTTCTGAAGGGCAGGGGCTTTCAGACAGTGTCAGGCATCATGAAAGAGTACAAACAGAAGAGAAATTTTATCTATTCTAAGAAAACTAGACATTCTCGTCTTCTGCCTCTTCCCTCTTCTCTCAAATTCCAATCTTTCACCACACACAGCTAAAGATGTGATGCTCACAGGACAGAACTCCATTTATAGGATGTTTGTTCTCCTTTAGATAACCCTGATGTTTAAAAAGAAGCAAGATGAAACGTCACAGGGGACTTGATCTTTGCCTCACCTTGTTGTAATGAATGAGATTCCAACGTTTATCCATTAAAAAATAATGAGAAGACTGAGTTTCAGGTATGTTAAAAAACTCCAAACACTCCTGAAAAGAAAGAAATCAAAATATCCTGTTACTTTTTAGTTGTTTTGTACAAATACCACAACATGCAAAAGAAGAATATCCATCTAATAATCCATAAAGGTACAAACATGCATGCCCCAATCAGAGCACTCTGTTGTGGCTTTAATTATTTATTTCTTTGGTTAATCATGAAGTACCTGAGTATGTTTGTGATAATCAAGGCACGCTGACCTCACAATCCTGAAGACTGGTGTTACTTATCTTGATATCACACATTTTTATCTGACTGTATGAGCCATATGGGCCTGGGTATTTATCAAGACTTAGTGATGGGTGGTATGCAGAGACACTGAAGTTCTGACCCTTCAAAACACTGAGATGTGATTCCCAGTAAAATCTAACATAGTCAGACAAACTGAAGGCTTTTACGAATCTGTTTTCTATGTGGCTCAATTAAAACCACCCAGGAAATTTTTGGCAGAAAGAGAAGGTGACTGCATAGGTCCTGGATACCAATATATTGTTGTGGCTACTGAACCATCATTTTCACTCTGATCTTGATCAATCTCTCCTCTCTAGTGTAGATAAAACCAAACATTTAAATTATTTGTGTATTTATCAAAATTATGCAGCAAATACCCAATAAGCTGCGGTGTCTCCAAATGTAGTTGCATTTGTGAGGTTTGGGATTTCTGTGAATTCAGAGCATTTCTATTACCCTTAAATGTGGGATCCTGTTTATTGCAACCAAGTTCCCCTCACAGGGACACAGACATGCCTGTGAGCAGAATTTCCCTCCCTGACCCTGGGACAGGATGATCAGGCAGAATGGATTGCTGGCATCCAAGTATGGCAGGTGAATGCAAGCAGTTTGTCCAGCTCAAACACTCACTCCTACCTTCAGCAGAGCCTCAAACTGTGTGTCCTCGTGGACTGGTAGCTGCGTTGGGATATCACACTCATTCTGTCCATGCACAACAAGGGTTTTTGTGCCTAGAGGAAGAGAAGTTGTTGCATTCTCCCTGGCCTCTTTAATTAACTCAATTTCAAGACACTGCCCATGGAGGAAGAGTGGTACTTGAAATTCATTCCTGGACAGGCAGGCTAAGCGAGTCCTGTCTGGAACCATTAAGCAGTGCTAACATATTCTCCCACTTCCCCAGTTTAATGAGAAATTGAGCTGTTCTTAAAGGATGAGCTGACTTTAACAGCAATTGTCAGCTCTGAGGAAGAAATAGATACAAAAGATCAAACATGTTTATTGTTACTATAGGATAAAAAATCAGGGCGACAGTTTATCACTAAAATGTCTCTTATCTGACTCATGATGCCCAGAGTCTGAATGGTAGAGTTTTACAACGATACTCCTCCAGTCTTTCAAAGCCCAACTGGCACAAAGCTCTGGGTTGAAATACTGTTTTAATTCACTTTCTGTCTGCTCCTTTTAGAGCTCTTAAAGTGGTTTTCTGAATCTCAAGGAATCAGCAGTAGAATTTACTGACTGAATACTTAAACGGAAGGAAAACTGCCTTAAAATATGCAGCCATTTGTAACAGTTTTTTTTCTGATCCAGTTCTGATTTATCTTATTTTTGGTAAAGTAGGCCATAAACTTTGAAGTGAAGGAGATTTAAAGACTTATTTCTTATACCTGGCATTGAGGCAGTCACCAGCAGCTTCACTTCACACTGTTCCTTCTTCATGGTCTGTTTGAGATCCTTGAAGAAGAGTCCTTCAACATAACCCACCACTTCCCAAAGGAAGGTGAGAGTGGCAGAAATGGCATCCATGCCCCATTCACATGGAGTCCGTACAAAATACATGATCAATCCTACCTGCAGGTAATAAGTAAGAGGAGTATCAGGTTGTGCACTTTGCAGAGTGTTGTATAACAGAACACAGAATATTCTGTAACACAGAATAACAGTATTGTTCTACCTTTCTTCATTCAGAGGGATAAACTTAGTAAACTTTCATCCTGAAATTTTATATGTATTAAAGAACAATCTGCCTGTGATATTCTTCCTTTTTTTCTAGAGATCATGAGGACTGGGGGCAAAAAGTACTTTTGCCTTAAGCACCACTGCAGATGAGGAGAAGGGAGAATGTCTGGAGTTAGAGATTTCCTATTCTTTATGCTCTGAAGTGCTGCCATGTAAACAACTCAAACTACAGAAGGCTCCCTGGAGAAGAACACACCTTGTCTGCTTCACCTCCTAACTACATTTGTCCACAGTCCTGAAAGAAGCTGCTAGATCTGCTCCAAGAGGACTGTCTATCAGCAAAGCACTTTCTGAACTCAAATTAAGTAAAATAATTAAAGGTTTCTGGTGCTGGGACCCTTCTAATTGTCTTCAATTCACTGGCTGAGGTTCAGTTCAGAAATCCATGACAGGTTGCTTAGGGGTTAAATGAAAACATAAAGGTTCCTTTTCCTCTCCCCAGAAGGCCAGAAAGGCTCATGGAAGCCTGGTGGCTTGCACCCACAATCAGGAGCAAGTATGAGCTATATAAGAAAGAACTGAGTGCATTTATTGCACACATGAAGGCAGAGGAGAGATTCTGGGCTGCACAGTGGGCCCACAAGCTACTCACCAAGTAGTTAAAGAGGATATGAGATGTCTGGGCAGGAAAGTCTCCAATATTCAACAAAAGTTTCCTTAGCATATACATCAGCTCGTCCTGGAGGAAAAGCAAAAGTTTTTTCTTCCCACCAAAAAGTGAAGAACAGATTTCTCCCTTTTATCCCTTCTTGCTTTGTTTGTCCCCATTTTTCACAGTCCCTTTTTCAGCTTTGTCTCTCAGCACAAGAAGTAAAACTATGCACCTGTTACTGCTCCCACATATTGCAAAATAAGGCCCAGGGCACTGCACTCAGACCAGTGTCTTTCCCATTTTTCCTCAGAGAGGCCAGTACCTCCTGTTGCAATTTGTGCTGACTGTAACACTACTGATTGTGCACACTGCTGTCCCTGTGGTTATCCTAGATGACCTGTGAAATCTAGCTCATCTCACCTCAACAGCTGTGGCTGTGGGGTGGGAGGAGTGGGCAGAAGCTATCTTCCCTTCTTTTGGAGACTGCCTGCCTTAAATGTAGACTAAGGTATTCCTTATGGTGTGAAGGGATTATAGAAGGGACAGAACCTCATTCATTGTCAGCTGAAGAGAGACAGATGGTACCACAAATGTCTTCTATGGCCCTTATCCTCCAACCCCCAACAGCAGATTTGAGCCAGTGTTGTAGGCATGGATATGCACAGGACAATCCATGCACCTGTGATACACCTGTAGGGAAATACCCCTGTTTTCTGTGTTCTGTACTTGTGGTCATATGAAGGGATGGTGAAACAACAGCTTGCAATGGCTCAGAGGCCTCTGAGGCTGGACAGATGACAGCTTTCTTCTCAAAGGTACTGTACAAACAACCTCTCTGACCAGAGATGGTGAGGATGCTCCATCCCTGGAAGTGTTTAAGGGGAGACTCAGAGGAGGTTTGAGCAGCCTGGTGCAGTAAAAGGTATCCCTGCCAGCTGTGGAGGGCTGGGAGTATGTAATACTTAAGTTGCTTCCAACCCAAACAATTCTGTGGAACAGACACAACCTTCTAACCTTAAATGAAAGCTTTGTGGTGATGGCTGAGAAGTCTCAGGAATAGTAAGTCTACCAACACCTGCTTGCTCAAGGAACAAAAGGACAGCCTTTCTTGACACTTCTCAGGTTTAACATTCATTTTAGAGTCAGTTCTTAGTGGCTTGTAAGCTGAGGCCAGTGATACAACTGATAACATCCACCAAATATGCAGCTGAGAAAGTGATATGGAGAGTCTCCCTGCCTTCCACACGGTCAGAACCAGCATGCTTTTCTTCCATAAATCTTGGAAGCAGTCTAATGAGCCACAGAGACACAATGCCACCCCATCTTTCAGAGAACCTGGAACAGAGTGTCATGAGTGAAGGCAACACTGCCTATGCCATGTTCACTAAACAGCTGCTAAAAGCTTGGCTTGGAGCAAAAGCTTTGCTTAGTGGTGATAAATCAGCTGTGTCCTGTTTACACCAGGGGACAAAGACTGAAGCCAAATGATGGCATGCTGCATTATAATAGCAAATGTTCTTTCTCCAGTGATGTCCACAAAGTGCCTCTGCTGGCAGCTGTGCTGCCCTGCTCTGAGTTCTGTCACCTGCAGGGGAGGGGCAGAGGGTACCTGTCGATTGCTGATGGTGAGCTTCTCCAGGAAGTGGCGCAGAACTGTAGAGGGGTCTTCAATCAAGCAGTTCCACAGGACCTGCTGAGCAACAGCACTTACTGTGAGAGAGAAAGGAAACCAGGTCAGAACCATCTCTTGGAAAAGCCATGAACTGCTATACTTAAAAAAGCCTTCCTAGTCTTCTTCCTTCCTCTGACATATTTTATACTGAACACCCAAGACACCATTTGATGCACTGGAATTCCTGGTAACCAGTGCAGTGATCCCAGTAACAATAATCACAGGCCTAATATTTGAACCTTCCCTAACCACTGGTGATATGACAGGAAGCACTTCACAACTGATAAAGAAATAACTGTTTGGATTCATAACTCCAGATGGACAAAATCCAGCAACAGAGATATAAATTCATGGACTTGTTTTGTTCACACACGTAAGTTCAATTTTATGGTGATTCACAGAACGATTAGATCTGGTGTTGGTGAACAGTATTAGATAGCAGGGAATTGTGTTGATGATCAACTCTCTGAAGTGCAATTATTTGCAATTCTCTGAAGGTCAACAACAACATAGAATTATTCTGTATTTTGTTTTCAGTACTCAGCTCCTGATCACAAAATCACACATACATTGCTTAGAGGGCTGGCTACATGCAGATAAAACTGAGTAAAAAATGTAACAGGAAGTTAAATGCACAGCTAGCTGACACGATGAGCGAGAGATGAAGGAAGCAGAACAGCCCACCATGTATTACCACTTTCAAGAAAACAAATACAAGGAAATGTACTATTAATTTACAAAGACATCGTAGACCATGACCAAGATGTTCAGGCTGTGTATAGGTGGCTTTCTTCTTGTCATAGGAATGCAAAAATAAGAGTGGGAATAGATCTCCAGAGGTCTTCAGTCCAAGCTCTGCTTGGAGCAGGGCTGTCACCTACACTAGGTATGGTAACCACGGGTATGACTAGCCAGGGCTTGATAACCCCTCTGCATGGAGAATCAACAGAAATTATGCTCCTGGTGATTAACTTCCTTCATAATTTCTAAACTGAACTTCCCAAGTTGTGAACTCTAAGTCAGTGGTCTTCTAACTCTGTTTCCTTTGAGTCACACCAAACAAGCCCAGCTCCTACAATTCCTCCTCAAAGAACATTTGTGTTAGGCCTCCTACCATCCTTGTATCCTCCCACCAGATTTTATTTTCAGCTTCTCAATATTTCTTTTGAATTAGGGGCTTTTTTAGGATCCTGAAAGGGAAAAATCCTCTCAACCCCAAACACAAATTATGTAGAAAATAAAAAGGAAAAACCCTACAAAGATACATTTCTATTGCAAATCTACATTCAAACAGTTTTGAAACAGGTTCTGCCACCCTTAAGCAACAATCCCTTGAAGTTTAGTGGAGGTCAATACCAGCTACTCCATCCTCCCGGACTTCTCCGTCTTCCATCAAATGGACGATGGGGAGCACTGCTGCACAGATGCACGCTGGAAACACAGCCTGGGGGGGCTGGGGCACGTGATGGTTTGGAGTGTGCTCCGTAGTGTGTTCTTCATCTGGAGCAGTGAGAGGAAGAGGAGTTAGGGAATGCACTGTGCTGCTATCCAGGCAGGTTAAATAAACATTTATGTTAGTGGCTTTACACGCAGAACAAAGCTCAGAACACTCTTCACTGGGCAACCGTGACAGGTTTGCTGCTATCACCAAGTAGAAATGGAGCCTCCAGCCGATTTCTTGATCAAGAATTTTGACTGTAAATAAGGAATTTTTCAATTTACATTTCTTTTCTTGTAGGCAACCCAATTCCTTTTGCTAAAATCTCTTTTTTTTTCCCAGCTAGAGTGCTCCCTGTAGCACTACTCTCCAAGAAGAACATGAGAGGCAAGAGAAAGTATTGTGACAGCAGGGGTGAATAAAATAATGAAGGGCAGTAACTTATTAAAAAGGAGCTCATGCTTGGGAATATATTTGGCAAAAGGGAACACCAGAGCTTTATGGTCAATAGGAAAGCTTCCAGTGAATGAAATCCTAGGAGGGAATACTCCAAAGTGAAGTCACCCACCTTCTGCGCTGACTGCTGAGCGCACTGACCACACAGAGCCACGGCGGAAAGAGTAATTCCTGTGAGAGGTGCTGGAGGTGCAGGATGGGCTCACAGAGAGACGGCGGGAGGCCAGGTTGGCAACTTCTTCTACTGACAAAGAGAATAGGAAATGTCAATCCAGATCCAGCCAGCAGGCTTCAAGGAAGTTTTTGAAGGACAGCAGTTGCAACCCAATCAGAAGGCTGAAAAGTCAAGTCAGGTAACACTTAGAAGACACAATTTAAAAGCTGTAAAGATCAGTCAGATAGGTAATTGGCTCATGCTTTGGGAAACAGCAGAACATTGGTGCACAAGAGTGTTCAGTGCTCTGGTGCATCACATTTTAACAGAGCTGGCTGTATACTTCTTTTCATCCACTCCCTGTTAACCATCACTGTTGCTGGTGCTTAGTTTTTCCTAAGAACTAGGATTTCTGCTCACAGATTTTCCAGAGTATCCTTAGATCTCATCAACTCTCTACTCACCTAATAGTACATACCTCGGAATGCCTTTAATGAAGTCTTTGTGCTCTGTTAGCCTGGGCCAATAAAACTCCTCACCCACAGACTAAGCTTATTGTGACTCGTGTCATGCAACTTTGGCTGTCTCAAACTTTGGTAATGAGCTTGATCTGGTCACCTGGGTTCCCCCAGTATTCACCACAATGGTAGAGAACCCCAGGGGCAATTCAGCATATCCTAAGTTCTATTTTCTTAAGACAGATACAGCCAAAGAGCAATTCCTTCCACCCTTTAATTATTAAAGAGTTAAAGTTAGGAAAGATGGATTTCATTCCTAGTGTTGCATATTCTCTTGTGTTAAATCCTGCAATAAACTGGGAGCTTTGAGATGTTAAATGCTGGCAAGCTCCCTGAAGCTGGGGAAGATGGGGTCAGTGTCTTTATCACCCAGTAAGAACTCAATATATTCAAGGTTTTGTCTCTTTTTTGGTACTAATTTTCAAACACACTTTTTCTCAATGACTTGGAATCTTCAACAAATGGACGTGGTTAGGACCTTTCTAACACTAAAAATCAATTTTCTTGGACATCACTGCCCTAAGCAGTGCTCTGTGTTTGTGGGAAATGCTCTCAGGTTGCTGGAATGCAGTTCCTGGTCCCAGAGCACACCTTCTTCTTCCTGCTCAGAGCTTGGTGTGCAGGATGGCTCGTAGCAGGCCTCCTGAGTGATGGGGATGGCAGTGATGAGACTGGCTTCCCTGCCCAGGCGCTTCTTCTCTTCCTCCTGCTGCAGGTTCTTCAGGATATGCTCCGCTCGCTGATGGGAACGTGACACAGCTCGGGCAGAAAATGACTTCTGTTGGGAGCAAGAGAGAAGAAACACAGCCTGAAGCTGTTAGTTAAGATGCACACGGATTTTCTGACAAAGGCTTCACCTCGGTGACGTTCAGCAGCTCAATTTCTAAATATAAATCAGACTAGTGCCAGCTGAACAGAGATTCACCAGGAGACTTCTTGGAAATAAACCTACAATAAGCTTTGGTGCAAACTCCTCCCAGGAGACACGATATGAACCAGTGCAGACTAAATTGTCTCTCAGGCATTTCTAGTGAAAAAAAATCTTGGGGAGAGAGCAGCTGTGTGCTCCTAAGATCTAAGTCAGTGTCTCTCACAAGGATATGAGGTGCAGTGCAGTACCTCAGTGAACAAACAGAAAAGCTTGATGCCCATGTAGAAAATTCTGTGTCCTACCCTGATTATACTAGATTTTTTTCCCAGCTGGGAAAGACAATCACAGAGGTTAATCCACATCTTTTGGCTTCATTTACCACACACCTCTACAGAGAAGAAGCAGTGCTTACTCCCAGGATGTCTGCTTACCGACTGATCTTCATTTATAGGATCCTGCACACTCCCACTGCACTGAGGGACCCAGGGAGGGTCAAACATTGGCACAGATGGCATCCCCAGCACAGGAGAAGGCAGAGTGAAGTTTATACTTGGAGGAGGAATCTAAACAAAACCATGAAAGTCATTTCGTTACAGCAAACTATTATTGTCAGTATTTTTAATCAAACATGAACACAAGTACCCAAGACATAAATTAACTCTGCCAATTTTCCCACCGCTGTATCTCACTGCACTGTAGCACCATGTATGACACACATCTTCTCTCAAATCTCCTGACTTGAGTCCCTGTTTTAGTCTTCTGTTTTATACAGGACTTTTTCATATCACCTCCCCCACTAGTGAGACTTAAACAATCATTTTTTCCCCTAAACAGAGTTTCAGGAAATTTCATGGCAGTCTGTCATTACACATCTATCCCACAAGGCAAGCTGTAAATATCATCTTTATATCATCATTAAGCTTCATGTGTCTTATCTACCTTGAAGATCTGCTGTGCTCCCTCTTCCATCCTTGGCCACACTTGATATCTGAACCTCCAGAGTGTGTGAAATTTAAGAATGGCATTCAGCCTTTGCACAGTTTCTGGGTGATGGAATTCGGACATCAGCATGTCAGAAACAGCCTCTGGCACTTTCACAGCACACAGCAGGAACATGGCAGCTGCAGGGAGAGAACAGCTGATCACCTGTGTTTCTCCCTAATGTGTTTATTTGGCAAAGAAAATCTGCAGGTGTAAGAATTCACACCAAAAGAAAGCCCATCTCGGCTCCATAAACAGGATTACCAATCGACCAGGCCTAGAGAAAACTGTATTGCTTCACGAAACCAAGCACATGTGATTCCACCTTTTGGAGCCACAAAGCTTTGCAGTTGAAGCTTGTAAATTCTTCTGGAAAATCTGCTTTTTAAAATAGAGTGCACCTGTGACCTTCTCAGCCATGACTTGTTTAAAATAAGAACATCTCTTGAAGTAAAGGGACTGAGTTTGGCTTTCAAAAGTGCCACTTCCAAGTGATTCCTGTGTTGATTAATCAAGGCTGATTTAACAGAAACTCTGCCTTTAACAGAAGCTCTGGAACAAGAGACAGAGCCCCAGTAGAAGTCATCTGGATATTTTCATGGGTAAAACCAGTTTTTATTTCAGTGGGCTCCATGCCAATGATCCCAATCTGTCTCCAAGGGAAAACAGAGCAACACAAAGGACCGTGCAAAACAGCATGATGGTAACTGAGGCAGGACACTCTCCCCCTACAACAGAAAAGCTTATCTGGCGTGTCCACCACCTGGTGCACAGCTCTAGACATCCTTCCCCCCCTCCATGAGGAATTGAGGTGACTCAGGCCAGACAAAGGTCAAGCAGTGAGTTATCCCTGGTGCCAGGAGTGCAACTCGAAATAAACAACTGAGTGTAAAACCAGATGGGAGGAAATAAGCTACGAATTCCTGACTGAGAGACAGCTTTACAATCTATAAAAGCTACATGAATTTCTACAGAGACATGTGGGAACCCAGGACATCCCTCTGGGTGCCCTGGATGGCCCGAGCCGCTGGCAGGGGGCTCTGAGACCTTGGCATGCAGCCAAAGACACACGTGGGGTTTTGATCTTAGCCCATGGAGCAAATTACCAACTCTGTATGAAGAATTACAAGCCACACACAAAAGTTTAGGTAGTATAGTAGAAGTAGTCACGAAGTGAAAGGAAGGATTTTTGAGTGCTGTACAGGGGGGTTTAAGCCTTGTACGCAGGGGTCCAAGTTTTGTACATGGGGGTCAGGAGTTCTAAGATGGAGGGATTTGGGTGTGCCCTGTCCTCCTTCTTTCTCCTTCCTAGCCTCCATGTCTTTGGTGATGTTGGCACTCACAGATTGGTTTAGAGTAGAAAGTCACCATTCAATATAGATAGTAGGCATTGGGGAAAAAGTATAAACACGTAACACGTAATGTGTGATATAAAAGATGGCACCAGCCCCCTGGGAGGGCAGAGTGCCTTTGTCTGACCTGCTGAACGGGCCACAGCAGTTCAAGAAAAAAATCTTTTAGATAAACAACAATAAACAACCTTGAGACCCAACAACAGAAGACTACTGAGAGTCTTTCTTTGAAGGCACGGGTTGGAGGACGGACTTTTCCATCTTTCAGGGTCACCCCAATCCAGGGGCGAGACCCCACAGAGACAGAGTCTCTTACACACTCCCTGAAACATACAGGGGATCTTCTCCTGTGAGGTCAGACATGCCTCCACAGATACTTTCCCTGGGAATTGAGAGGAAAGATTTTATGTGTACCCCATCATCAGTTAGGTGGTAAGTACTTTGGATCTTAAGCTGTACTGTTTCTTTGCTGGCTGTAATATAGGTGCCTCTATCATGCACTGTGTGTTCTCTACCAGTTTTATTCCTGTGTAGCAAATAGTCTGTTTAAAATAGAATATCTGTTAATTTTGTGCCTATTAAATAAATAATTTATTCTGTAACGGACCAAATCAGTCATTATTAAAGAACTTGCAAGAGAGGGTGGGTTTTGGGGTGCTGGCCACCCCAATAAAGTTATTGCCTGCTGCCAGAGGCCTGGGCAGAAGGCAGGGACTTATCAAAGCTCCCATCTCCATTCATAACAGTAGCTGAGCTGACCCATGGTTGCTTCAATGGATCATATTTGAATACAAACAGATATTAAAGTACAGACTGATGGAGACCAATGAATGCGGATGGTGTCTGAGGGGCACTGCAGGAGGCAGAAGCAGAGGGATTCCTGTTGCTTGGGGAGCTCAGTGGTGCCAGAGAATCCATGGCGTCCTCGACCAGTAGCTCACTGCAGAGCACTGAAGACAGTTTCTCTAGATTTGGTGGCTGTTCCTCCACAGGAGCAAGAAGACATTTGCCAATGTTTTCTTCAATGCTTATTCATCAGGTGCCAGGCCCCAGAGCAGTGTTTATGGAAGGCAGTATGACCACTGCAGGACAACAAGGCTACTCTCTGACTGCCTGGGCTCCTGGTGCTGCTCAAAATCTGTGGGGACCTTCAGAGAGCTCCTTCTGCTCTCTGATCTTCTCAAGCTATAACAAGGACACGTGTGAAAGGGTGAGTTCATTCTGAAGCAGCCAAGAACAGAAACAGAGCCTTGGGAGAGGTCAGAAGATGGTGCTGTAGTACATGATCAAGGCATTCTTTTTATCCAGCTTCTGCCTTTTCTTTTTATCCAGTTTCTGTATGGCAACACTGGGGGTTTTCAGGGTTGGACCTCAATGAATGCAATTTATGCTTGGGCTGTACTCACCTGCTACTAAAACAAAGCTACTACAGAACCTCAAATGGATTTTAATCCTCCCTTAAGGAAAGGGAGAAGAAGGAAGGTGTATTTCAGAGGCTGCTTTGCAGCAGCAGCCAGCTAGCAGCTCAGGAAGAGCAGCAAAGCTTCATCCAATCCCCTGTGACGCAGGCAATTTTTTTTATTAGAATCACAGAATCATTAAGGTTGAAAAGGACCTCTAAGATCATAAAGTTAAAAAAGTATCCAAAATTATTCCCTCAGAAAGGGACTTGAAGCAGGGAAAGGAGTACTGCATCAGGCAGATTATTTCTTCATCTGAATCCATTAAATAAATATCCTATATATCATATAGGCTCTTCATCCTTCTGCTGTCCTAACAGCATCTGTTACACATAAATATCTCACTTCAGGGACCAAAAATGTGCATTTAAGTGATGTGTTCTAGGTAATTGTACATCGTGCTTTACAGCCTGACAGGAGCTATGACAGTTTCACTCTCATTCCCTGTGTCAGTTTTGGTATGAGCTCTCAACTTGTACTGATGCCTCAGGTTTTAGCTTTTATATTTTTCAGATCCTGTGCTGCTTTAGTGTGTGGGTCTGAGCTCCATATTAGGGGTTGGTGAGCTCTCTGCACAGAGTAGGGAGACAAAACAATTCCTTCTCTAGCTGGGGACCAAGGACAAATGATCTAAATCTCAGGCCCAAGAGCACAAACAACATGGACTGAAGAGAGAAAAACAAGAAGGATGGGACTTCATGACCTAAAGCTGTAACTGGACAATAACTCCATTATGCAAATGAACCAGAACTTATAAAAGTGAGAGACCCCATGACCAGTTGTCCATTTTGGTTCACCTTGGGTGCAGCCCTGGCTGGGCTCTTGTGCTGCCCAAGGTGGGTCCGTTGAGGCCTTTTAATAAATCCCTACTTTATTCTTTACCTCTGTCCAGCCTCTGTTCTAGGTCAGCCTTGACAAGGCATCAGTACTAACATTTCCATGAGGCAACATACAGAATGCTTCAGTGGACTCTGGACAGGCTGAATCACAATGTTTCCTCTGCCTACAAACCCAATTGAATACAAAAACTAATTCTGACATTCTCCACACATCCACCACATGCAGGGCTTCAGAGAGAGTGCCCTCCTGATCCTTCTGACCAGCTCTTTTCCACAGAGCACACAAAGGTCTATGAAAACAGCCCTCAAGAAACCCTTGGTGCCATTCAGATTCCTCCACGACAAAACTGCAAAGTCCTGTGAGTTGAGCAGCCCCAGCAGCCATCCTGAGTGGTGTGGTTGTCTCACCTGCTGCCCCAGCCATGTGCTCATCCACGCTGAGCAGGAGCTCCCACGCTGCTGGCTGGATGTCCCCATACATCTCCTCGGTGAGGATGGGAGCTGCCTTGATCAGCAGTGACAGAGGGGCAGGGGACAGGCTCATCACCTGCAACAAACCAAGCCATGCCTAAGGGCTGACCAAACTGTCCACAGGGAAGAACACACTCAGTGATTTTACCCTGGTTTTGGTCTGCAAATTACCCACCAATAACTTCTAGGTTCATCCATTTCAGAAAATGCTCCATAGAGGGAACATGGCCTTCAGCCTATACTGAAAGGCCAGTGTTTCCAAGCTAGGTCCTAGAGTCTTTTGCTTGTCCCTCACATCACCAAAACACCAAAAAAGAGCACTGAAGGAAAGCCAAACTCTCCCAAAGCGGGGCACAACCAGCAATACAGGTCCATTAAACTCTCATTAAGAACAGGCTTATGAAGAGGTTGTTGCTTCTTCAGGAACTTTGAACAAGTAAGAAGAAAGAAAACAAATACTGTAAACTGACAGGCTGCAGTTAAACATATCTCTGAATTCTTTGGGTTTTTTTGTGTCCTCAGCTCTGGTGTAAATGTCACTATGGAAAGCCAGAGATGCAGACTGTGATTTAATGGAGCTAAATGTTTAAAGGATTCTTTGACCATGTTTCCTTAAGAGGTTTAAATTTAGTATTAGTCAGATTGGGAAAAAATGTAGGGGTGAACTGATTGATACTCAGGAACAGCTCTTCACATGGGCTTGGAGATCCATATGTATTTTCCCTCTTGTTGCATTTTAACCTGGCACCTATATATCTGCCTCCCTAACTGGCATATGGCACAATCAGTACCTGATTCCTGATGTATTTTAGCATTCCAGAGTCTTTCTTCCCTTCCAAGTTGACATCGATCACTCTCTTTTTTAGAGAAGGAGTTCTCAAGCATGACTTGTCTGAGCACTGGAAGGAAATAAAAAGAAAGCGGAGCTCACTTTTATATTTCTCAAAATGTGGAAAAGGAGATTATGTACAAGAGGAATTTCCATATACTAGAAACCATCTGGTAGCAGAGCTGTAGCACAAAGCCTTCTTCTTTGCTGGCAACAGGCCTAGTATCAGTGAGACAACACATTTCATCCAATTTTCTTCTATTTTTAACAATGCTTTTCCCAATAAAATCTTAAGGCAGAAGACAGTAAACCAAATGAACAATGTGAATATTCTCTGTGTAATCTTCACTAGTGGCACACCCATGTATTTAGTTAAGTAGGTTAGAGGCAAAAAGTCTACAGCTTCTCTCTAAAAAAAAATTACCAGTGGAAGTGTTCAGTGTACAGAATGATTCCTCTCATGCAATCATAGAATCATTGATGTGGGAAAAGACCTCTAAAATCATCAAGTCAAGCCAGTAGTTTAATGCTGCCAAGTCCACCACTAAATCACATCCCCAAGTGCTCACTTCCTTACTTGTTTTAAAGTCCTCCAGGGATGGTGACTCCACTGCCTCTCTGGGCAGCCTGTGCCAGGGCTGGACAAGCCATTCAGAGAAGGAGTTTTTTTGCTAATATTCAATATTTGAATATTTACTAATATTCAATCTAAACTTCCTGGCCCTGAGGCCATTTCCTCTCAGTCATGTCCCTTGTTTCCTTGGAGCAAAGATCAACATCCACCTTGCTGCATCCTCCTGTCAGTTTTGGAGACTGAGAAAATCCCCTGGAGCCTCCTTGTCCCCAGGCTGAGCTCCCCCACCTCCCTCAGCTACTCCTGGTGCTCCAGCCCCTTCCTCATCTTCATTCCCTTCTCTGGACACACTTCCATGTCTTTCTTGGACTATGAAAAAAGCAAAGATTGTCATTTGCTCTCTGCAAGTGAGGTCTGTGCAAACATCCTGCACGTGTTTGTAGGCGACCTGACTGCCTCTCAAATTCTTTTTTTCCTGCTGTTTCTTAAATGCTTTGATGGTTGGATGTATGATGAAATGCACATCTCTGTCTTGCAATTCAAAGCTGGAGATGAAACAAGCCACAGAAAGGCACAGTTCTTTTGCTACCTTTCATGAAACGTAGCAGCTACTCATTTCTTGCCTGCCTTCTGCAGAGGAAATGACTGCCACTCTTCTAAACAACTCGTGCTTTTCTGTGCTAGAGGGAAAATGTGGGGTTTACAGTTTTCAGGAAAGCAGAAACATTAGCTTCTGTTTCACCTGCTCTGTGCTTTATTCCATGAAAACATCCCTCAATTTTCTAACTTGACAGGAAACAAACAATCTCCTGGTTGATGAAGAAACATAATGAATTTTTCCCCTTCATATGCCATTGCCAGGGATGACAGACTCTGAAAGCTTCATAACAGTTTCATGAACATTTTTATTTTCAGTGTTACTGCAAAGCAATTGAATGGCTCTGCCATTACAATTATTCAGGATAACTGCAGTCTGCCTGCTGTGGTTTAAATGTTGACACAATTCAGTTGGTGCTTGGGTGGACACTTTCCTGAAAGAAGAAATGTATTTCCACTAAAGCTAAAAGTACACTTTTACATATAAAAAGGCACAAAGATGTCTGAATACCCTGCTGAAAGAGTTGTTAAAAGGAGACAAACATTAAAGACTAATGTATACAATTCTTGGAACAGCCGAGAGCTCAGACCTAACAAAAAGAAACTACACAAGACGTTACAAGAATTTCAAGAGTAATTCTTACTAACAGATAAGAAAAACATGAACCATGAACAAAGAGAGACAGAATCCACAGGGTAGTAAGTAGAGGCCACAAAAGAGCACTAAAATTGAAGTCAGGTTGTAAGCTTTTTAAATGACCTTATCAGCAACTAAGATTCACCCCACTCAACACAGATTAAATTCCTTACATAATGCTGAATGACTTAACTGCTGGGTTTTTCTACAGCAAAGCCAAGCTTAGGAAAATCTGTATTCATTTTGTCATGAAAGAACTGTATGAGTACATCACGCAGTTTTCAAAGGAATCATGACCTGTCTGGACAAACCCTAAAACATTCTGCTTTTTCCATTTACTCACTTCCTTTTGCTTTTTGCCTCTTGCCACGTTGTTCAAAGTGCTGTTTTCTCTCAGGGAGTCCACTGTGTCTCCATAGAGCAGTTTGATGGCCCGGACAAGGCGAGCACAGGAGCGGCTGTGGTGGAGGTAGCAGTGGGGGTGACAGTAGTCAACGTGTGTGCATATGAAACTTTGCTGGTTGCACAACAGGATCATAACCTGGAAATTAGAACATAAACAGTTACCTGCAGAAAATGGAGCTACACAGGCAGTGGTTGGGACAGTCAAGCCAGCTTCTCCTCAGCCTAGCGAGGGAGGTGTGAAGGTCAACACAGCTTTAAAAAGGTATTTGTCTGTGTAGGTCTTCATACTGACAAGAGGTTTGCAAACCAGCTGGGCATGGCTAAAGAAACATTAGTGCTAACAAAGCAAAGGAACAGAGCAGCTATAAGTGTGTATATTCAGCTGGTGGCAAGGTCAAGGCTGAGGAAAACAGCATCCTCTCAGTTTGCAGAAAAGCTATTATATCACCACTCTGAGATGAGAGCTTGGACTGGAAACCATCAACTAGCCAATTGTCAGTAAAGCTGCAAACCCACCATGCTTGGGGGTTAGTTTCCTTCAAGGGGTGCAGAGGGAAATATCTCAGTATGCTCTCAGGTAGAAATAAGCTGCGTCAGTTGCTCTGCATGTCATGGGGCAGACCCATCCAGCCCAGCTCCATAGTAGCTGGTTCAGCTGCTATTTCTATTAGTGTTGCCATATGGCAGCAAGGAGTAGTAAAACTTACCTAAAAATCAGGTAAATATTTTGGAATTTAGCTATTCTGAGCCCTGCTTTACTGCAGAAACACTGGTATTAGTGTCTAAGCTACTTAATTAAAGATAGTCCTGGCAAGTCTACACTTGAGTGACCACTCTCTGGTGTAACTCAGATGGTTTCTTGCCAGAGGAACAAAGCTCAGGCCAGCAGCCCTTTGTACATTGATCTTCACGTTACAAACAAACCCAGCCTCTTATTAGCACTGAGGAAAGCACACAGGCATCTCCAAGCCATTCACACTGTAGGTCTTAAAAGACCTTTATGAATCTTTCTCTTCCCCCCACAATCCAGTGCAGAAGTAGCCAGAACTACCAGAAGGAAGCTATCCCCATTTTCCATCCACTGTAGGTCTGTCTGTGCAGCTGCAGTCTGCTGGCTCTCTCTCCAGGCTGCCACATCATTCTCAACCTTAAAATACTGAAGCTTCTAAAAATGACAGGAGCTTAATCTAAAACAAATCTGTGTAATGTTTGTGGGATTCCTGTGTTTGCCTCCTTATTCTGGCCTCCCATAATTTCAGGGTCGATCAAGAATAACTCAATATTTGTATCAATGTGCAAACTGTATAGCAGCACTGTGGAGCTTCTACCAGCCTCTGGTCCACTCTTATAAATTTCTGTAATGTACACTGACACAGAGTTGTGAGGACACCAGGCTCCCTAAAGGACAGGTAAAGGAAATGTTGGTGCCTTCATGGCAGCAATTTGAACCAGTGATCCTTTGGAGTTGTGTGCTTGTGGCAACTAAGTAAAGCAGGCTTTTTTTTTTTTTTTTGCCTGTAGCTTTAGTGACCATCTACCCAAATCTTCTTTCTAACAAATGGAAAAAAAACAGCATTGTCATGTAATATTGGTACTTGTGTGTCATTCACTGTACCTGGTGATTTTTCAAATTTTCCTTCCTCCTATGCAAACTAATCTCATGTAAAGTGAGACAAACATCTCAAGTGTCTTTCAGAATTCATGAGTCCATGCAGCATCTAATAAATACACATATGTCTAACACACTCAGTTTAGTACACTGGAATTTCCAAATGAGATGTAACCATTACCAAGAGCATTAGAGTATTGGCAGAAAGCAGGGTAGTCCAGGGATTGAGGTACTAGATTGGAAGACATGGCATTCAAGTTCCCTGCCCTGCCAGCCTCATCTGAAAAAGACAACTATCAAGAACTGTTTCTGACATCAAAGTATTAGATTAAGCCTGTTCTTGCCCACACCCCCTAGGAATGGGGCAGCTGAGAGCAGTCTGTGTGAAATACCTGAGGAGAAAATGAAGATATCAAGTCAGTATTGACAGCTGTCATTCCCAAAGGCAACTCAGAAGTCAAAGGGTGTCTGTGCTCACACAGGGCACCACCAATCATGGCACAGCAATGCAGACTTGCCCAATGTCTGTGCTCACACAGGGCACCACCATCAATCATGGCACAGCAATGCAGACTTGCCCACCTGGCTTCAGGCAAGTCTAAATCACAGGCACAGAGATTGTCCAAAGGGATGCCTTAGACCCGGCATGACCAAACCACACCAGCACTGTTGTACTCCCTGTCTGCTGGGCAGAGTCAAGACTACACAAGGCTCTGCTGGCTTACACGAGCAGCTTCTAAAATGCCACTTCCTAGAAGCCCAGCTCACACTGTAGCCCATTCTGTTGCTCTCCCTGAAACACACACTACTAGCCATGCTGGAGATAAGGTACTGAGCTAATGTATTTTCCAGCTGAGACAGTATGGCTGTCCCTGCGCACCTAGGGAGAAAACAAATTAAATATATGAACTAGAGAGAAGGGGATTTAATTCCGTTTTAGAAATGGCAAACACACAATTTCCAAAGGTCGCAGCTTACTTACACTTGAGACCCTTCGTGCTATATGGGAAAAGCACAAACTGCGATCTGGTTATTGCCAGACAAAGGTGTTTTGGTTGAAAATGCCATCCTTGAGAGCACTGCTGGCAGTACTTACGTGCAGCCACGACATGTTCCGGTGGTAGTTCTCCTCCATGCCCGTGCTGCTCAGTACCTCGGGTTCAATGCTGGGTTCGCTCGCACTCCAAGGGCTCCCTTCTTCAAAAGAAAAATACCCAAAAGGTTGTTGTTTTTACTGCTCCCTATGTGCTTTAAGACTAGGGACAGCACTTGTAAGCCAGGCCAGCCTTGTGGGAACAGATGAGAGTACACAGAGTAGGTCACACTGGAAAGACTGCATCTGGACATCCCTCCCCAGTCCTGCGCTGGCTTGACACTTACAAGAACTATTTGGACTTGACCCATAGGCCATCTTGTCAGGAGCAAACATTTGTCCCTCCATTTTTTTTTTTCTTTAATGGAAGGGAAATGGATAATCCAAAACGGTCATAAACAAGTTCTTTGCACCATTCAGGTGCTGCAAATGTTTGGTGTAGTGATCTGCATTGACTGGGCTCTGTGGTTAAAAACGTCAACAAAAATCCAACCAGAAGTGGCATCCAACTGGAAATGCCAACAGGAAAAGTCCCTGCTAATTGCCCGTAGAAACTGCTAATGTCATGGGGATGAAAGGGGAAAAAAATCCTGATTCCAGCACACTACAACACTTCAGAACTCAGCCAAGGGAGAGAGTTCCCTGAGAATTTCACTGAGCCCTGTGTTTCCCCTAACCACTTCATACCCTACAGGCCTCCCATAAAACTAATACTAATGATATTAAGACTTGGCTGGAAAAGACTTTTAGTTTACCCTTTTTCTCTTCTTTAAGTGAACTGTGACTCATCAAAGTTTACAGAACTGACAATCCCACTCTCCATGTTCTCCTACTGAAGCATCTTTTGGGTAACATAAAAATGACCATTAAACTCGGGAGGTTATTCCAGCTCCAAATGTATCCACAGCTTTTGGTTAACACCAATAGTGAAGGGAAGCCCTTTAATTCAACTGTGATGGAGATTTCACAGAGTAGGATGCACATCTTGTTTCCCTAAGATAAATGTATGGACATCCACCTTTTAAATACTAAGGAAAGCAGCTGTAAACCAGAAAAACAGATCTATATGCCAGTATGTAGAAATATAGTGTGCAGCATGTGAATGTTATGCTCTGCATATAGGAATACATGTGTTACATGTCACCAGACATGCTTATGACATCATATCCAACGTAGAATATGAAGTACATGCCTAAATATATATGTGTTTATATATATAAATATATACACACATACAGCCAATCTGTTGCTATGGACAATAAAATATCATATATACATATCACCTCATGTATTCATGATATCCTGTGATTTAGGGGTGTGTGTGTATGTGCATGTACACAGGTGCATGTGCTCCCCTACAGACAGCAAGCGTTCAGCTGGCAGGCCAGCATTCTAAGAGCTCATGCTTCAACACAGTGCTGAACTGACAACCTGTGCATGGAGCTGACACTGCACCCAGGATTTGTACCGTGCTCCTCCCAGGCCCTAGTCCAGGCAGTCCCTGAAGAGAGCTCTAGTTTTTTCCTAGCCTGCAGAAGTGGGGATCTCTCGTCATTTCTAGCTCTGCTGCAATCACATCAAGAGTTTAGGGTCCTTCCTATTGTCCCCTCCCTTTCCACCCACTCATCTAAGTTACCTATATCAGTGACAGTGTCCCTGCTGTGGGACAGCTGCAGCTCCTCATTCTCAGACTCTGAGTCCTGCCGTGATAACTTGGTGCTCTTTAGGCTGCCGGCCCGGCGAATGCTGGAAAGGGAACCCCCCTTCTTCACCCGGAAACTGCGGGTTCCTTTAATCTGGAGCAAGCGGGAGCCTCCTATCCTGATCTTCCTGCTGGGAACTGTATTAAAAGAATAAAAGAGGACTTTTTTCCCCTTAATTTTTCCCCATTTAAAAAAAAGAAAGAGATCCTGGCCCTCCCCGCCCTCCCAACCCTTTGCTGCCAGCCTGTATTGCAGCGTCTTCTGCCAAGGAATGTGGGGTCAGAGGCTCCCTCCAAAGCCAACGCCAATGCAGCTCGATCAATCGGGGAGTAAAGATGCTTCACAAAAATGTGGTCAACACCTCATATGCTGGAGATCTGGTACATCACCTCAGGCCTTGTCTGTATTTGGAATTAGCCCTTGTTCAACCACCAGCAAGTAGAGTCATCTGCACTAACAGAAACCCAAAGCAAAGAAAATCCTACAATTCACACCAATTTGAATCAATTCCTGCCAGGAAGCAGGATCTGCCCAATGGATGTAAATTGCAGTTTTCTTTGCCAGTCCTCAGTGTTTACATTAGTGCAGCATCACCTCTTGCTATGGATAGCTGGCTAAATCCCAAGCATGAACAAGGCACCTTGGACAAACCTATTTTCCCATGGGCCTGGGCTCTGTAAACCTCACTGAGCTCTGCAGTAGGAGCAATGATTTATTTATACAGCATGTGTGACTGCAAGAGGGGAGTCTGCTCCATGAGGCTAGCACACAAGGCTTCTTTGAAGTAAGGTTTGCATAAATCCGTGTCTCTGCATGTTACTCTTCATCATTAGAATGCTTTAGAGGAAACAGAAGCACGTAGATCTTCTCCTTCAGACAAATCAGCAGCTTTCAGGCATTAACAACATCCATTGACACTCTGCATTTTTGATGAGCACAGACATGGAATGGTTCAATGTTTAAAGCACCAACTGTTTGCACTTTCATTCTCCTCCTAGCTCAAAGGCAGTACATGGCAGTATGTCAGTCCAAATGTTGCAACACTCAGTCATTTTACTGCAGATCTAACCAGGCAAGGCCACGTGTGATCAATTACCTTTGGTGCGTGGTTGGGAATGAACAGCACATAGCTTTTTGGATACTGTAGCTAAGCAAAAGATTTAAATGGAATTGTATTTTGGCTTCAAGCTAAAGCAAACACACCTTTACTCCTGAGATTGCTCCCAGCTCCTCCAGAACAGAGTTCTCACTCCCATTTCCAGTGGCTAGCACCCTGGTCAAAGACAGTTGGGTATGTTTTGCAGCTACCCCTCAGTCCTCACAAATCAGTTGGCAAACCACTGCTGGGTGACCAAAGAATCTCCCTCCAAGTGACCATGCTAAGTTCCTCAGCCATCGCTGCTGCTCGAATAATGTTCACATCAAGCTCCACGAATCCCAAACTGCTTAAGCACATGTAACTGCATTTCATGAAGTCTGCAGGATCCCATTCTGGCACCCAAGGAGTACCTGTGATCATCTGAGAGCCTGCAGCTACCTAGCTGTAGTGTCTGTAGTTCAGACCTACCTGGAGCAGATTCTATACAGTAAACCCGTGGCTTTTGGGGAGCTGCTAAAGCCATGCCTGGGGGGAGCAATGAGAGCAAAGTTTTTAACACTCCAGAAAAATGAAGGGAAACCAATTAGTACTCATCAAAGAGTTTGAGATAAAGAAACCTCTCACTGCAGGCAAGCAAAATTTAGTTACATTCACACAACAACGTTTTCTTATCTAGGAAGGTGTAGATAATGAAAGATGCCTCTGCATATGCAGTGTTTGGCCCAGGTGGGTTCCCAGAAGAATATGCTGCGGCCAAAGAAAAGAACATAATTATTGTAATTTTTAAATATAACATTACCTTGCATTTATTAAGCTTCTAAAATACTGGAATTATATTATTGCTAAGGTACATTAAGATTCAACCTTCCTACCATAGTCACTTTCCCCATGTCTAAAATACAGTAAAGAGGCAGCTTTAGTAAAGGAAAACTACATGACAGTTTAGGGAAAAGGCAAAATGGAAAGAAAACTCAAAACTGCAGGAAAATGTTTAATGGAGAAAAGGGTGCAGAAAGTCAATACTATCTTTGCAAAAATACATTACATCTGTAGCACAGTAACATGCAAAGGAAAAGCTAAGTCAGCTTTGTCTCTAAGAAAAGGGGGATAGTTAGAGACTTTTCACCAGCAATTTCCAGCAGGACTGTCTGCTTGAAGGTATTCTCCCACCTAGGTAATGTCCCAGAGGACAAGACTGTCCCTTGAAAAGCTTAAAAATGGTTGCAAGCAATTCTCATAACTATCCTCAAAAAAAACCCCAACCCCAACCTTAACTTCTTCTCCTCTAAATAGGCAGAGACATCTTATCTCACACATCTTAAGACTATCAGACAGACCATAAGGCTGTGTGTTTTTCTGGGCTGCCAATATAAGAAGAGTAGAGAAAATGAGGTTGAGCATCAATTTATCCAGCCCACCTTTCTTAGGTGCATCTGCACAGAAGTAACCGGCCCACCAGACACACAATTTTGGGGAAAGTTTTACACCACACAAGTCTTGGAAGCATTTCTAGTATTTTCTCCAGTAATTATGGCAAGGTCACAGCTGAAAACACAAACTTTATCCAAAGCCTGCAGAAGTCAATAAAAGCTCCTCCAAATCATTAATAGACATTACAGTTCTGAGAGGAAAACCAGCCACAGACCTCACTGTTGTGAAACAATCATTAAACATTTATCCTTTTCAAGCAGTCATCAAAATTATCATTCAAATCCCTGCGCCTGTAAAATACTACTATGAGACAGAATGTAAATAGTTCTAGGAAACCTGTTAGAGGGTGATCTAGAGGTATCTGGCAGTTTAGTCTCTAATTGCAAACACACACAATGACTATATTGTATTGCAACACTTGTACCATCAGATAGAATGTGAGTCTTGCATGAGATGGCTCAAAAATGGAAACGATCTGCTATTCTCAGCAAACACAGTGAGCTTGAAGTCTGCTTGTACAGTATAGAGTATGCTGGTAACATCAATCTGCTAGCCATCAAAAGCCACACAATGTATTTTTCATGTGGTAGCAAAGAATTCAAGAGGCCAATCACACGAATTTGTTGTGATGCCATGACTTCCAAACTCATACAGATTTTCCACAGAAAAAAACCAATCTTCCCTTCTATCTGTGATTTCCCCAAAGTGAAAAACTGTGATCAGAAAAAAAACAAACATCACTTTTGATCTTTATTTTTACAATGAATCAAATAGTGATGCTTCTTCTCTCAGCCTCCCACTAAAAGGCAATTTCAAACAACGCTTGCTGCTTTTTAGCAATTATGCAAAGCTTTCGATCGATTTCAGTCATAGCACTGTTTTATAAAATTTAACATCTTTGCTTCTCACATTCATTATATTGAACCCTGAAGGCCAAAAGCGTCTCAGAAATTATCCAAAGCCACGTGACTCCATGGCTGCCTGCTTTTTAACACAGTCTATGCAAATGAAAACACAAAACCAAGCGCCACTTCACAAGCCCTGAGAGTACAAAAGCCTTATTGTTCTGACAAACCTTTTTTCTCCTCGAAGCCAGCCTCAGATTTGAGGGTGTGGCTGCTGCTGTGCAGGGAGTCCTTTGAATCTTCATTTTCATCCAGAACCCCAGCAAAGCTGATCTTTCTCTCATACCTGTGTCGGTCCATCTCAGGATCCAGACGCAGCCTGCAGCTCTCCAGGTCCTGTAGCAGAATGGAGACCACACAGATGTGCCAGCAGCATGAGCTCCCACTGCAACTAGAGAAGCTTCACAGAATTCACAGAATGACAGGTTGGGAGAGACCTTAAAGATCATTGAGTCCAACCCAGCCCCAACACCTCAACTAAACCCTGGCATCCAGTGCCATATCCAGGCTTTTTTTACAGACATCCAGGGATGGTAACTCCACCACCTCTCAGACAGGCCATTCCAGTACTTTATCACTCTTCCTTTTTGAAGAACTTTTTCCTAATATCCAACCTATATTTCCCTTGGTGCAGCTTAAGGCTGTGTCCTCTCATTCTGTCACAGTGCTGCCTGGTGAAAGAGACCAACCCCACCTGGCTACAATCACTTTTTTGGAGGTTGTAGAGAGTGATAAGGTCACCTCTGAGTCTCCTTTTCTCCAGGCTGAACAGCCTCAGCTCTTCAGGAAGAACTGCTTCAGATGGGGTTTATTTTAATCACACCTAAGCCAACTGCCTTGCAGCAGGCTGAGCCACCTGCCAGGATGGAAGAGTTACCAACCACAGAATTATTAGGATTGGAAGGGAACTCTGGAGATGATCTAGTCCACCCCCCCCCCGCCAAGTCAAGGTGACTCAGAGCAGGTGACACAAGAATACATCCAGGAGGGTTTGGAATGGCTCCAGCTATGAGCAAAATGAGCTGATACCTGCTCCATGATCAGTAAAGGCCTTCGGGTGAAACTTCAGTCAGGACCCACACACAGGACCTCACTCAGCCCACAGCCTTGTCAAGTCTGCCTGCTCTCTTGGTAGTTAAACCAGCTCATCAAAACTAGTTCAGTTGCAAATGTTTCAGCTCTTCAAGGCTTCCAAGTCTGTTCTCCTATCTATGGAATAGCTATGCCTACAAACACCAATGGAAGTGAGATTTGCTCTACTGAAATTCCCCCTACATGGATTACAACATTATGTACCTGATCTTCTTGGAAAGGAAGCATGACTCCAAAAATACAGACTTAGCATTTTAATCTGGATTATTGTTGCCTCTTTTTTTTTTTCTTCTGTACAAATTTAGAAGCAGTACTCTTTGGCCACTTTTTCTTATATACTCTTACATAATGCACCCTTGAGGTTTCTTTCACCTATAGCTCACAGAGTATTTCCTCCTCCTTGTCTCCCATACACAAGTCTAGAAAGTGATTAACCAGTTGCACTTCTAGCTCACATAAAAGCACTGACTTCTGTTGACCTTCATTATTCAACATATTCTTAGTTCCAAGCCTAACTACTTAATGACATGAATTCTAAACCATGGTATTATCCTGCTTGTGGATGCAGTCATTAATTATGCTGTAATATCACCAGTGTGTTTAAGGAGGATTTTGCTGAATTTGTTGCTTTTTAAAATTGTCCTTCTTGCATACCTTGGGGCTGAGCCACTTCATCAGAGGTCATCTACAGCCTTTGGACTCATTTTCAGAACCTAATTACAATACCATCCAGATAAATCAGCCTGTCAAGCCTAACTGCCATGACTAAAATTTGATCTGTCATTAACAAAAGCCAGGATAGTAGAGCTAAATCCTTCATGGAGATTTAACTTCTCATTTTTTCATTATAATTTTTATCCTGGTTTCTTAAAGAAATTTAGCTTAAAAGCTGAAACTATGTCAGCCATTCAATTCTCATCTCATTCTATGCTAACCACCTCTGAAGCTGAGGGTCACAGTCAACTCAGCTTTGTTATAGACGGATAATGAGGTGATTGGCTCTCGCAATTAAAAGATAACTATTGTGTGAATATTAAGAAAAGCTTTAGTGATGTATAGTTATGCTACTGCAATTTAGATGTCCTCTGTTCTCCCCATATGGCAGTTCCCAGCACTGCAAATTTTTCCTCATGTAGTCCTTTTGTTGTATTTTTGTTAAGGCTTAAGAAACCTTTTTAAATTTTCAAAGTGAGCAGTGTTTCTCACAACTTGTCAACAGATGACTGTGTGCATGTGTGTTTTTTGAAACAACAAGTTAAAGTTAAACCACACTATTAGACATAAGAAAATCCACACAAGAATGAATCACTGAAAATCAGTTTCCATGTGTTCTGCTATTCACAGCATTAGGTGTCACCTAAGCAGTTGTTTAGCTTACTGTTTATGCCAGGATTTGCCTCTGAGTCTCAAGGAGGTTTTTTTTTTCTTTCTTTGCTTCTTTGTCCCTATCTCTTTTCTTTCTTCCCATTCTCCCTGCAATTCTCTGGGTCTGATCCAAACCAATCTACAGCTTTAAAGCTCTGGCAAATTCTCTTCAAACCATTCTGTTCCCTTTTCCTAACTGCCTTGTTCTGACCCCTGGCCACTGCTAAACAGTGAGTGAACAATTCAGCTTGTCACTTCCTATAGTCTACCTCCCACACTTCCCAAGTCCCCCACCTGTTTTTTCCTCAATCCCTCTTCTCTCTTTGGAAACTTCCTTTAACTTCCAGCAGCACATGTTGTGCTTCCATGGTCCTACCTTCTTAACCAACCCATTTCATGTACCCTGACCATCTCCTATTCACCACACAATGGCTCCTTTCTCCCTGCAGAGATCCACTGGAGTTTTTACCCCACTCTACCTCTCATCAGAGCCTGGAATCTGGGATTCTGTGGGCAAAGACCTCTCCAGTGTGTGTGGTCCACTTACCACAAGAGGCTCGGTGCGTGGTCTGGGCATGTAGGGAAAGGTCTCTCGAAGGAATGTGGTTATCTCCAGGAGAAGCTGACAGGCTGCCATTTTTAGTGCAAAAGGACAACAACATTTGGTAGGATTCACAGTGCCTAGGAAAGAATATTTCCATCATGAGCAAGGAGTTAATGCAAGATCTGGAACCAAGAGGTGATGGACATTGTCACATATGGTGCACGATGCAAGCTGCACTGAAAAACAGGAAACCCCACACTTCTGTGCTACTTTTCCTACACTAAAAGAAACAGAATCAATCAAGTATCAAACCATGTATTTACTAGCACATGAAATAATATTAACATCTTAATTACACTGATTATATAATACTACATTATATTACATGATATATTATATTGATTATATAATATTGTTATATTACATTATATTTTATATTAAGTATATATTGTATTGTATTACATTGTATTATATTCTATATTATACTGATTATATATTATATTGTATTATTTGTTATATTAGACTGCATTACATTGACATTATATACATTGATAATATTATATACATTGATAATCCCATGATTATATACACTGATTATATTATAGTAGATTATGTTGAAGTACCTAGTAAGCTAACCACAAGTTTATGACATTTTGTACACATTATACATGCCATTTAAGGCTAATGCAGTTTAAGAAGTAGATATCCTTCTTTTCCTTTCAGTTTTGCACTCAGTCAAATCTTTTGCAGTTGTGGAAAAGAACTGTTTTCAAATATAGAAAATTATCTGAAATAAATGGAGTTATAACTAGTTGTTTCCTATTATCATTAATTACTACCCCAATAACTAGAAAAGGTAGCTTCCTTTGCAGTCAGGCTTCTGTAATTGTGCAAGCAATCCATGTGCTCTATCACTGCCCAAAGTGGGTCTTCATGCAGAGCTAAGAACAAATCCAGAACCATGGGAAGAGAAAGCAGAAGATAAAAACTACATCCAACAGGGAACAACAGTACAGGCAGACAAGCACCAGTAAACTGCAGCATACACGTATACACAAATGGTCTGAAGAGCACATAATGTTTGTTACCACCTTCAGCTACAACAGGATGTGTTTTGACAATTTATTTTGGTTTGCTATAACTTGCATGTCTATACAGGCACTCAGAATCAGTGATCTGTCACAGCTTTTCCACCCTTATGTACACACAGGCACAAATGTATGTGGTTTCATCTTCTTGTTGTTATACAGATTTTTAATGATTTTTTTTTTAATTTCTGCCTGAGAATCAGGCACCATACTGAAGTCAAGATTTAAAAGTCTTTAGCAGAGTTGTCAATTCACATCAGGTGAGTTGACCCTTCAACGTTCAGAAACTGAAAAGTGGCTGATCTTATACAAATATTTTGGCAGAAGTAACTGTGAGGAATGGAGTCTGAACCACTTTTGACACTCAGGTGACAGCAAGGCTCAAGAAATAAATTATGACCCTGCTTACAACTGCAGTTTCTGTGTGCAGGAATTGCAGCTCCCTGCCCGGTTTCCCCCGGTTTCTCATCCAAGTCTTTCATTACTGCTATACATCTGTCATGTTTTACATCCAGGCACAAAAAGAACAGGGGAGGAAGCAGGGCTGAAAGTGAGGGACTGGGAAATACAGCTGGGTGGCAAGAAAATGAAAAGAGAAAAAATATTAAGTGCTCCTAAAGCAGAGGTTCTTACAAGCGGGGGTTCTTGTAGTAAAGGGAGTCTCCTTACTGTCATCTAAAAAGTCTTCTTCCTCATCCTCCTTTCTCAGGCGCCTCTTGGTCTCCTCATCGTAAATGAGGCCAAGCAGGTTGGCAGGGCTCTCACTCTCAGCGTGGCACAGCTCATTGAGGCGGACACCGATTGCCTGCAGATGGACAAAGAGAAGCACAGCGGGTGAGAATTTCAGCCCAACCAGAATGGCCTGGTGTCGCTGTAGGACACCAAATAAAACGACACAGACATTGGAATTCCAAGGTAAGAAGAAGGGCAGTTTAATTGCTGACTCCAATATTTACAGACTTTCAAAAGTGACAGTGGATTGCAGGATGAAAGTGCCACCTCTCCAATGACACTGGACAAACCAACAGTCCATCACATTTCTCCTCCTCCAGAGAGGAATGTAAAAACAACAATTATTTACATAAAAATGCATGAAAAACTCCATTACAAGAATGTAAACATCAGAAAGCTTAGAAGAACTTAGAAGAACAGGGCAACACCCTGGCTTTATTTTTACTGTCTAAAGGGGAGAGACAGATGACAGAAGATTAATTGCCCCCTTTTTTTCAACAAAAGTTTTCCAAATGTCTAATTTCAGGATGAAAACTTTCAGTAAATTTAGTTAACAATACCCCCCCCCCCCCAAACTGGCACATTAACAGGCAGAAGGAGATTAGGTCATTATGAAGTATGTTTTTCTTCCACTTTTGTTCCTTTGATACATTTATTCCAGATTTTTGCTAAGTCTTTCCACTGAGAATGTAGGTCTTCTGCTTCAGAAAACATGCTGTGAATTAGGAAAGCAGTAACAGTCCTTATATCCTCCCCAAGACAGTTAAATACCCATGGGAAAGCCTGCTTCCATCTTCAAAGGAGAAACATCCTGATGCAATTTCCAAAAATAAGCTGAAAGTATGCTTATAGGAGCTGGGAAAGTGCAAGGGTAATGGTGTACAGAGGATGCGTGGAAAGAGCAGAGCCAGTCAGATTTCCATCTTACACTTTGCAGCAACTGATTGTTTGAACTGATTGATTGAACTGATTGTTTGTCATGGCTGTTTGCCAGCATCACTAGCAGCATGTCAATAGCTCTCGTGGTGTTGTCAGCAAACTCCAGGTAGGGTGTGTTAGCAAGGGTAAAGGTGTGTTAGCAAGGAGATTGCTTTCCTGCTAGCACACTTGAGAGCCCTCAAGAACTGTCTTGATTTTCTTTGCTGCACGTACATGAGCACAGATAAGTATGTGAAACTTTATCCTGTGAGATCATCACTTTGTGAGGGAAGAGATGTTTTACATTACAGAGTTTTCATCAGGCACTGGCCATTTGGCTTTTTTGAGTATGGGATAGTTTTATACAAAGATACTAAGGAGGTTTTCTAAATAATTTACAAGTCAGAACTGATGGTCATGCCAGCACTATACAATTTTCCCACTGTGGCTGAAGTGACACAGAAATACATAAATGGTCACTTACTCTTGCTGTTAAATATTTCCTCTGAAACACAGCAACAGGGGAAAGGGTAGACTCTGCTACATAAAGAGAATAAAGTGATACTGTTGTGGTTTGCATGCTGACACAAATAGTTGTCAATCTCAGCTATCTCTGAGTTTGTACATTGCTCAAGGAACTGCACACATCTCAATTTTTTTGCCTTTCATAATTCAGGCATTTTAAAGAAGAAATGTTCCGCATGCCTGTCCACAAAACAGTAATTAATCATATATTATTTATGCTGTGTAGCCCACCCTAATGTTAAAGCAGTAAGACATAATCCCACAGCTTTCCATTTAACGAGCACTGAATTCCTGACATGTGTTTTCTGTATTTTTGGTTTTTTTAGCAAACAGAGAAGCAAAAACAAAAGTTGTTTCAACAGAAGCAGTCAAAGGAAGTGACAGACTAACCTGATCAGAATAGATTTAACATTGTATTATTTCAAAAGACAGCAGAACAAATCAGGTCTTTTGATTCAAAAGGTTCATCCCTGCCATGGGCAGTCCAAGTCTCACCTCCTGTGGAAAGGGTTCACTACTGTGATTCTCTGATGGCTATTAGGGAGGCTGTGGGAAAATAAATTCTTCTGGCCTTCAGTGAGAAGAATCAGAAATATGAGTGAACGGCAAGACGCCTTGCAAGAAAAGGAAAAAATCCACACTCTAAAACCACTCTCTAAATCTTATCCAGCCTTACAGTTAGTAAATGTAAGGCTTTTCCCTTCTGAAATGTTCCTAAGCAACAGCAATCACACACTAGTTTTGGAATGGAGAATGCATCCAGATGAGTCTTATGATACCATTAAAGTTAAGGGGAAGACAATTATGCTAAGTGGCCTATGATCAGATTTCCCTGGCTCCTTTCTTGTGACCTTGAATCACATGGTAACACTTTTGACATTATGAAAAGAAAACCTTCCTGGACTTTTTCCAGGTCAGGTACATCAGTTACTAAAAATGATGGCCAAGGAGGAATCTAACTGGCTTCTAATAGTTACTGTCTTTCTTATTTTCATTATTTTTTAGAATCTGAGAAAAGGGAATGTCTAGAAGCATAGCATCTACAAACAGAGATGGATAGTTCTGGCTCTCTGAAAGCACGCAAAGATTCTATGACTATATGATCATATGCTCTCCACTTAAAAGGAGTTCTCAAAGGAGTCAGGCTAAGGCAGTGACTTCATGGAATATAGAAGCAAATACCTTCACCCTATTTGCTTTTTCAAGGAACTTTGGTATTTGTGCTGTTATTAAGGTAATCTCCTGTCTTTGAGACTTTACCAGAGATCAGGGTGACCAGGTGGCATTTTCTGAGTTAGCTTTAGGAATGGAAGGAGGAGATCTGCAAAGACACTAAGCTCAGGTTTTAAGAGCCAAGTTGGATTGCCACCTGGGCTGTTCTGGGGTGGGAATGTATTGATATGGTCAGCTTTATTTTGAGGTTCCCTACAATGTGCTCCACTGAGAAGCACGTGTTGGTTTAACCTACAAGAATTCAAGTCAGCAAGGCAGAACATGATTTTTAAATTTCCATAGGTGTTGGATTTTATGTCTTCTTTTTCTGGGGGTGATGGGAATCATGGTGCTCTCTGTAAAAATCACTGGTTTTTAGAAGAGGTGAGAAGCACAGAGCTCACTAACAGAAAGAAGACATCTGAAACCAGTCAAAGGAACTTCTCCCACTATTTTGAGTTGTGAGAAGTAACCTGTATACATATCAGATGTTCAGCAATTATATCCTGGGGGCTTTACAAGGAAATTGCAAGTGGGCCTGATAAGGCAATTACCTCCTTCCTGCATGGTAAGAGATCACAATCAAATAAAACTTGAAGGATTCAAATAAAAAGAGACAATTCTTTACATGACTCATAGTAGCTGTGTAGAATTCCTTGCCAAAGAATTATAAGTGCTAACAGTCTGTATGGGTGCAAAGAGAAACTGAATTAAGTACAGCAAAGAGAAACCCATTACTAAATATACAGCATCACACCTAGTTCAAGGAGCCCTAGGCTAAATATATTTGGAAGTATGAAAAACAGAAAGGAGTATCACAGCCCACATTTTTCCTCTTCCTTAGACATTCACATATGACAAGTGCTGGAAAAAGGAGAATGGGCCAAACAGACCCTCGGAGAGAACATGTCCTAGCAAAGTCACTTCCCTTAGGAGAAGGGGGGATCCTGGCAGGTTGTCAAGTGCAGGTTGGAAGGAAGACTTCTGAAATCCCATCTTACAAGGACTGAAATCCTGTATAGGATCCAATTACCTTTATATCTTGCCGTATTTTTTAATATAAGCTGAAGAGAAGCAAACACTCACATCTCCCCACTGGTAGAAGAGCTTGGCTGCATTCCACTGCAGCTTCTGGTTCCTTTTGTTGCCCACAATAGGAGAACGGCCACGGGACAGCCCTTTCTTAGTGATGTTCACATGGTGGCCCTTCATCCACTCGGGCCAGTTGCCACGATTGCAGCGGTGCACAAAGCGCGCGCACTCCAGGAACAGGGCTGCTCTTGCCACCACAGGAGCTTCCTGAAATGGTTGCAAAAAAAAAAAAAAAATCACCTTAAAAGCAAAAGAACACACATTGGAGAAGCTCTGTGAACATTAGAGTATTGTGTGCTTTAAAAATTGCTTTGCAAGCTTGCCAAGGAGTCACACAGTATGAGCAGTGTCTCCATGAAAAGCTGACACCAGAGTCTCTCTGCATAATCTCACCTCTCGAGCTACTAAAAGCAAGCTTATAAACACTGAGCAGTCTTGCTCAGTCCAAACACTAGAGGGGCAGAAAGAAGCACAACATAAACTTAAAAAGGACATTATACCCCTCTGTGATGCTCTCCTTCAGAAACCACCTAGCTGCAAAAGCAGAAGCGTGCATCTAGCACTGTTACTGCACAAACAAGCTCAGTTTTAGCTCAGTTTAGCTCAGTTTTGCAATTACTGAGGTTGCAAATATTGCAGGAACAAATGACACCACGGCCACACAAATCCTAGCATCTGCCACTTTAGGTTCTGCTTCTGAATCTTGGGCGTGAGAGCATAAATGGAGGCTTGTTAAAACTAGGAAAAGCACTCTTTTGGGGTTACAATTAATATCTGTGGAGACAGAAATACATTACTCTGGTGTAAGTCAACAAAATTTCACTGGCCAAATTTCAATCACCTAAGCAAGTGTCAGGCAATTCGGTACTAAAATAACAGCAGGCAGCTGAGTTTTGAAAGGACTGACTTTTTTCCAAAGGAAAATCCTCCTGTCCCTGGCTTGGAAGAATCACTTTAATGGCAGAAATTATATTGAGTGTATCTTAGTTTGTATTAAATCACCCAGCAGGACACACGTTAGACCAATAAAGAATGCTTCTGAAACTTCCTGGAATGTTCAAAAAATGGACACAGTCATTTTGTTTCCTAAAGGGTAGCTTAGACTCAGGAGTAGTTTTTTTCCCCAGCAGTCTAAACTGCCAAAATAACATCCTTACAGACATGGAAAGGGACTAAAAAGCAAATGGTTCTCCTAATTTCCATTTAATTTTCCCCTTTCTTCCTGCAATTTCCACAACCAAAACTCCTGCAATCAGCAGTCTGCAAAATTAATAGAACAATGTCTACAGTTTACCAGCTGGCTGTAAAAGGTTCACTAAGAGGGATTTCACAGAGCACAAATATGTGTTACACACTTTTAGTTGCTGACAGATTTAATTAAATAATTTAAGCAGATCAGCAGCTACTTATAGAGAAGGGCTTGTCAAATGTGGTCTATAAATACTAGACAGTCCCTGAGACCCTGTAAGATGCTCTGTTGAACATTATTAAATAGAGCCTCAGAGAGTGTTTTAATCAAAAACTGAAAACAGGAAAATTTGGACCAATGCTCCTAAAGTTTGATTTAAGAAATTACTGACACAACATCCATTTGCAGCTTTTGCTCACATTTTTACAAATGCTGGCAAAAAAAAAGCAATTCTCTTGAAGAGGAAGATTTAAGCTGCCATGATGTTCTGATGAAGAAGGCAGAAGTCTGAATGCAGACACTCACTAACCAGAAAGAAAAAAAGCATCTAGCACTGGAAAAACATTACTAACTACTGGTTGATCACATGCAATATGGAACACAGAATAGTTGAGGATTCTATTCTTTTATTCTCACAAAGTAAAACCTTAACCATGGAGACGTAAGTGAAGAGTTAAAGCCCCAGCCTTAGTCTACTATTGGTTTAGTTCACTAGCAATGAAGTCAAAATTTCTTAGCATACTGGAATCCTGTAAAGAAAAGCATTGTAAACATGATGAAAGCACCCAACTACCACAGTTAAAGGAGGATATATAGGATGGGGGGCAAAGGGGAGGAGCAGGATTAATTAAAAATCACTATATTATTTAAAAATCACTGCAAAGACCTCCTGTATGAAGGAACATGATAGGGCACAAGCTCCCTGCGATTGCTTACCTGAGGCTCTGAGAAACCTGAAGCAGCAGCAGCAAGAGAAAGATGAAGATGTGACAGAATGAACAGAGATGGATTCACACAACAGAGAAACACATCACAAATGGAGAGAAATTAATCAGGCAGGTGATGAGCAGCTGAAAAGAACACAAGTTACCGTGGTCACTGTCAAAACCTGACACAGCAGCAATACTCTCACAAGTCTGTCCATGCTTTTGCAACTGTTCACAAGTCCAGTTTGAACATTAGACCTACTATATTGTTTTGCACCATGAAAACTGTTCCTCTACTGTATAAATTTAGATTGAATTATTAACAAACTGGTGAACTAAGTCATCCCAGTGAATTTTTTCAACAGATAACCTGGTTTATTCTAAAGAGCAAATGACCTGTGTGGAAGGAACCAAATACAGAGTGGATTTGGAATTTCACAGCATCACATTATTGGTCATGTAAACCTGATTCTGCAGTTTTATCACTACAGAGAACTTATGTCCAGTTTTGTTGTCATGAACAATGACTTTTATGACACTAATCAATCAGTGGTAATTTTCCTCGAGCCCCTTCTTAAAGTCCACATGGTACTTTCAGCAACAATTCATTTTTTGGCTCTGTTTTTTTCAAGACAGAAAAGAAAGGCATGTAATACCAATAACATACTTTTAACAGATGCCAAGGTAAATTTGAGTACTCTCAGAAGGGGCTGACTGGGTAGCTCTGCTTTGTCTAAGCAAAAGTGAGTCTGACATGAAAGTTGTCTTAGCAGATACATGAAGACAGGTTGCAAGTAAATTAATAATCAGTGTCTTGGAGAATTGCCTGTTTCAAGTAGTTCAGACCTCTCTGTTTATAGCTACAACATGGTCAAGTACAATCCATGACACAGTTCTTTGGTTTTGTTCCCAGTCTTTTACTCTGGGACCTGTTTGTAGCAGTCTCTGACTTCCTTCCCAATCATAAGCACTTCTACAGAGAAATATTTCTGCCATGGAAACAAGGACATGGGAACAATCCAGTCTGCCTAAGACCCAGGGTGACATGGAGTCAGGATGTTAACAAGTATTCTTGCAGTTTAGACTTTGCTTCTACTGTCCCAGTACTTTGTAAGTCATCTCAAACACAATCCTACCAGAAAACAGTACAACTATTGCATTTCAACAAGGATACAAGATTTACATGTTACAAAAAATGAGCTCACACATCTTATTGTAGAAAAGTAATGCTGGCAGGTGTCACACACTGTTATATTGGGCAAAGAAAAGCTGGTCATTTACAGCAGTCTAATTAGGACACTTCAGGTAACATAGTAACACAATCCTGGACAGCAGTCTCCCAAGGCTGTAATTAGAGCAAGGCTTCCTTCATCTTTAGCTGAAGACCTTTAAGAAATTCCAATACCAACATTTTCTGCATCACTCAGTGGAATGGAGAGATGGTTACATTACAGTTTGTAGAAGTCAGCTCTGGAAGTCAGACATCTTCAAACAGTTGCCTCTGACTGGTGGTTTCCAGCTGACTTCATGCATGGGCACTGAGTAAGCTGGTCTGTGCTTAGGCATTTGGGAAATTTAAAAATTAAGTAAGACATTTACAGGCAATAGGGACATAATTGCCAAACCCCATTTTACCATCTGATTAATCAGAACACAGAGTCGTGCATCTTCAGAAGGCTCCTGGTGACAAACTTGCTAGGAATGAGCTCCTTCCTGCCCATGCACCTCACACCTTACTGTGTTAGTTTACAATTTGGAACAGGGTGGCAGCCTGGAAGCCTTGAAGACTGAAGCTGGGTGTCACACACTCAGCAGGCTGCAAGCCACCTTCTGAGCTCACTGCAACCCTGACTGGTGAGAGCCAGCAGGAAGGCTACTCTGTCAGCCACTGCATCCACAGCTTCCACCCAGAGGGACAACAATCTCTGGCAGGAAGTGTGGGGAACAGTGAATGGAACCTGTGTCTGTCGGAAGATGGGTGAGGACCACTCCAAACAGAAGAGCTGGATGGGAACTGACAACAACAGCAACTCCAGACCAACACTAATGCAGGCGTGCTTGGATCTGCAGACCAAGGGTGCAAGGTCAAGATGAAGATACAGAGGAGAGGTGCACAAAGCATAACATCCCTACGGCCATGGAGCAGGCAATGCAGCAAAGGTCAGGGCACAGCACTAGCATGAAGGCAGTGACCATGAGCCTGAGACCTCCAGCAGTGAGCAAAAAAACTGAATTTGAGCACAAATGGCACAGCAGTCACACAGGTGAGAGGTAGGGCGTGGGAAGAAAAGGGATAGAGAGCATGTGGATTTTAATCTTTTAATCTTTTTTCAGCTTGCACACAGCCAAACACTTACATAAGGAAGAAAAAGCAGCATGCAGAGAAATTGCTAATATTTGGCTGTTTTTTCACAGCTGTATTTGTCACACTCCTTGTTTGTCATAAACACCTCACAGAGCCCCACTGGCTCATGAATCACAGGGTGAAGGCCACAGCTTTAGAAATGGGAGGGACTGTTAAAAAAACACAACTGCGAGGATAAGAAGGAAGGAGATACAGAATATGAGGAAGAAGGGATTGAATTGTGTCACTTCTTTGATTTGCACTGGCAAATCAGCAATATCCACATTTAAAAGCACGCACAATCTGATACAATTTTTTCCCACTGACTGGCTCTGGTGACTAATAGTTCAGTGTTGCCTAATGTACTTATAACTCTGTCAGAACTCGAGAGTGGAATTCCTGCACCTCTCCAAGTAGCTATCCAATCTTCAATCCTTATTCTGTAGATTGACACTAGGAGCAGAAACAGAGCATCTGTGAGAGAAGTACGAAGACAACAATACAAGCTTTGCACTGGCAATAATGTAGTTATGGGGAGCCATGTAAAAAAAAAAAAAGATCCATTTTGTCTGCAAACTTGTCCAGTCACAGATGCTAAAGCTCCAGCTAACACCACCACCACCTGGCATTGCTGTGATGCTTTACATTCTGTCTGTGGGGCACGAAGAGCATTAGTGAATGACAGTGGACCACCACATATGCACATGCTCTCAGCAGGAAACGACAGAGCAATAACGACTTACAAGATCTAGAGCTGCTGCCAAAATGGAGGCATCGGGGATAGTGCCTGGTTCACAGCAGTTCAGCAGAAACTGAAAGCGCTTCATGCCTTGGCGGATGGCTCCCAGGTTCACAACATTCTTGGACTTTCCTCCTTCTTGTTTGGAGGTCAAGTGATCGTCAAAGCTATGGCAACCTAAAGAGGTAGAGAGTACAGAGGGGATGCAGGGAGGGGTAGAGAGAAGGGAACACAGTCTCTCACCAGTAAAAAATGGGGAACAAAAATCTCGATGAGTACAGTCTTAGTGTAAATCCCTTTCTCTCCTTGTGTTATCTTGAAGATAACTGGTTTATTTCTACAATATTCGTGACTTCCATGAAACAGACATACAACTAGTCAGATTCTGGCATTGGTCATACTGATAACTGCCCAGAACAGTTCCACCATACTCGGTGTGGAAGCCCAGGACCTACTCCAACACAGGTGAACTAGGATGTTGTCTTTCCTCCCCACCTCTTTAACACAGATCATCTTGCTTAAAGACTTTTTTTTTTCCTTAATAATCTCCTACCTTACTTCTCTATTGCCTTTAGGTTTAAAGCACAGCATGCATAACCCTTATTCCTCATGGATCAATTTAGTAATACATCATCTACTAGGACAGAAAAATCAGCAGTAAATGTGTAGTAAATGTGTAGTCTATGTGAAACTCAAGCACTTTTTTCAGGTAAACATCTGCAATTACCACAAGAGTGAAGAGAAAAGTGAGACTGGCCTCAGCTCCTAGATATCATCATTCCAGCCACTCTCCCTTGAAGGGTCTTGTATGCTTTGGGATGGAAAAAAGTTCAGTCCAAAAATGAAGATGGCCTGCCACCTCGGGGACAATTTTAAACTCTATACATAGAGTTCACATCCTAAATCAACTAAACCAAGTTAGCACTTCTAGTGCAGAAGATCATTATGCAGTTGGTAATGATAGAGTTGAGAGAATGGCAGAAAGACAGAGATTAGGAATAAGGAAAGCTGTTTAAAGGCCAAAGTGTTTGTCAAAAAAAGGATAGTCAGTTTGGGGGGTTTTTGTCTTTGCTCATAATACTCTTCCTGTTTACATCTGAAAGTACAGAAGTTTACAGAACGCTGAAGGATAAAGCCCTGAAGAAGAGAACACGGAGTGGAGAATTCAAAATTGGCCTTAAACATAGATTATTTGAAAGACAAGAGTAAAAATATCATCTCTACAGGACTTTTTGTCTACTTCAGGAAAGAAGAATCGCTGAAACTCAAAGTTCTTTTGGGCGTGCACTCCCTACAATTACTTGGAAAGCATTTATGCGCCACAAAAAAAGTCACAACAGAAAATTACAATGTAGATCTTCACTTTTCCCTTGAAGACAGAGGTATATCAAATTTCAAGAGACTTCTTTACAAAATCCTTGTCTTTTTTTTTCTCCAGTGAAGCTGTACCTAGTTATCAGCAAACAAAATGCTCCTATGTTGGGAAAATATTCCACTGAAATGATCAAACAGAGTGGAAAGAACAAGTAGAACGCTTACACGTGCAAGCGGTTACAAACATCCTTCCAAGTCCTCTGTTTCCTTATAGCTTTTACACCTTATCTGAGCCTCCCTGCTATGACTGTCATAATACTAATTCATTTGAGGTACAAACAAATGTTCCCTGTTCAGGGCCCTGTTAAGCCTGTGCCTGTATGAGATAAAGAGCAGAAACTCGCCTAAGGCATGTCCCTAACACACATTATACAGAGCTAGCAAAGCTTCTGTCCCTCTGAGCTCAGTGGCATCTCCTGCATTTTGTTGAAGCTTTACAAGACAGTTCTTCAGAGGCAGCTGGTGGCTGTCCCTTGCCATGCTCATCCTGGAGTAGCCTTGCTGTGATCAGGGCAGCCCTCTCTGACCTAATTCATGTGACTCAGGCCTGCAGAAGACCCAAAGGCCCAAAGAGCAGAGACCATTTCCTAACGCAGGAGGACACACCAGCTCCTGCCCCACAGTTGCTCCCTCTGTTACCATGAGCTGATCCTTCAGAGCAAGTTCGAGCTGCTGTGCCTTGAACACCCTGACAACTTCTGTGGTCACTCACAGCATCTTCAGTAAGTTCCCAAAGAAACATTATGGGTCTCATGTAAAAGCACTGTAACTCTATACATGTCTACGTGCTCTTAGTGTAGGTAAAAAGAGGTACAGGTAAAGTAAATATTTACTTTAAAATAAATATTTTTACACATGAATGTGTAAATATATATGTGTAGATATATGTATACATATGCACACATACAGATACACACATATGTATGCTTACATACATCTATAACACAGAATTTCCAGTGGTCTACATGATAAATCATGCTGGAGATTACAGTTCATAAATGCTGTCACAAATTATTCTACATTTTACAATCTTAAATGTAATTTATTTCTCTTTTATCCATTACGTCTTAAATTTGGTCTACTGTTAAAAACCCCAAAAACACAGGAGGAAATATCACATGGAAAAAACAATAGCAAAGAAATAGCATAACACCATGAATGACAAAAATGAGAAGGCAGAGAGAGGTTCCAGTACAATGCTTATGATCAGATCTTGAGGGATTTAACAGTACACCCATCTGCCATTAAAAGGCTTTTATTCTGTCCTAGTTAAGCACAGAAAAATTGATCTGTATGGAAGACTGGGAAGCACTGCAAATTTGAAGGCTCGGTGTACTGCTGCTGTAGAATTCTACTGGGTTAAAAACTGTCCCACCATAACCGGGCCTCACGCTGATATCACTGTGCACATGCAAGCACAGACATACAGAGGGAAGATACAACTGTTTTTGCTAAAGCTGTGTGGCTTTCATTGAGTATCAGAGACCCTTGTAGATACAGTGATACGGCTTCCTTAAGTGTCACACTTTGCCTCATAAACTTTCATTACTCTTGTATTAGCAAAATGAAAAAAGATCATTTTCTACAGCAAAATAGGAAGGTCATCTCGCAGGCACACTGTAGAAACAGCTGTGGCAGTCTGCAAAGTTCTCACTGCCCCTCAGCCATTTGTAACCATTTTTAAAATATGGTGGAAGTATTGCATACCTACTTCAGCACAAAGCAGTGGATGAAGAAACGAATTTCTTCCATTGCTGGGGAATGCTACCAGACCACAACAAGGTGCTGAACTGATGCATTCCCACAAAGGAACAATACTTTTCATCTAGGAGCTAACTGAAAGGCACCACCACTCAGCAGTGGCAGATAATCACCAGCTTACAGGGACAAGATATGCTTATATTTTGCAATTATCACTGGCCTTAAAGATGCCTTATATGCATTACACGGCAGGTCTGGGACAGGGGATGGCAAAATACACACAATGCAATGTCAAAGTGTAATGTCAGAAGAAAACCAAACATAATGCCAGAAAATGTAGCATATTATAAAACTACAGAAATCATGCCAAAAAACAAAATTGACTCATTTTTGTGTGTTTTTGGGAATCCAGTTGTGTTGCCTTAAAAAAAAGTAACAGAACTTCAAGATACAAGGTTATCCCCCTGGCAAGAAGGATGTGCTTTGAGCTGACAACATGAGCATGTCAATGACTGCATGAGATCTTAAAACAGATTATACCATGACCTTGTATTATTCATAAAAGCACTTTTCAGACATTGCTGACTTTGAAAATACATAACAATTAAATACACTTCTGTGGAACAGAAAAGGAGTGTTTTTATTCTTATGTTGTGTGCTAAGAAAAAGGGACAGCATCCCTAACGAATGGTATGCAGAGACTAGACATGCAAACACAGAAGAAAAGAGATAATTACAACAAGGTTTGTGTAGGGTTTTCCATTTCTGTGCTGATATTTGCTAAAACTGTCAAATAGCCACAAATTGAAAAAACAAAACTAAACAAAAAAACGGATGGAATCGTTGTATTGGACAACAGAAGATTTACACACCTAATTTTGAACTGAATGAGTGCTTTGAAGCAAGTATCAATTTTTCAAGTGTATTGACCAAATTTGATTTGATTTTAAAAGCCCAAATGTTGTATTGTATAATTTATTTGGATAGTCTGGTTGTTTTTAGAAAAAAAAAATTTACCACAGCTTTTTTCTAAATCAAAACAAAAGCAAGAAGGAAGGGAAAGAAAACAGTTACAAAGACTAAAAAATCGGAGAAGGCTACAATGGAGACAAAAACCATGGAGAAAGCAGGAAAAAAGGGAAAGGGGTAAAATACAGAAAGAAATATATTTTTAAAAATGATAAAAAGAAAGCAAAAAGGAGACGAGAGCCCTGATTTCTAACCATCTTTTTCTTCTGTGTGATGGAGCTTGGATGGGTGTCTTCGGCAGGTGCGCCATTTACCAAGACGCTTGAAGAAATTCTCCTCTTCGTCTCGCCCGTTGTCCACGCCTCCTCCTGGCCCCCCTCCTTCTGACAGCTTCACTGCGCTGGTGAACTTCACCTGTGCGGGGACAGAGGGGCTGGTCAGCCTGGGCCAGAGCAGGGCATCTTGGTTACACACTCATTGGTTGGACACAAACATCTACAGGGAGGCTGTGAGGGTCACCAGAGTAACACAGCTGGGTCTGGGCACAGATTTACATACGCTGAAGCACTTCATCTTTTAAGCTTTCTGCTTAAAGGATTGGTCTGTCTTGAGAGGCTGTGGAAGGATAAAGAAGGAAGGAGAAGCGTGACCAAAAAAGTAAAGCTTAAGTGTGTTGACAGATCCTGCACTTCCCTCTCAGTGCAGCAGAGCAGACTGACCAGTACAGTGTAAGTTTAACCTAGTCTTCACCTTGAGGTACAGAAGTCCAGTGTCAAATTCCCATGGCTCTACTCTGGTGATTTCTCTGACAGTCTTGCTAGCTGCAAAGTCCATATTGAATAAAAATGTTCCCATGTGCAGCTAAAACCAGCCAGATCCTGCCTTTTTGAGCTCTTTGTAATCCAGCCTGACACATTTACCTTGGAGCTCTGCCTGATGAAGGAGAGACGGTCGACAGAGCTGATATCCAGGAGATCTTCCACTCCATCAGCCAGGCCAGAGAGGGAGGAGCGCTTCAGCCAATTCCCTGTTACAGAATGAGCCACTCAGTACAAATCTAAGCATTCCTCCTAGAATAACCTATTTCTCCACAGTGGATACACTAAGGTGTGGGAAAATGAGAGACAAGCATAAGGTAACATTTTCATGTAACATGTATTAACTACCATGCAAGGCCAGGTCCTGGGAATTGTAATGGATATATTCTCTGTCAAATAAATGTTAATTTGGAATGTTTCTCTTCTACAGACAGGAACAGTGCCTCTGAGATTTCAGTACTTGCCTGCTATTTTGGAGGAAAAGTTTCACTAATCTATTTTGACAAAAATATCCCCTGATATCTTTGGCAAATTGCTTACATTTCCCTTTGCCTCACTTCCACATCTGGAAAATGGAGCAAGCAGCAAATCACAGCTTCTTTTGGGAGAATATACAGACAATAAGGAGCTGTGCTGCAGTATTTCTTAAGACAGCTATGTCTAGCTGCACATGCAATATGAATATAGAATAGAAAGAGACATACATTTACCTATGGGAAGTTTGAGTTTCTTTCGGAGGGAGATTCTTCGGGAGCGAGAGCGGGAGCGCCTGTCTGTGGTGGTTCCAGAGTGTGCCGTGGTGCACTCGGATGTGTCCTGCTCAGACTGACTACTGGTATCACTTGCTGCACTTTGTGACTTAAACATCTTCCTCCAGAAGTCCTTGCGTCCCAGATTGGCCCCTTGGATTTGCTCATCACTGGAACAGAAGGTATGCAAAGCATGAACTGCACTTCAGTGAAGTTTGCATGCTCAGGGAAATGAGCATTCCTTTCTGCAGCACCCTCTTAACCTCTCAATTACTTGAGGTTGTTTCATTGTCAATTCCAAATATACTGCTCTTAGTGGGGCATAAGCTTGAGGACACACTCAATGTTGTTCAAGACACAAAATAACCATCTTTTCTGCCCTTAGGTGCTTGTCCACTGTGGCAGAACATCATCTCCCCTCTATGCCAGTCAGCTTATCTGCTCTGTCCATCAGCTGGTGCACATGGGTGACATAACCCAGGCCAGACAGATGCCCAAAAGGGAATTATCTCTGGTTATTATCAGACCCCAGCTGACAATGAACACCCCTCACCTTTAGAGCGAGATGTAAAGAGATAAGTGAGCAATCATTAACTGAGAGACACTTGACAACTATAAAAGCTACACAAATGTTCATGGAGGCAGAAGTCTCCTACACACTCCCTGGAAACCTGTAAGGCTCCTTCCCCAAGCTTGGATGCATCTTGGTGGTTACTTTCCCAGAAACTGAGAGCAAAAGATTTTTTATGTATGCCCCATCAGAAACTGGATGGTAAGATACATTGAATCCTAATCGAAACTATTTTTTCTCTAGCTGTAATATAGTTATTGTTATACTGCACCAAATTGTTCATCTACTAGTTGTTTCTTTTGTTTATCCTGCATAGTAAGTAATCAGTTACAGTCTTATGCAAGTTAAATTTGTGTCCATTAAACAAATAATTAATTTTGGAATATATGTAATTGGCTGTTATTAAGAACCTGAGGAGTGAGAATGATCTGGGGCGCAGGCTGCCCCTAAAAAGAGGTACTACCAAAATCTGAGTCAAAGGCAGGACTTGTTTAAGCTCTCCTCTCCATTCATAACATTCATTGAACAGGTCATACAAATTTTTAGTTTCTACACATGAAAGTAAACCACATTCTTTATGTCAAAATGAACTACATTTATAAGACCACATTAGTAATTTCTACAAGCGTTTGTAGCAGAAATCTTTAGGACATGATGACAGCCATTTGTGAACCTGCTCATTAAGTACTGGAATTGGGACAACATTTTTTACTATATTCTTGAGATGTCCCACAGCTGTGGCAGAGCTCAGAGAGGAACAACTTGTTACAATCCTGCAGAGCAGTAAAAGGCTGTGTTATCCTTGCTGTCTCAGCAATAGTGAGACTTCGCAGGCTCAATTAAGGCAGGAGAATGTGTGATGTAGAGCTCTGGGCCCTTGAGCAAGCAATGCCTTCATGTAGTGCTTCTCAAAGCTCTTTAACAAGATAGACACGTATTCAGAGGAGTTAAAGGACTTGCCCAAAAATTACTTAGGGACCAGTGGCCATTTGTAGAATTTTCTAAAATTCTTAAGAGTATTGTCTAAGTTTAATTCAATAGTAAATGGCAGAATTCTTTGGACATAGATCTCAGTTGTACAATGCCAACAGCAGGTTGATTCCCTGTACTGAAAAGAGAACTACACCAGTCTTTGGACACAACATGCCCAAGGCAGTCAGGAATAGGCTGGCTCTCACTGAAGCATTAATGGCTTTTAGCAACAACTTGGAAGCTGAAAATTAATAAAAACATCACTTGGGAGTACAAACAAAGCTTGGGGAACAGTTGTGGTTAAATCTCTGAGGAATTGCTATTCACTGCTCTGGTACCATGGTGCAAAATATTGAAAAATCTCCTGCACTGTCATTTGCAAGCCTCTGCTGTTTCCCTACCAAAACCAGGATGGGTCCAGTTGGCAGCACTGAAAACAGGCATTACCCAGTTGGTTGCAGAAGCTCCTGTGTAGACACTCAACAGTTTGCTGTACCATCCAAACAGGTAAATCTGCTATCCTGCCCATTTGCACCAACCCCAGAAGGGAGCTGCTGGCACGAACACACTGAACAATTCAATATTTACTTACTGTTCTGGAGTTTGCATTGGCCGGCTTGAGACGTAACTCCGGCATTCATCAGGGGCAGCTGAGGCCTGGCCTTTGTCAATGATGACACTTCCTGCCTCAGACCTACACAGACAAGACAAATCATCAGCCAGAGGAAATGGATGGCCCATCTCATGGTCAACACATAGAACTGGATATGGAAACCTGCAAAGTAGCTTTAGAGACGTACCGCCTCCTTAGCAACTCACATATTATTCCCAAAAAAAGCAATCAGCTCTTAGCAGCAAAGTCAAGGTTTTCAGGACTTTTTCAACTCTCTTAATCCTTCTTGCCAGCATTTTAATAAGACAAATTCCTCAAAGCACCAGAGGAAATTTCTTTTTGATAAAGAAGCATGTCAGTATTAGATTTCTTCTGGGACTTGCTTTGCATACCAGGGTTTGCCTGTCAGAAAAACAGGTACACATCCCAAAGGATGTGATGCACATTAAAATGTACATCCACAGAGTGTTTTGGGAGTGACACTATGCTTCTTAGTTCTCTTAACCTCTCCTTATCCCAATGTTTCCTGTTCTCTTATGCCTCTTGTATCAGACTGCCAATGATTTTCTCTGCAAATTTGTTGCAGTCTCAGATCATTAAATTTTAAAGGAGGCTGCTGCCACAGCAAAAGTCTGTACATCAAGAACTGACATGCTATAAATATAAAACAATCCCTTGGGACTTCCTATATTTGTGCTTGGCACAGATAGTCATAGAGTCATATGCAAGTCAGTCATTTACCTTCTCCCTCCTGACACCCACCTTTTGCTCCCAGAAGGTTTTGGCTCTTGCTCTGTTTCCTCTGTCTTTTTTCCTGGTATTAACTTTTCAGCACTGTCCAAGAGGGCACTGAGTGCCACTCTACGAAATACATTCCCATGAGCCTCCTTGATAAACTGGACCAGCTGTCGGATATCACAGTACAAGCCCTGAGCAGCAAGACACCATGAAAAAAAAACAAAACAAGTTCAGTCTGCAGTTTCTAAAGAAGCAGTGAGAGTCAGTACTTTCTAAGGTACTTCACCAGGTCATTACTTCTCCTCTGGCTCTTGTGTGATCTACTCTTCAGGAGTATGGTTTGGGGTTTTTGGCTGGAAACTCATGGTGCACACAGAAGAAACAGACAAGGAGAAGCATTTTTATGGAACATGAGCTGCAATGGGATACAGCAGATGGAGAGGTACCAGAGGCTAAAAGACCTGTGAAATAAGGGAGCTACAAAGATGACTTAAAGTTTGTTTTATGCCATTCATGTAGACCACAAACTTAAAAGGCATTAAATACCTCAGGTGTATGTGAGAGGATGTAGAGTGCAAACAATTGCATGTTTTTTTTTCAGAATCAATGGGTGTCTTGGGATTTTTTTTCATTATTTTAGAGCTTCACATCACATGAAGAGAGAGGAATGACTCACTCATTCCCCAACCTCCCTCCTACACTCAAGGCCCTTTTTAGTTCTGAACGTTCATACACATCTGTGATGTGCAAATCACCTCTATATCTGAGGGCAAAGGGATAGAGGGAACAGCTTTACAGGGCTTGATATTTGATCTGTGAGCTTTCCTGAAAGACCTTGAATTATTCTGAAAATTCTCAGCAAGGAACAAAGGAAAAAAAACCACCCAACAAGCTCTTAATTGCACCTGTATCCTGAATAAGGTTTTTTTTTAAAAAAGTAAAATATTGACCACAAGATTGACTTTAAAGAATGACAAAACAACAACAAATCTGCAGACTTGCTCTACATGCTGTATTCTTCATACAGGCACAATTAACAGTGTACCCTTAGGGATAAGTTTCACCTTTCACACTAAAATAGGGTGTGGAAGAAACACAATTTATAAGAAAAATTTACATTTGGTGCTCCTAAGCTAGGTCCAATAATGGGGCATGCTTTTCTGTATGCCACCAAATAATCTCTTACAAGAAACATTCCAAAGGAGGAATACCCAAAAGAACTAGAGGATTTGGACAGAGGTAGACTACACTGCTGGTTTAAGGCATTAATGTGGTTTTCCTTCTCCTGCTCCATTCACCTCATAGAGCACTACTGCCCCTTTAGCTGGACTTCATTGTCTCCACAGGTCTGCTGTAAGGATGGAATACAAGAACATTTCTTGTTTGCTTCCATGAAAAATCCTAATTTCTGATAATAAAGCAGGGGGCCTGAGAGCTGCTAGAGTACACCACTTTGGAAGAAGAGCACTCATGTCATCCAGTCTACTGACTGCTCTGGGAAGACAGCACATACACAGCAAAAAGCAACACCTTCCTTTCCTCCACGTGTTCAGTAAATTGAAAGTTTGTCTAAACCTTGGGAAGATCTACCAAGTTGCTGTTCAGTAATTCACACAGTCTGGCACCAGAGGGCCACGTGGTTAACCAAGTGATCTGCCTTTGACTTTGCTGAAAGGCATTCATTGCAGCTATGGTCTCAGAATCACAGAACTGAGGTTGGAAATGACCACTAAGATCCTTGAATCCAACCATTAACACAGCACTGTCAAGTCCACCAAAAAACCATGTCCCTGCTTCCACATTCACATTTATATCTTTTAAATCCCTTCAGAGATAGTGATTTTGATGCCTCTGGTTTTAGCTTTTATATTTTTCATATTAGGGGACAGTAAGCTCTCTTCACAGAGTGGGGAGACAAAAAAATTCCTTCTCTAGCTGGGGACCAAGGACAAATGATCCAAATCTCAGGCCCAAGAGCATAAACAACAGAGACTGAAGAGAGAAAAACAAGAAGGATGGGACTTCATAACCCAAAGCTATAATTGGACAATTAATTCCAAAATGCAAATGGACCAGAACTTATAAAAGTGAGAGACCTCATGACCAGTCGTCCATTTTGTGACCATTTTGGTTCATCTTGGGTGTGGCCCTGGCTGGGCTCTTGTGCTGCCCAAGGTGGATTCATTGAGGCCTTTTAATAAATCCCTACTTTATTCTTTAACTCCATCTAGCCTCTATTCCAGGTCAGCCTTGACAAGGCATCAATTTCACCACTTCCCTGAGCAGCCTGTTCCAATACCTGACCTCCCATTTCAGTGAAGAAATTTTTTCCTAATATCTAATGTAAACTTCCTCTGATACATCTTGAGACCATTTCCTTTTGTCCTGTCACTTTTACCTGGGATAAGAGACTGACCCACATCTTGATACAACCTGTCAGGAAGCTGTAGAGAGCAAGAAGGTCTCCCCTGAGCCTCCTTTTCTCCAGGCTAAACAACTGTTTCCCTCAGCTGTTCCTCGTAAGACATGTGCTCCAGACTCTTCCCCAGCCCCATTTCCATTTTTTAGGGAAAAAATTTCTGAGTGTCCCCAGATTCTGAGATGCAGCTTCACTAGTGCCCAGTACAGGGAGACAATCACTTTGTTAAGTTGGTATCAAGGGCTTACCAGGTTTTCTGGGCTGTGGAGCTCGTGTGTAGTGGATGCACAGCGAGTGATCAATGACTTGAACATGGCACTCACAATAATACCTTCCACACTCTGGGCTGTAGACTTGTTGTCCACTGTGGTGAAGTTATTCCCAAATCCAGCCTTATCTGTAGAATTCAAGTGTAAGCAAGCCATCTTGTTGGGAACAGTTTAAAAGAGAGGACTTAAAGACACATGTGAAGGGATTATGATACATGAGACAAGTTTCCACCTAATTGCCTATGCTCAGTTCTCACAGTCCCATCCCACAAAAAATATAGCAGAAGCAAAGGGTAAAATGAATGATAAGTATGGAAGTATTTCCCAGAAAGAGCTGTATTATGAAAAAGGATTGAAAATATCAGGACAATTCTAGCTTTGTTCCATCCGCACCTCTTATATAAAGAAGTGCAGAATAAGGCTTAAAATTTTAACAGTATCTCCAGTTTTTCTAGTTACCATTCTAAGGGATAAGAGGTGTTTGATTAAGCAGCAAAGTGACAACACCCATGAAACAAAAATCTTCTGAACCTATAGGAATGCTTTTCTTGGAAGGTGCACAAGAGCACCAAGCTTTCACAAAGACTCAAAAAAGTTGCATTACGCATTTACATGAATTACAAAAACATCCCAGTTTCCTGAGATGAGAGAAAATACTTTCAAGAGCTGTATAAGCCGTCATGTTTCAAAGAATAAGCCCGTCAATAATTGATGAATACTTAGGGAAATGTCATATGGGAATCTTCCTCATGAAAGCTGGCTACATAATGTTCTTTGATGCTTTCTCTGAAATTCCTGGCATCAAAGACAGGTGAATAAATTAGTCAGACTCCCTGAGTGTTTCAGAGGAGCTATTCCTACTCTGAAAACAGTCACTCTTAAATGTTGTTTCATGCAGTGACCAAACATAAATGTTTGTTCTAATATAGAACATAATTTTCCTAACTTAAAAATAAATCCTCAAACCCCCCTATGTACACACATGCACATGCATTTGTTGGTGCAGGCATATGCATCTGTGTGTCCATATTCTTGTTCATTCAAGCAGTCCTTGCTGCTTACTGTGCCACCTTCTAAGCTCTGGGGCACCACAGAGGGTTTTAAAGCTCAATTATACCTCCATTCAGAATAAACTGTGTATTAAACAGGCTATTCCACCTGGTGCCTTGTCAGGTCATGAAGCGGAAAACTTCCTGCCTGAAGCATGGTTTAATGAAAATCTCTTTTGTGAAGAGCCGTGAACAAGAGGTAGGATGAATCAAAGGAAGCCCTTCAATTTCAGGGGCACTGTGTGCTACAAGGTCTCAAGGCAAGGTCACTGGGTGGTCAGATCCAAAGAGGTCCAACTCCCTTGACCCCCACTGGCTAAGGATTCAGTTTATATATTCTGAGAATAGCAAATCACAATTTGTAGTTTGTGAAGGACAAGAATGTGGCTTCTTTCTGATGGCACAGTTTAAGATACCCAAGTGACTGATGCCAGGAGTACTTACTATCAGTGACTGGCTCCATGCAGAATCCCAGTAAAGCATGCAGGAAATCCACCACGTTATTGAGAGAATCCTTGTTCACGTAATCTCTCACGGTCTGCCGGAATTGCATCTTGTCCAGTTTGTACAGTTTCGTGAGGCAGTTCTGGGCCTACAACAGTGCCCATCAAATCATATCACATCAAAGCACATGCTCAAGTTCTGCTAGCAAGAGCAAGGTAATTTTGCACTTAGCTGTCTCTGAATGGTCCCCTAAGAGGACAGGTTCACCTTTGGAGCCAACAAGAAATTCAGCCCCAAAGAGAGTGCACCAGTTTGGGTGCCACTGTTTGAGGTGGTGATAAAGCCACTACCAGCTGTATCTCCTGTCCTCTCTTCCTCTGCTAAACCCCAAAGCAAAATCCCACTGGATGTAAAGGAACTGGGAATGCACCACCTCTGTCAATGCTCAGTGCCTTGGTGGAACAGGTTCTTAGCCTCAGGCATCTGATTTTTCACCCCCCATCTCAGACCCAACCTAATGAATGCCCCAATACCCAATGACCAATTTACACGATATGAAACACCAACTTTTTGCTTAAAAGCTATTAATTGTCAACTTCTTATCACAAAACTATCCATCCTACTGGGGCCCCATGAAGTCTGGAGTTAAAAGAATCTAAAATATCATCTCTACAGGAAACATGAACTCTCCTGTTATCTACAATAGGGTGCTTAACTTTCCAGTAAACTCAGACATGATTGTCCACGCAGTCAACACAAACGCTGCATGCAAAGCAGTTTGGCCAGACAAACACACAGAAAATGCAGCAGACTTACACATGTAGAAAAATATTTTCCTCAATTCAATGGGCCTGATAGGAACATTGGTTCCAAGAGACATATTCATTTATACTCAATGTTATGCATAGGTCTGAATGGCTCAGCTCCAACAGAAAAATCTATCTGACATGGTGATGAATATGGTACCTGTTCAACCAGTGCTCTGTGCAGAACCTTTCTACTGCTACCACTGGGACTCTCTCACCCTATCTGGGCCAATTGTGTCCACTCCTGCAGTATCTGGAAATCTAGCTAACACAGGAACACTGCAAGGACACAGAGCAGCCAATCCATCTCTGAGAAATGAACCTCAGAGCTCAGAGCCCAGAACCTAATTATAGCTCTGTTGGCACGGCTCAAGCAAACCAAAGCCTTGGAGAGGAATCTGGTTCACACACATCCCATGGGATTAGTAAACTTTCATTATAGCCATGAAAAATGCCCCCTTCTGTGCATGAAAAAAGCACACAAGGTGAGGAGGAGGCATGCACTGAGAAGGCCCTTGAAAGGCTCCCATTTAACAGGGAGTTGGACTGATCTCAAGGAGACAAACTCCTCTGGATTAAATCTGATGTCTGGGCTACATTCTGGATACTTTCCAATGTCTTAACTAGGGCAGAACCAAAAAATGTTAGGAATCAACAGTGATGACCCACCGTATCCTTCAAAAGGGCACAAGTGAGTCCTTGCAGAACAATAGAACAAGTACAGTGCAAATACAGTGCACTCCAACCATCAGGAGCTGATGGAGCAGCCCAGCAGCAATCAGTCATAATCACCATTAGCAAAGGTGGACATACTTACACCTCACACTTTTGGATTTGCATAGGCAACCCAAGATAGCTGCGCCTCTCGTAAGTAGCATACTCTTTTGGGGTACTGTCCTGTGAAAAATCACTAACACCAGCTCACACATGGAATTTGCTCCCATGTATTGTCCCAACCCATCCGCTGGGGTGGCCAGAAGCACCCTGGGCCCCAGGTGTGCCCTTAGAAAGCCCCAGGGACTGGAAGGCAACACTACAGCTGAAAATCTGCTACGGCTGGGCTGCAACACAGTCTGTGAGCTGGGGCAAAAAGCAACACATTTACTGTCAATACAGGGAAAGCTACAGAGGGGGCAGGCAGCCATCTCAGCAGTACAGGGGGGGACACTTTAATGAGCTTTAATTCTCTTACATTCTCCCGAAATACCTGGAGTCTCAGGCGATCTCCAGAGAGCCCTCGGTGTCCTTCTCCACAACCATAGGCACAGCCCAAAGACTTCACAATTTTGATCAGCATTGTGAGTGCCAGCCTATGGGTGCTGACAGATGGGCCTTCATCCTGAGGGTCACAGAGGGAAGGACAGTGGGTAACCCTGGCACAGCCACTGGCATTTTGTTAGCATTTTACTTTTGACAAACTGCTTTCCATTTCTCATCTCAGACACTCCATTACTGAGCTGTTATTTTTGAAGTGTTTACTCCAATTATTTTTCAAGTTTAGAGACCAGCCGCCTCCTTTTCAGCTCCCATCAAAATGTTGTGCCATAAACGTGAAGTCCCTACATGCTGCTATGCATACCATTCAGAACTTACTTCAAAAAATTAACCCTGAAAAACAGAGAGTTGGCTTGGCTGAGTAGAAAACCAAGCATCTTTTTAGAATGTCTTCGATATTATGCTCCTATAAGTTGCAGCTTCAGAGGTCAGCAATATAGCATCTCTTGTCCAATTCTCATAGCAATACTGAAAAATCTAAGACTTCTAGTAATCAAATAAAAAAGAAAATGTGCTCACACACTGGGTTCCATTTTTCCTTTACAAGCTATGAATAATAAGCCTGAAAAAAAACATTATAATAGCCTGAAAAAAACATTGTCATTGAGGGTTGCAAACACTTCGTCAAGATATTGAAAATGTCCATGCCAGGCTCACAAACTCCATTTTTTGGCAGCTGCTCCTCTGCAGTAGTTACAGTGCTTGATTGCTAATCATGTTTCCTCAGCAGAACCCCAAGTGAGCACCAGAGCAAAACAGAAGGGCAGTTGCATACACATGCATACTCAATCTTAGACATTAGAGTACATTTGGAACCACATAAAGAGAGAAGCAAGACAAACCTTTTCTTGTTTTTTGTCATTCTTCTCATATGGCCCTCCTCCTCCTCCACCACCTCCATCACCTCCACCACCTCCTCCACCACCTCCTTCTTCTTCTCCATCTCCAGCTCCACTAATTGGAGGTGGCCCAAAGCCACAGGCTGAACCACAAGCAGCCCCTTTAAGCTGGAAGGATCCTTCACTTGGTCTCTTTTCAGGGGCCTCATTTTCTTTGTTCTCACTCTTCCTCCGAACTTTCTCCACACAGGGCACCACACCAAGCTGCAGTAAGCATTCCACAATGTTCAGTGCCACGTCACAAATCCGGGAACTGATGTCGTGGTTCAGAACCAGGTAAACAGCCTTCAGGACCACCTGAGTGATTCAAACATCATATTTAAAGCCAGAATTATTTCCTCTTCTAGAAATACATAGAAATTCTAGATTCCAGAAACTCATTACAGCGGACACAGTACAAACTCTGAGCAAATAATACACAACCCTAAATACCAAAAGCCTAAAACCTAGATGTCAGACAACAAACCACAGGCTGGGCACAGTCAGGCTGAAAAGGAAACCATGAGATGTCATCTGTGAGCCTGAGAACACTGCTTCAGTGCACCAAGAGCCGGCAAATCATTAAGGGGAAAGCAGAAAAAGTGAGGTTTAAGGTGCTGGAAGAAAGGTGCTACTCAATCTTAGACTATTTTATAGGGAATTGGGTGCATGCCCCAGGAACACAGCCATTATTTAATACCACTCAAGATCTGATGTGTGCATTCCACATGCACATGCGCTCCTTGCAAGGAGTAAGAGGAGTTGCAGTTTCTCAGAGGAGACTTTTAGGATATGCACAAATGTATCTGACTGACCTTTATATACTGCTGAGAGAAGTCATATAAAGAGGTGGAGGAAAAGCCCATCAAACCCCTGATCTCAATGGAACAGCTATATTGACAGAAGAGGGACCTGGCTTTCCTCGTTCCTTGCCAATTACCGAGAGATCCAGCATGCCATTCTTGTGGACAAAGCTGTTGGTTCCATCAATGTGATCCGTATCCTCCAAGCAGCTGTAATTGATGCAGGAGTCCGTCAGGCTCCGTGGGAGGTTGGCACATGCCAGCGGCTCGTGGGGCATCTCAGGGATGGGCACCTGGTTGCAAAGCTTCCTCATGTGCTCGCTGAAGAAATCGGCGTACCCCACATTGAATGAGGCCAGGGTGGTGTTGAAGGTGGCCACAGTGATGGTGGAGATCTGGGACCGCACTGCAGGGAGGAAAACAGCGACCTGTAAATAAATTTCTATCTCTAGAGCTACAGAATAGAAGATTGAGGCTGAGCTTGTCTCAAGGGAGCAGCTCTTAAAGTGGTTTGTAACGCTAAAAGAAATCACAAGTTCCTAACTCCTATCATGCATACAGGGAGCAAAGGTAAATTCATTTCTTCTTTTAACACAGTGTAAATTAGAACAACCCCAAGCTTGTTCTAGCAGTTCAGTTCTCTGGCAGCTCAAGCTGATGTTAAATGGGCAGTCAAGTAGATCAGGCAACTCAGACATTCTAAATCTAATCCAAAAGGATTTTTCTCCCTGCATTAATCCAGTGCCTCATTTTAAAAGCAGCAGTGTCCCTGCAAGGCAAAGAGAAAGAACTCTGCAGCTGAAAAGCAGGGGTGAAGGTAGCAGCACTACAGCACAAATTTGAAACAGCTTTCCAAGTTGTATCAATCTGGAAAATTTCATCACATGAGCTGAAAAAAACAGTACCTGTGACAGTCTAAACTATCTCCAAAATGCATAGCTGTCTGATGAGAAAGGCACTGCAGTCTTAAGCTCAGTGCTCAGAGAGAGGAACTTTGAATTGCTCAGGTTATCAAGCTGGCTTTAAGTGCAAATTTTTATCTAGGATGCCTCATATTTTCAAAGCTCATGCAGATTTCCAGGCCCCAGTGCTCATAACTTCCCACACCTAGTGCTTTGTAAGTAGGTTTATATACCCTCTAGTGCATATAGAAGGTATATATATACCCTCCAGTGTAGAAAGACACCCACAGGATTGTTTAGACCACTATCTGCCAGACAGTAAAGTAACAGGGCTAGAGAACGACAAAGAACCTCTTCCTCTGGCTATTAAATATAAATATATTCTAATTAATGAACTAATGACATCTAATACATTTAATAAGCCATGACTCAGTGATGGACTGGTTACATTATGCACATAGCAACTCGCCAGAGTGGCAATCACATTTCCTGACAGCTTGTGCAGTTGTGCTAGCACTGAACTGGCATATTAATTAGGAGAAACATTCTAAGGCCAACAGCAGGACTGTGAACTAGGCCACAATTTGGTCAAGGATCAGGGCAGGAATTAGCTGCTTGTATCAGAGAATTTCTTTCTGGCAACTGTGACTTTTTCATCGCATTCACTGAAATTTGTATTGTGAAGATAATAAAGATTGCACTAGGGTATTTTGATCCTGAGCGACCAAATTTGAGGAGTATCCAAGGGCAGATTTTTTGTTTCACTGATTTTTTGCTTAGTTCGTTTCAAAATGGGTAACAAAAACCCATACCCAAATCCTACACAGAAACACAGAATAATTCAGGTTGGAAAAGACCTCTCAGATTATCAAGACCGACCATCTTCCCCTCCTCAATTCCAGTTTAAAGCTCATTCAGTGAGCCTTGATAACTCCTGTGGAAAGACCCTTTTCCCACTTTGGATCAAGAGTAGCCTGTCACCAACAGGCCTGATGTCATGTAAACCAACCCATGATCAAAACCCCCAAAATCCTGCCAATCAGGCACAGAGCCAGATCTTCTGGCTCTTCCTGCTCCCCCCCCCCATCATTTCCTATGACTGGAAGGATACAGGAGAACACTATTTTTGTCTCTCTTACCTTAACCAGTCATCCCAAAACCCTGAAGTCTCTCTTGATTACCCTGGGACTACTTGTAATTTCATTGCTACCTACCAGGAAAATCAATAATGGATAACAGAAAGCTTTCTCTTCTCATCTTTAACCTGGGCCCCAGGGAGGCAGTAGAATTCTCTAAGAAATGGGTTGGATCTCCATATTGGTCTTCCTGTTCCTTAAGAAGGAAGCCTCCTCTGACAGTGACCCATCTTGTTTTCTTTACAGCAGCAGTTTTGACAACAGGACATGGGCCAGCTTAACCTCTGCCACACCTCCAGGGTGGATGAACCAGGTCCTCGTTCATCTCCACCAGCAGAGCCCCACACCCATCCTGCACCCAGGAAGGTGGGGCAGCCACAGATGAGATGTGCCCAGATGTGCCCACTGCACCAGGCAGGGACCTGTGCCATTGCCCCTGTCCCTTAAATCCCTGTGTTCAGCCCAGGCAGAGACAAGAGAAGGATTCCGCCCTATCAGAAGTCCCATCTATTGTCTCTGCCATTGCAGTCACACTGGTATTGCCATTTCTCCAGAGGCCTCCAAGACACAGGGGCCTCAGGGAGACTTTCAGTAAATTTCAGGCCAGACCTCCAACTGGAATGAGGAGAATTAAATAAAAAAATCTTGTGATTTCCAGCAAAATCCAGCAGCTGTTGACTGCACAGAGGCATTAAATATCACAAAATTCGCCGTGAAACCATTAAAGATAGCAATACCAAGTTTCTGTTCACACTTTTGTCTTGTGGTAAGGCAAGAAAACCTCAAACCATGCCTTCTCCCTGCTGATGGCCACCAATTGTTTTAACAGCTGCTCCAGATAAACATGAATAGTTTGAAACATTTTTCTTCATAGTACAAAAAAACCCCAAAACCCTCAAGAGATATGGAAACTAAAAAGGAAAAATCAATTAGTCACATATATGTAGAAACAGTAATTCTATCTTCTACTTTTTGGGGTTGATATTTCAGTGAAACACCTGTCCTGATGTGTTAAATTTACCTTCTTTGACTGTGTTGTCTCCATGGCTGTTGGAGGGGTCTGGCAATTCAGAGACCAGCGTGTGATGGGAGTGCGAGTGCCGGGCGCTCAGCCCCTCCATCTCCGTCGCTGTGTCAGAGCTTCCCCTCCTGGTAAACTTCCCTAGGGCAACAACAAGAAATGGAGATTTTGTTTAGCTACCTGAGGGGTGGCTGGAGACAGCAGCTGTAGTTAAAAATTAAAGGATTGGAGTCTGTACAAATCAAGGTTTTCCATCACGCTGTGAAGCAGAACCAAAGATTATGGTGGGATCCCTCATGTGGGTTCATTGACATAGAGACAAAATGGTCCAAACTCTCTGCAAGGCTCTTCATCCCCTCAGCACATACTGATTTAGCTGACGCCTGCATTCTTAACCACCAGCACCTTCAAGAAAATAAGCTGGTCAGCACTGTATGACTCCACCCTTTGTGGCATACTAGAGGAATTTAGTTTCTTCTCCCCTTGCCCCCAAAAATAAGTATATTAGAATGAGGAGTGCTAAGGTAAAGGAAATTCTTCAAGGATACAAAAAATACTGTTTAATGAACTTACAAACTTGAAGTAGTGAATTTTTAGGTTCAAACACTCTACCTCTGCAATATCAAAACAGTACAAGCCTTACTAAGAAAATATCCTATTTATATTCTATCCAATAGGCACTCCAGGAAAACTGTGAATAGAACTTTTTTGGCATACTGACGGCACTGTTAATGATACTAATGACACTGCTGCTAACAATTGTCATAGTGTTGTCATAATTGTAATAATTGTCATAATAATGATACTGCTACCTCTGCAAAGATTTCTCTTTTAAAGAAATGCAAAAATTCTTTGAATCTATCTGAAGATGCAATGCTTGTGCAGTGCTTGCTACCACACAGGAAAAAGGGTATTCAAGTGGAACAGAGATCACTACAGGCTCCCACAATAGCTATTATTCCAGTAAAGAAGTTTTCAGAGAAAAAGTGAACTGGAGCATAAGTCGTTCAAGGTCTGCTGTGAGCAGTTACCAACAGATGCGCAATGCAAAGAGAACCAGGAGCACAGGGTGACAAAAGGACTGGATGAAGGAACAGCCCCTGCTGTTCTCCGAATGTTCCCGACAGGAGCGGCATGGAGCCTGGGGCAGACACAGCAATACTTCACCTAATATGGTGGTTGGCCACCCTCCTCTCTCCATGCCACGCCGGTCCTCTCCAATTCCAGAGAAGCTGCCAAAGGAGAAGGTGCTGCGAGTGGGGGAGACATCCAAGTGATCCTCGTGGAGCAGGAAGGGCACCCCCATCCTTCTCTGTCGCTTCTTCCCGGTGTGGTGGAACGGAATCGACCCTTTGCGCTCGCGCTCCCTGTCCTCTTTGCGGCTCTTGAACTGCAGCAAGAGCAGCAGATACAGGAGCAGTTAAGAAGCTTTGAGGCATGGAGAGCAACCACTTCAGGGAAAAAGATAACACAGATAGATTTGCCCAAGTATAACTTTGCACTCTGAGCATTTTATCTCGGCCATTTCCCATGGCAGAATGTAATTGCATGCTGGGATCCTGTGAGCATTTGAAGGATTTCAGTCCTGCCCGAGGCTGGGATGGATGCCCTTGGATAATTTTATGACATTCTTTGACCTTGAGCATGGAATGGATGGTTGGAAACCCAGAGCTAAGACGAGGTTAAAAAAAAAAAATCAGAACTCATTAAATTAGCTGGAATTACAGTGAGCACTGGAACCTAAAATTCAGCACTGTCTGAGTAGCCTCCTCTCATGCAGTTTCATCAGGACAATTTCTTGAATACAGACTTCAGTATTATGACTGGGATGTGGATATAAAAACCAATATAATAACATACAGTTAACAATCAACTCCACTGAAAAGAGATGATGATCTCACATAGGGCATGAATATATATTCCAAGCAGACCTCACAAATACATAGTCCAAGCAGACCTTCAGCAGCTACTTAGGAAGACACTGAGGTGCTGAATCATAGGTAAATTAAAATGCGGTTTTCTTTCACTCACCTTTTTGAAGATGTTCATCCCCAGGTCTGTGGAGAGATCTGGAACTGCTGGTCTACGCAAGTTGGTCATTGAAACCTTGGAAAATGCCTCTGTGCTTAGTGACTTTTCTTCCTCATTACATTTTATTGTAAGATCCTGCAGTTCCCAAAAGAAGACAAGCACAAGGAGAAACAGAGGATAACCAGCTTTGAAAAAGGAGCTACTTCCTAGAATATCATAGGAGCACTGTAGAAGAAAAAGACCTCCAATTCATGACACAAAAACATTTACACATTTAAAGAAAAATAAATGAATCAAAATTCACAAACTTCCAGAATTATTTACTTTGTCTAACCTTTCAGTCACCAAAGGAAAAAAGTAGAGCGCACCGTGGAAAGCCTCAGGCATTGCTGTCAGCCTGGTCTGGTGGCATGGAAGAACATGTTTGATTGTGATCCCAGGTATGACTCTAAGTAACTGATGATGTCCTTGAGATCTTGGTTTACATCCATGAGCAATCATAATGGTTACCCTTTGCAAAGTGTTTCATTTAAGATCTATGCCCTTAATAACATACACTTTTAAATACATATTTTGGAAATAAACTGCAAATAAGCAACTCTTCAAGAAACCTAACTTTCAGAAAATTTATTGACTCACCAAAGAAATCTAAGACTTTTAAATCAGTAAACATCCTTTGCTTACAATAACAGGGCTCCCTGTCCATCATTTTTCATATGAAACTTCCCCCCTTCCTATATCACAGAATGTCCCACACTAGCAAAAACCATGAGGCTCACTCACCCCAGCTGCAGTAGAGCTCACTCACCTCACCTCTGCATCAAACAACACATGCCATACCTGCCTGCTGCAAAGAAGGAAATTGGCACAAACTCAGCTTCCAGCCATCTGCTCTCAATAAAGATCTAATGCCAACCTTCCACGAGATGTTTGTGCAGCTGACCTGACCAAACTCCCTCAGGGTAATTTTCTTCTGCCTAAATACCAGCTTTTTTCCAATTGAATGCTCTTTTTTCTTTGCTGTCCTGCCAGAAATATTCAGCTGAAAAAGCAGGTCATGTTAAAATACCTTTTTGCTTTCAATGCAGAGGTAGCCATATGTCAGGGATAGACGAAGTGACCACTATGACAGGTTTAAATTCTGCCTAGACAGACTGCAAATGGCAGAGCCAGCTTCTGCAGCACACAAATGTGCAGTTTTATACTCAACAAGGTCCAGAAGAACCCGGTGAAGCCTTTGCAGCTGAAGTCTAACACCAGTTACAGTGTTTGCAGTATCAAATATTGGGGGTCACACATTTTTCAGAGACTCTTCAGGCTAATCAAAGACTACCCTTGAATCCTCCCTCTTAATTTTGTCAGGACAAGAATGTAGGAGACACACGGCAGCAAGTCTCCTCCTCACCACTGTTTGTAGTACAAAGGTATGCTTATCTACCACTTCGCATGTATGATTAAAGATTCAGAGGAGTCACATAGAAAATCCAATACACAGTAAATCAGGATTCAACCCTAGCTGCTCTCAACAGTGAGGCCAGCAAGTACTCCATATAGCTTTTTTCTTAGCCTTTATAGCTCTCTGGCTCCTTCTGCCTATAAAACATTGTATGAAATTATTTTGGATTAAGTATGTTTGTCCATTGGTTACTAAGTCAGTGTTTGGTAGGTGGTTTATGATCATCAAAAGACAGGAGGGCCTACTGAAACACAAACCACGCAAACACACAGACACAGTCCCAGCTTTGATATCTGCACAGAGTAGGTATCAATCAAACACCACCAGAGAAGCAAATTACAGAATTACTTTAAATCTACAGTGTGGTACACAATGCATTTTAATGAATCAATCCTGTTGAAGAGTGATTAAACACATGGCTATTCTATGCAGTAGACCACATGGCAATTACCATAAGCTGAATATGGATAAGACAGCAAAATAGTTTGGGTTTGGGGGCTGCTCCTCTAGATTTTGTTGTTCCTATTGTCTTCCTCCTGCATGACTGTATGTGCACCAGCTCATTAGCACTTCTCTCAGCTCTCAGGATGTCACACTTGAGACTCTTGGCATTCCATCAGCATTGCAGTGAGCACTACAGCTGCACTGGCGCAATGATTAATTTAAGTTTTGTCTCTTCCCCCTGCAAAGGAAGTGCAAGACTGTAGCAGCTTGTGAATGCCTGAAGGCTCCACGTCCTACACCTGCCCTAATAGTGAATTCACTGCATACAAGTGCCACACAGGTTTCCTTTATCACAGAATCATACGAGGTTGGAAGAGACCTTCAAGATCATAGAGTTCAACCTGTTCCCTGACACCTTAACTAAACCATGGCACCGAGTGCCACATCCAGTCTTTTCTTAAACACATCCAGGGATGGTGACTCCATTGCTGAGGCTCAGGGAGGTGCAGGATCATCAGTTTATCAGTCATTCTGATAAATTGCAAAACAACAGAAACAATGTTGATTTGCCACAAAAATCTACTGCTCCATGATGGGATTTGCAGGCAGATGTGTTTTTCTTCACTCAGTTTTTGCTTGCCCCTTTATATCTTTCCTGCTGAAACACAGAGTGTCAATGTTTTTGAGAAGTTATTGATCACCTTTGAGTAGAAATGATGACACTGTGTTAGGAATTTCAGGTCTAGACTGAAAAAAAACAGGCTTTAAGCATAACCCTGTGTCAGACAAGCTTGAGAAGCCTCAGCATACAACCCCTTGTGTTAACAGAAAGGACAAATCCCAGCCTTTGGGAGGTGGCATTCTCTGCTTTGAACTAGAGAGCCTTGTTTGGTGAGACTTATGTAAGAATAGCAGTAAACTTCCTACAGTTGGCTGGGATGAACCAGATCCCAGCTGCTTCTGTGGTTGCACCGGTTTCAGTCCTCAAAGTTGCAAAGAAGGGGGGTATGAGTTGAAAGTTTTGCTGCCTGGAAGACCATTTCACTTCCTCCATCACAGCTGCTCTGTTTAACAAATTGGAACCATGGAACGGGATTCTATTTTGATGAAGTACGGCAAAAATTCTCTGGTCTGACACAGAGGTCATCAAAAGCACTCAAACTCAGCCTTGGAGAGAAGCATGCCCTGGACAGAGTCCTCATATTAGCAGCCACAATGTACCCAGTGGAATTGCCAAATGGATTTAACAGAACAATATTAGAGAAGAGCAAGGGAGTCTTCTGCAAGGGAAACAGCCTAGAAAAGCAAGACCTAGCCAAGCCTGTGAATGGAAGAAGAACCAGGGCAACACTAGCGCAGCCAGTGCCCATGGAAGACAATCTCATTCATAGTGCCTCTGCAAACCACTGACTGCCCTCCCTGTTGCACTGGGAGCTAAACTTGCAAATATGCAAAACAACCAGGTTGTTATGAGCCAGAGCAAAGGGGCAGTACGTGCATGGAAACAGTGAAACACATCAACAGCAATGTATTTCAATTTCCCCTCCAGGAGATGATATTAAGGAGGGGGTTTTTTTTCCACACACAGCAATTCTACAAAGTCTCCAAGCACAGGCAGATTAAGATTGAATAGTAATTCTTATCACCTGGTCTTAATGGAGCTATGTCAAGCTTTTACAGGGATTAATCATATTATAGAAATTACACTGAAGTATAACACAACAATACTGCTGCTGCTGAGCCCGTAGAACCACAAGGAACCAGCAGCTCTCATAATAATGGTAAGAATGTCTATAAAGTCTTGAAATCTAAAACTAACAGTAGTAATATTTATATTGTTTTTGCTTGTCTTCTGGATTTTGAGCATCTGGGGTCTACTAGAAAAAAGATATTTCACTTTCCTTCCAGTCAAAATCTGTCAGGGCCCCAAAAGCAGCAATTTTAGGAAGAACACCAAGAATTCTGAGATTTTCAACTCAAAAAAAGACACTTGATAGCAAAATAGACAGGTCTTTTATTTGAGTGTGTCATAAAATCAGATGGCAAAAACAGAATCTCTGCTAAATTTTGTAAGGCCGTTCCATCAACTAAATAAATCAGTATTTGCTGCACATGACAGGAAAAAAAGGGCACAACCTAAAAGTAGCACAAATCCACAAGTAGATGAACTGAAATTGCAACAACATTCCCTTTTTATCCCTGGAGCAGGTGAACAACACAAAATAAAAAAAATTCTTAAGCTTAAACACAAAGACTGCACCAAGGACAGGAGTACAGGGTTCATTGTCCAACAAACAGGGAGCAAGACTTGACACCTATTAGGACAGTTTCTCTACTAAGACTATCTTTTTGCAAATAGAGAAGGTATGTAAACATAACAGTAGAAGTAACAACATGGAGAGTTTTTGCTCACTGGCATTTTTTGCCAAGCCTAATTCAATACTTTAACACAAGTGTTTGTCTGAAGTGTGCAGTGCTGTACTGAACACAGTTCCTTTTCTCTCATGTGAGGGAGTACACCAGGGAAGCTCAGTGGGTCCTGACCATTCGACTGTAATGCAAAGGCACTGGTAACCATTTCTTCTGATAACTGCATTAGTACATTCCCACATTAAAAAGTAATGTTATCCCAGCTCACCCTAGATGAATTATCCCAAATCAACACTCCAGCTTTCAGCAGTCACCAGCTCTGACCCTCTGCATCAGGTTCTGCCTTCAAAGCACTCAATGTTCTCAGGGTCTCTTTCTGAATCAACGCAGGTATCCGACATTGGGATTGCGCCCATCACTACCTGTTCAGCAACCACTTCACAGCATCACCACAACAGCATTTATTTTCTTTCCAACAGCAACCACTCACCTGGGTTTTGTGAGTGTTCACCAGAGAGGGTGCAGCAGCCACCATGGAGCTGCTGCGGGGCCTTGGCAAAGGCGTAACCTCAGGCTCAGGTGGCTTCTCTGGTTTCTCCTGCAGCATGTGCCTCAGCCTCTGCAGGTAGTACATCAGTGACCACTGCGTGCCCTCCTCAGACCAGTGCGGCTGCAGCAGGCAGCGAAGCACGGCCACGTCGAAGTACGTGGCATAGCGAGACTTCTGGCACGGGGGAATCACCAAGGACACCCTGTTCCAAAAAGCAGAGTAGAAATGTTAGTCCTCAGATTCCTCAGGCCTTCTTAGATACTCAGCTCTCTGCATAAAGTCCTTTGGGATTAAGGTACCTAACTGAGGAAAGCATTATTGAAGGCACCTAAGTGGATATTTAGCTTTCAGATGCCCAGAGGACTCCAGTACATGCTGTTAAGTGTTTTCTTGGATAGGGATGCTTTCTTAAACTGGGATCTGAAGATAAGCCTCCATTACCTGTGCTGAGTAATTTGTTCACCAGGAAACAGACAACCCCTGAGCATCTCCAGTTCTGATACCAGTAATACATATTTAGGAATGGTTTATGTTTGCACATATCAGGCATCACTTAAGAAAAAACAGGCAAGGCAGCAAAGTTAGTTAACCTTTTAAGCTAATTAAATTGATTCCTATATAAATAAAATTCACAATTATGGTGATTTGTTGCTGAGGTGCTCTAGAGAAAAGCATCCTTTTAAGCCCTCACTATAATTTTATTGCCCTATTAATTTCCTGATGGATTTTAATATGGAATTCCACAAGTACTGCAGAAATTAGTTCACACAAAAGCAAGACATCTGTAGTGAGCTTCAAAAATGAGACTCTACAAAGTTCAGATTTTTAAGTGTTATAAATGTGTCAAAATTCATGAGAAAATACATGATATGATGAATGTAATATAGTTATAGATGTGGAAAATAATAGAATAAGTTAAGGTTGGTTATGAAAAATTAGGGTATATCTTACTATCACAGGAGGCTTGCCCAGGCAAGTTCCCAAAAGCTAAGGAAAAGTGGCTTTCAGGGGTTGGGAAACCTGTTGTCATACACATACCACACATAGCCTGACTACATTTACATGTGAAGAAGGGGGAGCAGCACAGGATTTCAGAAATTTTAACTAAGTAAAGAGTTGGCCATTAGTGGCACACCTGGCTACAGACAGCCAGAGGAGATGACGGATCCGATGGTAATCCGTTCAAGCCTATAGTCAGTTTCTGAGAAATCCCTTAACATGCAAAGGACTACCAGTAAAGAACTGTTTAACTTGTACATCTTCCCGGACACGGGTTTTGTGTATTGTAAGTGCGGCTCTCAAGCTCTGTCTAGCAGGAGACAAGAAGCCAATGAATTATTCCTGAGACATCGAGAACTGGACCGTCTTCCATCTGATAGCTTGATCCCGAGACAGGAAAAGCTTTGGGACTCACTTGATTAAGGAAAGGACAAAGGACATCCTGGCCTGCGGCGAGAAAAAGAGTATAAGAACTGGACTCGGACACGGCTATGGTGTGCCACGACCACTCTGACGCATACAGGGGCTCAGAGCTGGGTACGTGTGTCACCCAGAGCCTAGTCCCGGGCTAGACTCTGTATGATCGATTAGTGGCTGACCCAGCTTTTGTCATTCGAACGCGAAATAAAATTTATATTTTGTTATTTTATCGTAATTTGGCTCTCGCAAATTATTGACTCGATTTAATTGGCAACTACATTTACAACAAATGGTGACCGCCGCAGTGATTTAATGCGGATCTTTGGAGAAGCTCCGTCCCAGCAGGGAGGCGCCTCGCCAAGCCCGAGCGCTTGGCGGTCCCGCTGGCTCGGGGAGACTCTAAAAGACCAATTAGATTCAGAACACTAAAAACAAAAAGCCACGACTTAGGGATAGGACAGGCCCGTTATAAGAGCTCTCAGTATCTTGGAGAATAATGTCTCCAAGCCGCGGACAGTTGTTTTCACTTGTAAAAGGTCTATGTGCACGAAGAGATCGACGCGGGAAAAGGAGTCATAAGTACTGCATGGTTGAGTGAGGGTGACTGAGCGTGGGTGTGTGAGACGTGATTTTATCACGACGTGAGTGGGGACCCGACGACTGTTCCCCTCTCCAGCGAGGGAAGGGGTCGGGCAACGGGGAAGCGAGTGACACACACACACACACACACACACACGTCAACTCCAGGACACAGCGGGGAGTCCAGGAGATTGGTCACGGGAGGGTTTGGGAAGGAGCGTATCCAAACCCTGGGGGAGGGCTTCACGGTGAAACCCCCTGGTAAGAGTCTGAGAGCCTAAGCACTGGCGAGGAAAACCTTATAGGGCGATTCGCTGTAAGACTAGTAACGCCAGTGGGACAGGGAATTTTAGTTTCTAAGCAAAAAATAAACCCTGGAAAGAAGATCAAGAAGAAATCGAGTCCTAATAGGCGACGTAAGTATGGGACTAAGAAAGAGCAGCAGGAGGGTGTAGGAGCGAGCAACGAGTAGGGCTGCCTCGGTGAAGCCTAGACAGTGGGCTAGAATCGGAGCGGCGCAGGCAGGCGCGGCAGCTTGCAGCCCCCCCGCCTGAGAAGTAAAGCTGTGGCTTTTTTTTTCTCTTGGTTGTTTGCCTCGGGCAAACAAGCGACGTGGGTGCGGCCCGGGCTGGCGAGCGGCACAGCGGGAAGGGGAGGGAAAAGATATCTCGAGCCGGAGAAATGTAAAAGTGCCCAAGGGCGTGGTGAACCAGCCGGGAGACGCGCGGGCTGAAACTGCAGTTGGGAAGTTGTTTCAAAACACTGACTAAAGGATAGGGTTATTGGCTGGAGCGAGGTTTTTGAGATGAACAGAGCATTTCGGCTGGAAATAGTAAACAAGTCAACCGATAAAAAGCTTAAAAGTATTCAAGTGCTCTCTTTAAAATGGTGTAAGTTGCTGCTTTTGCATTACAAAAGCTTTTCGTGCCGCAGCAGCTGTTGGGTGTATCTCTTAAAATTGCAGAGATACTATAATCAAAAGGTACAGATGTAAAATAGAGTTTTAATTTGTCCTGAGACCCAGGACGATTTTTTTTCTTTAAAGAGAGAGGAGTAGAAGATGGCAAGATCATACTAAAAAGAGATACCAACAAATTTATCTTCCTCTCCCTGCAGTTTAAATCCGTAAGTTTCTGTAAGATCAAACTGGTGAATGTACAGATTCGTAATATTAATAAGAAGTTAAATCCAGACTGGGTGGCAGAAACTATAGTCGTGCCTCCTTCACAATCGAGGGGAGATCAGATAACTGCTGGTATGTCTAAGATGCTGTAAGCAGATGTTGTAAGCAGTGTAAAAATTAAAGGAGTGTATAGTGAAAAGAAAAAGAAATCAAACCTTTTAAGAGAACATTAGGGGAACATGCACCAGAACACCCAAGTTTTGTGTAATCATTTTCTCAGAGACTGTGGGTGTATTAAGATTTTTAGAATAACAAAAGCAAGTAATTGGGAAATGTATAAAAAGGTTAATTTTCAAGAGCTTTTTAAAAGTTTGTGGGAGAGGCCATAGAAGAAGCTTCAGAGGAAATATCTGAACGGTTTAAAATTATGAGGGTTATAATGATTTTGTGTTTGGTGAAATTAGGAGATGATCTGGAAAAGTTAAATGGAGGTTATAGAGAGTGTTTTAAAAGTACATGATGATGGTTTGTGGAGAAGGTGGTATTGAGGAGTATGTATTTCTAGCTGAGTGCACGCATCTGGAAATAGTATACAACTTTTGGTGGAGTTTAGAAAAGGGAGACTACGTAAGAGGGATTAATACAGGGTTCAAATTTAAAGAAGGCTTATTCCTGGAGTTTTTTGGAAGTTTTTTTCTGAAGGTTTTTTTTGAAATCTTGGAGAGGTTTAAGGAACTTTAGAAGCTTTAAAAGCTTTTGGAGACATTTAAAATAGCTATGAGGTGTTACGGAGGAATAGTTTGAATTCTGGTAATTTACAAAAAGAATTGAGCAATTAAAATTGAAAATAAAATAAAATTACTAAAAATAAGAGGAGACCTTTAAGGTCATTGTCAAAAATGTTCGGTAAAAGGCTTAATGGAGATAACAACCAGTCAAGTTTGTATGTTTAAGATCCAAAGTGTATTGTGGCCTATAATTAATATGTGTTGAACCAGTCTCCATTTGTCTCTAATTGTTAAATTTGTGCTGTATTTGGTACGGTTATGGTGTTTTGGAAGTAAGCTGGTGGTATATTGGAAAAATCAGGAATTATGCTTAAACAAGGGAAGGAAATTTAGAACACCACATTCAGTGTGTAAAAGGAAAGCTACATCATGCATAAATTTTATACTTTGTTGTGCATATTTGAGAAAAACAGCGAAATATTCAGATTGTAATATGTAAACTTATTGAGGAAAGAGGTTATAAAATCCTAATTAGATTAAAGTTGCAAGAAATATTGAAGGAAAAACTGAAAGAGGTTATAAAATCCTAATTAGATTCAAGTTGCAAGAAATATTGAAGGAAAAACTGAAATAAGGTAAGGTATAAATTGCATAAGTAACTGGTTGTGAATGTTATTGATCTGTAAAAAACTGTCATGAGATCTGGGTTGCCTACTGCAAAAGGAAATGGGAGCCAAAAGGCTTGTATGCAAGGTCTACAGACTGAACTTCCTCAAGTTCAAAGAAGAGAGTGCAATATATGATTCAAGCCTGGGGTTGTCACCCTGTGAAATAAAGTTTAGGATATTTTTTTGAACATGCTACCTATGAGGCAGGGGAAAAGCAGGTTAAATGACTAGAACTCTGAATGGAAATAATATTCCCTCAAAACACATCTTTAGACTATCTTTTTAAGATTGTTTGCAGGCAACACTTATGAATATAACTGTGATCCAGACCAAGGAATAAGAGTGGATCCTCATCAATCAAGAGGAACCATGAGAGAACCTGAGAAGTGGATGAGAGCAGCCGAACTGAGTGATACAAAGTTGACTTTCAACGGTAAAGGGGTAATCATGAATTGGGAGAACACACACAGGATGACACCTGACTGGGAAGTGAGACCAAGCTTATATCAGTGGTTTCAAATACCTCCTGGACAGACTTTAAAATGCCTTCAATATCCACCTTGGCAAGGGACGGTGCCACCACAAACAGGGGGATCTGGACTATTTCGGACAGGAAATGCTCGTATTTTGGCCTTAGCCTGTGATTTATACAAAGAGGAGGGAGAGTTACAACCTAGATCAGTGCCTCATAATATACCCTGCTTGATCCATCCAAACACTGGGCATGCTAGTCGGGTAAAATGTAAATGTTTAAATTGTGGAAAAAATTGGTATTGTAGTTCACAGAACAGATGCTCCTGTTGCAGGGAGTGTCGGGGGACAAGTAGGTCCCCCTATCCAGATATAGCATGTGACAGCAGAAATAATAACTTTATTTTGTGGATGAGAATTATTAGTTCCTGTTACATGGGAAATGCTTGAGAAACTGTGGAAAAATACAGTTAAGGAGTGTCAAAAATGATTTGCCTGGAAATTAGCTAAAAGAAAGTAAATGTATAAAAGATGAGTAATATCTGACTAGCTGTGTCTTAGAGCTTGCTACTGAATTGGGCCTAATAATTATTTGATTTTCTGGATTGGTATCATTTGTTTCAAAGGGGAATAAGGAGAAGATTGGATTCAAAGGGTTTAAATCTTAGCTATTGAATGCCAAAGGTCAAATAAAATACCCTGCGAGGCTGATACAGTCAAATTATTCAAGGGGGTGTGCTGGGGTGCCTTTAAGAGGCAATATACAGCTCAGTCCAGATATGAAACCCTGGAAGGATATTCTTGCTGCTGGGAAGATGGCTTTATCCCACTGCTGGCAGCAACCCAGTGGGCATGGGCAAAGGCAGAGGGATACACCTGTGGGTAATTATGATGGGCTTGAGCCTAGTCATGTGCTGTACAGGTAGTCTGCACTTGCAAGTTTTGCCCAGCACTAAAAGGGCAGAAATATCAGCACCCCCACCCCAGGAAACTGCAGCCAGATTAAGAAAAATACTGTAGTGTAAACAGCACGCAGTATGAAACCTGTAACATAAACGAAAAAGATAATATGCATTATTCCAAAAAGCAATCTCTAAGGGCCAGCAGTCAGAGGCTTACACCTACAATTATACAAGCAGGGTGTGGGGAAACTTTTATTCCTGTGTGTAATCAATGTAATAGAGCAATATGGGTTGAATGAAAAATGGAGGCAGTATTTGTAAGCATATCTACAAGTTAATAAGCTATGTTATAATGATGGATTCAAAATGTATGCAATGGAGAAAAATCTTACTGAGTAAGAAAGAATCTAAAGGTTAAGAGTAAATGTGCACGTAACAAAGCTATTATCCTAGATCTTGCAGGAGAGAATGACAATAGGATGCGTTCACAAAATGGTAAAGTTTTCTGGTTTTTTGAGGAATAAAGAAAAGTTAGACCCAGAAAGTAAAATGAAACAAGAAGCCTTAGAATTAGAAAGACAGGAGTCAGATTTAGAGAAAAGAAAAAAATAGAGCAGAAAAAGGCTAAGAACTTTAAGTAAATAATAAAACCAACTCGAGAAACAATATAATAGTTTAAAGATTATCTGCCTCAGATAAGAATTTGCTTATAGATCTGATGCAAGAAATTACTACCAAGTGAAAACTAACTGACTGTTGGATTTATGGAGGACTGAAAGCAGCTGGAATGTGACCATAGAAAGCGTGGGGGTTTAATCTCAGAGCAATTTAAAAAAAAAAAAAAATAGAAAATGCTAACTATTTTAGAAAATAGTTAACCTCAGAAACCTCAGGATATTGGAGTGGGAGAAAAAGGCCCACTGGGAAGATCAAACTTTGCTAGAATAAAGGCTCTGGAATTAACCCTTACCAATCTATGGCAGAGTTGAAAGAATATTGGAATGACCAAGGAAATACAAAAGTAGAATAAAAAGCTCTGGATAATTTATATTGGATGTATAGAAGAAAAGCATATAGCGAACTGCCTCAAAAGTGGAAAAGATCATATACCTTAAGAATTATCAGATTAGTAATTTTTACTCTTTCTCAAGCAGAGTAATTCATTGAGGGTACCTTCAGTTAAAACCTTTATAAAAGAAATAAGGGAGATAGCAAATTCCCTATCACAAGAGAGAACCAAAAATGAAGAGGAAATTTGCCTTAATAAAGGATTATCAAATATTATGGACCTGCTGCCTGGACCCAGGATGGGAGTTGGAGGTGTGGAGCTTCCATGTACCTATTAAGCAGACTAATTGGATTGCAGACAGTAGTAGAGATATTTTATAAGGCTTAGTAGAAGAAATCAGTATTTCTAATATTATGTTTAATAGCTGAGATTAGATTTTTACCTTGCCTAATTTCCTGTTTCATCAGATTAGTTCACCCAGTATTGGTGAGTGAAAAAAGCAAGCAAAAAGAGCTATGCCTAACAGACCCAGAGGCAGCCACAATAAAAAGTGGATCAAGTATCCAAAAGAATGTAATTGAAGAAAAAAAGGAACCAGACAATTTGCAATGGAGGCTTTACAAAATTTCAAGGAAGAGTAAGAAAAGGTAGCATCATCTATCAGATATACAATGGAGTGCTTTTTAAGAATTGGGATAAGGAGTTAGGATAAGAACAAAAAGAAAACTTGAGAATCAGTTTTGTTTTTCTTTTTTTTTTTTGGAAGGTGAAGGTAAAGAATATGGGTGGAAGCACGAATTTTAGTAGAAGGTGAGATAACTTGTTTAATGGAGCATGGTGGAAGAAATTAATGTTTTTATCCTATGCTCTGTTGCAGGAATCCTCTTTTTACCTTGTTTGATTCCTTGTTTTATCAGCCTCATCCATTCTGTCATAGAGGGTATACAGATTAGTGGCATGCCCTTGACTCCAGAAGCAGCCACAGGAAAAGCGGGTCAGGTATCAAAAATCATGAGATTGGAAGAAATACATTCAGATGATTTTACAGCAGAGGCTTTAGCCAGATTCGAGGAAAAAGCAAAGGAAAACCAGAGGACACTTCAAATATATAATGGAGTACCATCTGAAGATTGGGATGAGGAGTAGGGGCTAGAGACATAATGAATTTCTTTTTTTCAGGTGGAGGTTTTTTAGTGATAAAGGAGATTATGATTTTTTTGGGGGGGAATGTGAGGATAAATAGTGCAATAAGAATAACTCTATGAATTTTGAATGTTTACATAGAAGGTGGGGGATTGTTATAAATGTGTCAAAATTCATAGGTAAATAAAGTGATGTGCTGAATGTAATATAGTTATAAATATGAACATAGTGAAATAAGCTAAGGTTAGTTATGAGAAGATTGGAGTTTTTCTTTACTATCACAGGAGGCTTGCCCAGGCAAGTTCCCAAAAGCTAAAGAAAAGTAGCTTTCAGGGGTTGGGAAACCTGTTGTCATACACATACCACACATAGTCTTGCTACATTTACATGTGAAGAAGGGGAAGTAGCACAGGATTTCAGAAATTTTAACTAAGTAAAGAGTCAGCCATTAGTGGCACACCTGGCTACAGACAGCCAGAGGAGATGACGGATCCGATGGTAATCCGTTCAATTCTGAGAAATCCCTTAACATGCAAAGGACTACCAGTAAAGGAATGTTTAACTTGTATATTTTCCCAGACGTGGGTTTTCTGTATTGTAAGTGCGGCTCTCAAGCTCTGTCTAGCAGGAGACAAGAAGCCAATGAATTATTCCCGAGACATCGAGAACTGGACCGTCTTCCATCTGATAGCTTAATCCTGAGACCAGAGAAGCTTTGGGACTTACTTGATTAAGAAAAGGACAAAGGACATCCTGGCCTGTGGCAAGAAAAAGAGTATAAGAACTGGACTCGGACACGGCTATGGTGTGCCACGACCACTCTGACGCATACAGGGGCTCAGAGCTGGGTACGTGTGTCACCCAGAGCCTAAGTCCCGGGCTAGGCTCTGTCCAGTTAGTGGCTGACCCAGCTTTTGTCATTTGAATGTGAAATAAAATTTTAATTTTGTTATTTTATCATAATGTGTTATTTTATCATAATTTGGCTCTCACAAATTATTGATTCGATTTAATTGGCAATTACGTTTATAACAAAAGGCATCTATAAGTAATTCATAGCCAATCTTTTCACAATAAAATGCCCCAAACTTTTTATTCCTAATCTTTTATACCACTTTTCTCCCAGCAGAGTACAACTGGCCTGATCTACCCTCTGGACAGTCACTAGCTGTCAGGAGAAAATCTGTCAGAAAGAAGCAAGTGAAAGGGAGTCACAGGAATGAGAATCACATGGTAAGAGAAGGTGTGAATTCCTGGGGGTGGTGCAGGAACTATGGAATTTATTTTTTTTTTGTCTGATGAATACACATTTTGACAGTTTCCACTCTATATTAGAAACACACCTCTGTGACCTGCTTATTTCTGGGATTTTGGGATTCTATAAAAATTAAAGAGTGCTTTCATGCCCTATATTCTCAGGCATGTGAGAATCATCACAAGAACATCAAGCTGGTGTTTTGTTTGTTTTTTTTTAAATTAAAAACCATTTTTATTCTCAACTCTGCAAAACAGCATGCAAACAGTGTGGACAGGTCATCCCCATCTCCACCACACTCTGAACAGATGGGTCCAAGGCCATGGTCCAGGAAAGCCTTAGGGAACAGCAGCAATACTGATCCCTGGGACCTCGGAGTGCTGAAGTGCTGGATCTCTGCCCTGTGCCCCCAAGGCAGGTATGGAACTGGCAAAGGAGAAAGAAGTGTGCATGGAACACTGACACCAGCTGGAATCACATGAACCCTGCTCCATCTTACATGCCTGCAAACAGGGAGCAGGTGTCAAGGCTGGGCTTGGATCAACACATGGATCCAGAGCTCAAACTTGCAGAAGATGGTTTGCTGCCAGCCCCACAAGCCAATGTTGGAGGCACTTGGCAACAGCATAAGCATATGCCACACTGTAGGAAATACACATACTCAAAGTTTCTCCCCTAGTGCTGTATTCCAGGTAAAAAGGCTGCAAGTTTGACAGCTTTGAAATGAGCTGTCACAAAAACCTGAAAAATTGAATTAGGACAGAAAACAATGTGAAATGGGAATATGCTGTAACATTTTCCCCATAAACCTGATGTGAAAGGGGGTTTTGTCAAAGCTTAGACTGTGCCACACAGGCCTAGCCTGCAAAAACCCAGAAGTATACTCAAAGTTTTATTTCCTTTGCTGGGATACTTGTCATCCCAGTAGCAATTGTGAAAGGTCTTTGCAGGACCCTGAGCAGTGTATGGGGCTAAATAAGCAGTTTTCATGCTCCCCTGTGGCACAGGCAAACCTGAGGCACGACACAGGATGGAGCAAGGCATGTTCTCCTTATAAAATGTTTGTAACTAAAGGCCTTCCTGCAAAGTCTATTTCCCCGTCAGCCTGTTCAAGGTAGCAGCTGGATAAAGGGCTGTGATTTATTTGCTTCAGGATTAAACTGAAATCACCTCTATATGGAGAATTACACTGAGTGGAGGAGCAACACTCAGCTAGGATCAGAACAAGCCATTTGTTCAGACAGTTTCTGGAGAACCAGAAATAAAACTCAGTAGTTCATTTAGAGGAAAATCTAGTGCTTGTATAATCAGCTCATGGTTGCCTGTAACTGCAGGGAAAGTGGAAATGCACCCTTCCTTCAACCCCTGGCCAAGGACAAAGGAATACTTTGGCTGTTGGTAAGCAGAGTAAACAACATTTGTTCCACAGTTATCTGTTGCCTGGCAACCAAAGCTCCCTGTACAGTTTTAACTCATCAATGAGTTCTGCAAATGAGGAGGCATAATGATGCTCTCTTCAAAGCCTGTCTGAAGCTTCATCCCCATGGCAACCACCAGACCCTGTTGATAAATTGATCACCTGATTCTGTCTTCTTAAAAGGCTGCTTATTTTTTACAGCTGTGCACTCTCTGAGCAGTAGTGTTCACACACAGAAAGGCAGCTCTGTCCCCACCTTCAGTTTTACTGGCTCATATTAATACAAATTAAATACAGATCCAGAACTGACAACAGGCTTGATAAAAAAATCCCAGGGGAAGCTTCCTGATGGGATGAGAGCCTTAAGGAATAGCTTTTTCCTTTGCATCAGTGAAAGGATGCCCTGAGCTCTCATTTGAGAGATCAGAGCTGTTCCTAGCTGATTTTCAGAAAAATCCCTCCATCCTATATTTCTGTCACTGTAATGAAGCCATCCCTTAAGACTGCAGTGTTTTGGATATGACATTTCTCAAAAGAGATAAGCAACAGGACCAGAGTTTTCAGGTGTTCAAGTGACACTCCTAAATCCATAGAGACTTAAAATTACAGCCCTCCTTTAGCAAAATCTCTGAAAATACTCATCATCTTGATTTACTTTATGGCACTACTAAGTGTCCACAGCACTACTGAAAATCTACTTCTACCTTTATGTGCCCAAATCTAGATGAATTTATTAGTGCCAAGCTGGAAACCAGAGCCTGAGCACTGCAGGACAAGCTGGAAGGATGTTTGCATAGCTATGCTACTTTGTTAGCTAGGGGGAAAAAAATCTGGTCAGAAGGAAGCCAGATAATACACCAGTTGCCTGAAGGCGAGTCTAGCCTAGAAGGGGTGAACCTGACTGTTGAGTTAATTCCAACATTCTAGGAAAGACCAAAGAAACTATTCCAACAGGCCAGCTAGAGATTTCTCTGAAGAAACCAGCATTGAGTAACAAGTGCTGCCATCTTTTTCATCACCCAGAACTGAGATATGTCAAATTAAGAATTTGATACCAACATCCAGCACCCTCAGCGTGTCCAGACAAACGTGCATGCAAGATGGACTTGTGTGACCACCACCAGTGAACCACATGAGCCCAAGTTTCTCCTGAAGGTCTCTGTACCTGGGATGTGCAGAACTTCTCTCCTGGGAGGTCTGGGAGGATACACTTCCCTCCAAGGAATTTCCAGGATGACATGCTGAACCAGAAGCCTTTGGAGGTACAGGGTCTGGCTGTGCTGTCTCACAGACCACCTGCAGTCCCTTCAGAGAGTTGTAAAAAAGAAAATTGGTATATAAACATATTTATCTCTCCCGTATTAGTTTTATGAGCTTAGATATGACAGTTACTTACACCACAAAACCATGGAAAAACTGATCAAACCTGGGGCTTCTCAATACAAGGCACTGTACAAAAAAGGGTATATTGTACATTGTACAGCTCGCTTGCCCAGGAGAATGATTTGGGATGGAAGGGACTGTAAAATCAGGCTGCAACCCTCCTGCCATACACAAGAACAGGCTTCCATCCTATAAGACAAGGTAAGGCCAAGGAGATCCAGAAGGTTATACCCCACACCCTTTGGCTCCACTGCAAACAAGGTTGGGAGCCTTAGCTGTGAATAACTCTAGTTTCTGGAGATGAAATACTTTAGGGTGGTAACTGCAAGATCTCTTTCAATATTTACTCCCCCCTCCCTCAGCACCTTATCCAAGATTGTCAAATCTTAGCACAGAATTTACCTCAGTACGTCCACTGTCCAGATTAGGGGATTCACAAGTCCCACTCTGATTATTGGTGGGAGAACTTCTCTTGGCTGAGGAAAGAAGTCAAAGCAGGACATTTCAGGAAATGCCTCCTACGCTATAATGTACCTATTAAAAAGTATTATAATAAAAGGATAAACCAGAAAACAAAACCAGTCATCTATCTGCTGCAAACTTCCTAGGCACTAGTCACAGCCATAAAAAGAAAATAGGACTGTGTTAGTTTTTCCAATTCTTTCTATTGTGTTGTCAACAATACTGTCTACTGAAAATCTCTATTTCTTTAAAATTAAATTTGAATATAAATTTAATCCTAAATCAATTCACCATCATTTGTGTTTTCCTGTGCAGAGTAGTGTCTTTTATTTTGGAGTTCTGCATCCTATTTGTACATATATGCAGGTCCTTTTCTAGGTTACATCACAGAGTGTATTGTGATTTCCAATTTGCCAAACGCCTTCAGCACAGGAAATACGTGGATGTCACACAAAGTTTGATCTGTAAATACTGCAGCAGACCAAGGGTATCACACAGACTAGGATGACAACTCTTGAAATCCTGTTGAAAGCTGTGCAGATATGACTGTGAATCAGACTGACTGCAAAACAAATACTGCAAAGCTTCTTCATTACATGTTTTTGATTTGTTGTTTGAAGGAAAATTTAAGTAAATTTAACTTTCTTTTTTCCCCACTTTGAGAAAATGCTAAGACAGCAGCATCTTCCTAGACATAAAAGACCTCATTCCAATTAGTATTTCTGTCCTACTGAAAAAACTTTCAAAACAAAAAAGCATTTTCCTTCCAGACTTCACTTCTGAAACTATTTTTATGGATTTTCTGACCACTCATAGACCTATAGAAAAAAAATCCAATACTCAAAGAAAACTTAGGACTAATTACCCTTGTTAGTTCCAGGGCTGAAATACTATATTTTAATTCTAGAAGTTGAAGCAGAGGGACAAAGAGCAAAATGTAAAAGACTGTTTTAAATCATTTGGAAGATCTGAACCTTTTTAATTCTGGACTTTCCTATGAGGTCTACAAAGTCTTCAGAACAAAAATCGACATCCAAAATTATCTGTTATCAGAAAAATCTAATTTAGTGCACTACATTTTCATTACGGTGAAAATTAGTTCCATGCTTAGTTCCAACATGCATTAGTTCCAACTAGAAGCAATGCTACGGCAGTATACCCAGCTTACTTGCAATTTCACCATCTTGCAGGATTTACAAAAAGCTATTGTCTAAAATATAACAGCAAAAATGGGATTTTTTAGGACTAGGTCAGACAAAAAAACTTGGAAGTCAAAACCTTGGAAGCCTAAGCACCCAACTCCAATCTCACTATGGCTCAAGCACAAAGGAAAAGCAACCCCTTCCAGTATCCAAAAGTGAATTTACAACCTAGGCCTTCATTGGACTCTCTTGAAACTACATTTTCTGATTTCTTAACATGCTGGAAATGCAATTTTAGATGGCAGAACCACCTGTGTGCTCTTCACTGTTCATTTTTGTCCATTGCCAGTTTAGGATAGATTTCCTCACTCAAGTCAGGCTGCTGTGAGATAATGTCTTCACCTTTCTTCAGCAACTAAGGAAGATAAGGCTAACAGAAATGACATGAGGCTGACAGAAATGACAACCACTGAATAGTTACAAATTTCTTATTTGTGATGGTTCTCCCATCTCCTATTTAACTATTATGCAAATGTCAATGGACTCTGAGGGGAAACATCCCATAACTACTCTGAGGTTTGACTAGTTCCTGCAGGATCAACATATTTTTTCATGTACAGAATGCAAGGGCAGCATCAGGCAAACAAAGGCAAAGGTTTCCCAGATCTCATTGGCTGCACTACCACAGCAAAGTCACAGACCTGTAATGATGTTCCTGATGGGTTTTACAAGAGCATTGAAGGCAGAAACTTCAGGCTGCCTGTGTTCCCACATGGGCTGCCAAATGACAAGGCCACTAGCCAACCGGAACGTCAGGTCAGACTCCTAAAGGGAAAAACAGAAGGTTGTTTCCAGACTGCAAAGCCTGTCATTTCTTACAAGAAATAAGGGATACCATGTTCACTTGTCCAGTCAGTACATGCTAACTCAAGGGCTACTGACAGTATTCAGCACACTCTATACATGTCAGCTATGGCTAGTAAAAAATCACAGGGAAATTTCAGTCCAGAAATACACAAAGGCTTTTTTCAAATGAAATTTCTATCCTAGTCGATGAGCCCTGGTTTTCCCAGGACATTAAACTGTAATAGAAAAGGCCATTCTTGTCATAGAGTATCCCTTTTAATTATACATAAACACTTTATTTAGTATTCAACCTCAACTTTAGGATTTATGCCCTAAGACTTGAACTTCTTCCCCCAAAAGAATATTAAATATTTAAACATTACTTAGAAATTGAGGAAACATGTAACAGATTACTATGAAGTTGTGGTAAACATTACTGTGTCACCATTAGCATTGTTAGTACCTGAACTCTGTCAATACATGGAGACACTGGTACTACTTTCACCTGTGCTACCACTGCTTTACATAGGCAAGCAGCTGAAATCATATAAATTAGTACACAAGTAAATCTTAGCAGGATCAAGGTGCAGCTATGCACTTACCTGGCCTCACGGCAGATCTACATTAGGAGACACAGATGTCAGTATAGCCCCAGCCTCCCCCATGTGGCAATCAAACATGGTAACAGCAGTTTTGGTGGTATAATTACAGGGGCACAGCACTCTGCTATTGAGACAGCCCCAGATGCCTCGGCATTTGGAATGGATGATGCAGACACAGCTACAGGAATAGCAGGAACCCACTGTAGCTCTCCAGCCCTTCTATTCCCTACCCTCTGTTAGTGCTCTCTCACCATAATCAACTCACAAGCTCGGTTTTAATTACTGTTTCTACTAATAGCAACTTGCAAAGCTTTCAGAGCTGCTAGCAGTGACACTGCATTTTCACTTGGCGCTGCCAGCTGGTGGTGACGTGCCAACACTTCTACCTACAGCTATGCAGTTAAAGAACCACATGCAGCCCCCAAAACCTGATTTAAAAACATTTTGCTGAAGACAAAAATCCTCTCAGAAGTCAGGAATTCAATAGTTTAGGTCTGTCTATGCAAACATGTGTCATCTTCCTTGAGCCCATGCATTACTTTGGCTATCTGAGCAGGTAGTGCTCTTCTCCTGAGACTTAGGAGACATCAAGAGGACACTGCTCACTTAGTGAGCCACTTACACGCCTCATTTAACTCCTTTCCTGCACTTCATTTTGATGACAGAAATGTGCATGTTTTAATTGGCTTTTCAATGTTCATCACCACAGTATTCCAGAGATCTCAGAGATTTTCAAGGTAAACTTGAGGTACTGTTATTAACCACATCTTGAAAACAACACACCAGAAAGATTAATATTAAAGATTGGAACTCCAGTCTCTAGTAGCCAAGGTTTACCCCCAGTTTCATTCCATTTATTCAAACAGCAGCCTCCATTTTTGTGCAGAGTGCAGGGAAGAATTCAGTATTTCTTCCTGTCCTGTCCCAGTAGCCTACAGACAACTAGTAAAGAAGTATGAAAATTTTTGGGCTAAATAAGTTAAACACTACTTTACAGGAACTCAGTAGCAGAAGTAGAGAAAGAATATAGTTCTCCACTCTTGCTTTTATCTGCCTTAATCAAAAGATTATATTTTATCTCCTGTTCCTTCCTACTGTTGCAGCATAGATGGCAGAATTAGAACAGATAGCCCCATCATTTCATGACTTTATAGTCCTTTTTTCAAGGACCTACTCTTTCCCAAGGCCGAGCTGGAAACACAAAGGCTAAATGGCAGCCTCCCAGAGACAGGAGTCAGAGCACGAAGAAAATGTCTTTTCATCACATCACTCTGCAAAGCTGATAAATTAAAAATAAAACTAACAGGAACCCCAGTAGATAGGAGGCCTGCAGCCTGCTTCACACTTCAGAACAAAGGAATGCTCCATTGCCTTTGCCACTGCCATGCTTGTAACACTATCATGCTAATTAGCATCAAGATGATTAGTAATGACAACAACAAACCCCAGTGGCAGCCCCACCGTGGAATCCCTGAAAATCCAGCCAGGCTTTTTTGAGCAACGGTTGAGAATCACTGGAGCAAGTTAAAGCTCATAATCCTTTCTGCAGTTTTCAGGATCCCAGAGACTTCACAGGGGCCACAGATCTTTGCCATTCCCAAAGGCTAAGAATGGCTTACTTTGTGTATTTTTGTCTTTGGGCCTGTCTGATGCAGTGGTGATTGTTCATGGCACTGGAAGAATTTCTTCCCAATGGCAGCAGTATTCTGCTGGATTTGTAAAATATTTCCAGCAGTACCCCAGTGCGCACTGTGAGCTGAATTAAATAACCACAAAGGCAGAATCATTCCTTTCCTGCTCAGAGCTGTCGCCGCACAAGAACCCCATCAGTGTGCCACTTACTCTAATCCTGTGGACGAGGGGAGCGAAGAGGAACACAAACAGCTCTACTGTGGCCATGGAATTCTGGAAGAACTTCCTCCTGTTATTCTCCTCCTCATCAGTCACAGCACTGGGCCGGGGATGTCCTGGTGATCCTTGGTTTTCAGCCTGGTGGATAAAGGCACTACTGCTCCCTCCCCAGCTGGAGCCTCTGTCTCCTCCAAATCGGTCATTGCTGCAGTCCTGAGGAGCCTCCAGCAGCATCCAGTGAAGAGTGTGAAGCAGCTTTGTTTCAGCTACTCCAAGCTTATCCTGGTGTCCTGTGTGGAAAAACCCATCACATTATCTCACAGGGTTTCCATTTATGATAGTGCTCAGAGTTGCACTGGAGGCTGGACATCCAACTCCCAGATAAGCATTTGAAAACTAAAACTCTACCATGAAAAGCACCAGCATTCTGTCTCATTTTATTTTAAACCTCTTCAATCAGAAGCCTCCATTTATTTCCCAGCACTTGAAGTTCAGTCTCTGCAATGTCAGCTGCAGGGCATGGACAGCAGCATGGACACAGAGTGGTCCCAAAAGAAACTAACTCAACAGTCTTGTCTGTTCGACTGTGTCGAATAAGACAAAATGCCAGTGAGCACTGCAAGGTGCTGAAGCTGTGTCATGTTAATGCTCCCTACTGGCATGTTCCAGGAAGCAAATTCCTGCTGAAATCACTCCTGAAATCAGTACAAAAGTAAGTCAAGTAAGCTAGATTTGGATCTGCCTCTCTGATTGACTATCTGCTGAGAGTCACATGCATTGGTCCAAATAAAAAGAAAAATAGGAGGAAAAACCCCCCAAAACAGAAGATATTAAAAGTACCTGCTACAACTGACCACTGCAGCATGCCTTGAAAGAAATGCATATTCCTTCAAGGAATCTATGCCTGCTGGGTGCTAAAATAAATTCTAATATTGCTGGGAAATAACTAGCAAAATGTTATTGAATACTCTGACTCTTTAGCTCATCAGACCACTAACTTCACTGGGGAAGATTTCACAGGTTACCCTCCCACAAAAGAGAAAGGCAATCATCAAGAAAGGCAATCCCCAGGAGAAACTAATTAGGATTCTAAGGATTTGGAATTTGTTGGCACCCTGAACAGCAATCTGTCACGTTTTCACTGATAGCTTCAATAATGGAAAACAAGCTCACACGAGCACTGACCTAGCTTATTCCTGTTGGAGAGCAGTGTTGCAGTGCAGTGCAGCACATGAGGGAGAGCAGCTTGGACAAGCTCCCAGCGAGAAATGCTCTGGATGGCTTCAGAGAGAGCTGGAGAAAGGCCATGCAGCTTGTTTTCCACTAAAACTCTTTCAAAAGACTAAAAGTAAGAACAAGGAAAAAAAAAAAAAGAGATTATGTCTATTTCTTCACATTCCTTCCAGTACATAAACATCCTCTTTTAAAATCTCTAATTGTGTAACTGGAGCAAATTTTACATTTGTCCTGAAAAATACAGACTATAACTAAAGCTCCCCAGACATATGGACATACAGACTAAGAAATGAATGGACCACACAATATATTTTCTGCAATATACAGATGATACTTTCTTCAGTTCTGTTATATTAGTCAGTGCTGACATCAAGCCAGACTTGCAGCTGTGCTGGGTAAGGCCAGTAATCCTGTTAGAAGTCACAGGAGCTAGGAAAGCCTGTATTTGTGGAGCTGAGTGCTGGATATTCTTTAACACACATGCTTTTTCAGTTTACTGTAACATAAAGGGCAAACCACTAAAGGTATATGGGCCTTAAGAAATATTTTCACACCCTGTCACAAAAAATAATCAGTGTACAAAATTTTTTTGGTCCAGTTATGATGTAATGGTTTTGTGAACACTTACAGAGCTGATAGCTGCAGCAAGTTCATTATTTCCACCTCAATCAACACAAAATAAGGCTATCTACCACTGAAATCCCTAAGGAAGCTCCTTATTGTTAGCTGCTCCAACTGTTTCAATAAACTGTTGCTGTGATCAGATACAAAGATCCCATTATAGGTCACAAGTGCAGTTATATTCCTTCACTGAAGTACCTACAGCAAAGATAATGACAACGCACATCCTTTCCATAAACCAGCTTAACCTCACGGCTACCTCTTTGCTATCTCACCAATTTCATCAAGCTCTGAGCAAACTGTTGCCCAAAAGATGCTTCAAAGACTCACTCCAGATTCATAAAGCTTTTCCTGCAACACTAGTAATTCCAATTTTTTTCTCAATTTTTTTTTTTTTTTAATTGAGGGGGTGGTAATAAGAATGAACTTGGTTACAAAGAAGAAGAGCAAAACAAGCATGTCAAAACATGCTCTCCTGAATGAGCAACCACTCCCAAGCATGGCACGCTAACCTGTGGCAACAGGCACCCTCCTGCCCGTGCCAGCAGCTGGGCACATTTGTTCTGTCAGTTTTTGTGGCCCTGTTTGCTGGTGTGGGCAGACATGAGCTCTTCTACCAAGAGGCTGGGTGTCCTGGTGCAAGCACAGTGCCACACCATTGTATTTTTACAGTACCCAGTCCTGCTCAGAGGCACAGAAACACACATCTATCCATTAGAGAGGACTAGGACTATGCCAACAGACTGGACCCTGAAATACTGACAATAACCATCAGAGCTGCCAACAAACAGTGTGCAGAAGGTCACACTGCCCACCTACTTGAAACACCAGGCTGCAGTCACAAAATGTAATACACTTTCCTTGTGGACCAAAAATGGTTGAAATTGGAGGGCATTTGCTGTAACACATGGAAAAAAACACCGGCTTCCTGAGGATTAGTCAAAAATAATGTGCCATGGGTGGTGTTATCAGCCACAAGTGTTTCTTAGCACCAGGAACAGACAGCCTGTCTACCAGAGAAGGAATGCTTCAACTCACCCTTACAGTGATCTGCTAGGGGCCACAGCATGTGAAAGGAAAAGTCCCCTGCCATTCAACCCTATCAGCTCAGGAATGGGGGCAAAATGAAGGGATACTGATGCTCTGAAAGCCCAGACAGGACAGGGAGAAAAGCACCCACTGTAAGGCCTGATTCTGTATAAAGACAACAGAGGTTTAGAGTAAATATCCCAGTAAATGGATTATTACATAACAAAACGGGGGAGCAAAGCATCCCTAGAAGAAGAACAAGAGGTGCATATTTACAAATACCACAAAACTTGAAAGAGCCAGTGAAAAACACAAGGTTTTACTTATCTTTTAAATCAAAAGAGGACAGGGACCACTCCTTAGTCATTGCTCCAGCCAAACACTCCTATTTCCACTCATCCCTTACCTCTGGGGCTCACTGAATCTTTCACTCAACCAAGCCAAAAGGAAGGTCAGTGCAGAGGTAAGCAGTTCCTACCTGTGCTGGTGAGCTGGACTAGCTCCCTGAAAGGCCTGCCAAGCACCAGTGCTGACCTTACTGAATTGAATGATCTCACCTCCAGCACAGAAGCCAAACCATAAGCTCACAGTCTTCCAGAGTTGACAAAGCTGTTCAGTTTGTAGGGCAAGGGGAGAAAAAAACCACATCACTGGGAACACCAACCCTATTCTGAAGCGTGACAGAAGACACCTTGTTGCTCCCCTGGCTTTCTATTCAAAGTCTCATTCCTGGGTACTTCAACGGCATCAGGTACAAAGTTCCCCAGCAATTGCCTTCTGCAAGCTCTGACCCACTGTCAGTATGCTTCAGAAACTCAAGATACAGCTAAGGAGCTGGCAATTCTATCTTTAGATTAGGCTTGTATTTATCACAAGATTTTGGGCTGCTGAGCCCTCGTGAAGATTTCCTTATGTGGTTAACCATCAGATTCTTCTGTTCTTTCTAGGCCTGAGCAGAAAGTGAAATATTTCTGTACTACAATGAAAGATTAGCTTCTGGAATAGCTTATCTGATCAGAAGCATCTGAGACAGAAGTACCATATGTTGCCAGGAAAAATGCAAACACAAAATGCTGTAAGGAAACCACTGAATGCCCAGCAGGAACATGCAGTTCTGCAGAACTGCAGGACAAGGACAAGGCTTCCTGTGGAATTTGCCTGGAGTTCTCCACAAATGTGCAGCTTTTGTCTTTACCAGACACTCAAGGTCCTGTGTTGCTCCTGAGCCTCCTTTTCAATGTGCTGTGGGTCTTCTCTTCCAGGACCTGCTATAGGGGCAGAAGACCTAATTTTCACCCTGCATGAACTAAGCAACTGCTGCCACAGCTGTGAGGAGCTCCATGCTCAAATAAGAAGGCTGAATGAGAATGTCTAAAGCTCCCTGTGAGTGAGTCAGAAGACAGATACTGTCATGCTCTGGGTATGTCTAGAGCCACAGCCTCAGGGCTCAGGGCTGCAGCTTGGCTAAGAAAACAACTACCTACTAATAGCAGGCTCGTTCAAGCCTGCAACACCCCCCACACCAAAGGCAGATAAAGAACATCTGCCAAGGGGATAGTGAGGGAAGCTGGTGCCTTGGCTGGAGAAACAGTCCCTTTCAGCAGGGCTCTGTGTGTGTGTTCAGCTCCCTCAGGACCACTTACACAAGCATTTTTCCTTTTAGCCTCGTGGTGACAGCTGTTTTCACAGGGAACGGTGGCCAGCCTTGTCTGGCTGCTTTCCCACTGCTGCTGTTCTCCTTTTACCTTCATGTCCACCAAGAACCAAAGGTGCTGCCAAATACCTTGTGACCAGGATCAGCCTGTGGGTCACTGTCTGCTCTGTCCTGTACCTCTTGTCTAGGCATCTTCAGACTATCTGTTCCCATTTCAGCAGCATTCTGGCTGGCCTTTGTCATGTTTTCCTAAACAGATTTGCTTGAATTTCCCCTGGTCTAGGCCCAGGGAAGCTGTACCTGCAGCGAATTGCATAAGGCAGGAAGAGGGCAGCCAGGGGTTGACAGAGGCTGTCCAGAGGTTCCCTGGGGAAGCTCAGCACCTCCTGTTACATCCTCTCAGGAGTGCCAGGGAGTATCCCTACAGGATTGTAGGATCCCAGTGCAGGCACAGAAGGACCATGGCAGAAACACAGAGAAATGGTTAGTGCTTCTTGAACTCGACTTGTGTCCTTGGAGGGGACCTTAATGCCCTGTCCTTCCAAAGCTCAGCCTGCATCATGGAGGAAAGCTGAGACCACTGCTAAGTCACTTCAGACTGACTGGAAAGAGCTTGAAGCACAGGCAGAAAGTACTGTCAGTCTGGGGAAGGTCCACTGAGCAAGGAAGAGTTCCTGGAAAGATCCAGGAACCTGGGAGTTCATGGCACAAGGGATGGTAAGGCTCCATTGTTTAATAAACATAGCAAAAGTATAAACATTCACAAGTAGTGAAACACAGATGCCAAACACTTTACTCACAGAAATTCAGTTTTCTGCAACCATGTCCATTGGCTGGATAAAATAAAGGTGGCCTCCTTCTGAACTTTGCTCTATCACTTTACTTAAATTATCTATAATATCAAAATACATAATTACATTTCCAAAAACAGGGAAAAAAAAAACAGAAAAGAAGGAAACTTTTTTCTGGAGGATCCTGCAAATTCACATTTGAGTTTTTCCACGGCCAGTGCAAACCAGAGCAGAAGAATTCAAGCCTCAGCCTACAGGCATGCAATTCAGACTAGAGAATTACCAAAGGATAGATCATGGAACAGGTGCACAGGATTTTTAGGCACACTAGTCAATACAGGGGTGTTGGATAGCGAGCGGGAGGTTTCAAAAGGTAAGTCAAGTACCTATCAAGTTCCAGAAAGCCTGTCCCACCCATGCATGCAGCACTCTGCTGCCCCACTGGATAATACAGAATGTGTTTGTGTGGGCACACCTGTAGGCAGAGGAAATGCATGAAGCAGAAGGCAGCAAATGTGTCAGTTCAACCTATAACCCACAAATTCCTCAAAACTCAGTTCCACCTTTGAAAATTTTCTACCACAACTTAATGTTTATGTTAAGAACTGGAGAAGAATCAAGTTCTTCACCCAAGAAGTGGAAATTTATTAGATCTTAATGAAATGCCTGCTGACAGAGCTCCCTTTCTCTTGGCTGAAGCATGTGATTTATTTTTAGGGGTTTTTTGGGTGTAGCTTGTTTTTTTACACTTAATAAATTCCAGTATGTGCCCACAGAAGAAAGGTGCTTTGGAATTATCCTCGGGGACCTGATGGCAACAGCACAGCAGGAAGAAAAGGAAGTTACAGGCAGAGAGGTACATCACAGGGAGCTCTGCCCCTCTACCCAATAATAACAGGTACGAGCCCACAGAAGAAGCCACAGCCCCAGGTTAGAGGTGCTCCAAGGCATGGCTCCTGGTAAAGGATGTAAAATAACAAGCTCCATTTTCCAGATACTGTCAGTGGGCATTAAAACCAGTCATCACTGCTGCATATGCTAGAATTGAACAGTTTACTCACCAACACACTAAGCCAGCACTCCTCTATCTGGTATCTAGCAAAAACTCTGAAAAATTTATGGATTTCTTCGAAGAAAATGACTCAGCAACAGATAAAGCTTCTCCAGCATAATGCCTTGTGAGAAGGAAGTCAGAAAATTGCTGCAGAGCAACCTAAGAACTTTAAACTATTAAGATACTTGTCCAGACCAAATTTTTCCACTCTGTCAAGTTTGGCTGCAACCGACTAATGTACTTTAAGTAATCCAAAGACCAGCAAGCATTCAAGGAATTCTGAAGTTCTCTAGATACCCATCTTTTTGAACTTGCTTCATGTCTTCCCTTTTTCCTCCTTTTTGGCAGTAACTTGAGGCTTTATTTGAAGTATATTTAGAAATGAGAATTATTTTTATCTGCATAACAGCATCTTCTCAATAATTCTGATAAGACCTGCTTCCTTTAATTTCCAGTAGAAGCGTTTCCCACGTTGCACAATTGTAAAAGTACTGTTCAAAGCCTGTTAATATTGTTTAGATTTTCCATACTATAAGCTTGAAACACCTCTGGCAATCACAAACTGAAATTACATCAGTCTCATGCAAAAAAGCATATCCACACAAGATGAACTGCAAGGTTAGGTCATGGCACAGTTTGTCTATGTCATTATTTCATACTACAGCTTTACTAATTAAATGTTTCTTACTAATAGCCAAATAATTTTTTTTTTTGTTTTCTCTAAAGATGGACATAATATGCAGATTCTCTGAATGGGAACAATATCAAATTCTTCATGTGATAAAAGTACAAAATAAAGCTGAATGGAATAAACCCAGTTCTGGTGCAAGCTGAGAAGCTTGCTGACCAGCCACTGTGGTCAGATTGATCTGCATGAAAAGTTAGTTACTAACAAGTGTTGAAAAAGAAACACATGTACATACCACACAGGAAGCTTCATATTGTTTCCCCAGTTTAGGTCTTAAAAATGCACTGAAAGAAAGGAGAAGCAGCATTAGAGACCCAGTATTTTTCTCAGTTATTTTTAGCATTCTTCTCATGTCAGAACATCATCAAAAAGCTGAGAAACACATTGTAAAGGAAGACATAAGCCAAAACTATGTTCAGATACCTGTTGATGATGTCTGACAAATGCTGTTATCTTTTCCAGAAGAAAAAGTGCCCCCTCTCCCCACCCAATATGTCAAGAGGTATTTAATTCAGCCCACACATTCCCAGGGATAAAAATCTTCCATCAGACAATTTTCAGCCATTTTACCTCAGTGAAAGATTTTCAACATATTCTGTATAAAATTTGTTAAATACTATTGAACTTTGCCTTGCCTCTATTTTAAGCCAGAGATCAACTTGCCAGCTCCGTATGAAATATTTTTTCTGCACAGCTGCTGGTGTGGAAGGCTCACGGTGAAGTGCAGGCCTGTATGCAGTATGTACAGAACACTCATCCTCTACCATTCTCCTCCAGGATGAGATCAAAATAAATATTAAAAAATAATCAGGTCACCTTATTGCAGGGTTTTTTTTACTTTATTTTGAAGGACACTGGCTGTGGCATAAGGGGATTTTGTGTCTGAGGCCTTAAGTTAGAGCCACAACCTTCAAATCTTCCAACCTCCCCCACTGCCCCCACAATGTTTTCAATTTAGAATCCTGCTAGGACAGGAGGCTGACAGGACTCAGAAGGAGCATAAAGCACCAGCCACACATTCGCCTAGCCCCTCACACATCTCCAATCCCTCACTCTCCAGCCCGGTGCAATGAGGGGAGACTTGGACAAATCTGTTTGCATGCTGGCGTCTCACAGCGCAGATTACACTTCCAGGAGGGCTGCAAATACAGAGAGAAGCACAGCTGCAGGTCTGCTGCAGCACTGATGGATGCTGCCTCTGCTACAAGGGCTCCGTGAGTTCCCTTAAAAGATGGGGGATGGAGGGGATGGGGAGCACGGGACAGGGAGGAAGGGAAAGGTGCATAGAGGAGCAGACATGGATGGTTTAAAGTCAAAGCAAGAAGCTGCCTGGGACTGCCACTAGGTTAAGCTGCCTTGAGACCTCCTCCCACATCCTATACACACTAATTGCTCCATACGGAGTAAAAAAAAAACCAACAGGGTGTTCTGTTTGGTGTTTTGTTTTTTTTTTTCTCCCCACGGCTTCACACTGCAGCTGCAGCAATAATTGCATCGTCCCCGCCACTGGGCAGCAGCCGGCCCGCACCCCCCTCCACACTCTCACTGCCCTGTTGCAGCCGCATCCCAAGCGCCCGGCTCTCACCTGGTCTGCCTCCACAGGAAGGTCTGGATGGGCAGAGGGATGCCACGGCCACTCTCCTGCTCCTGGCCCTCGGAGCTCTTCCTTTTCACCATGACGCCGCTGGCAGCTGCTGCAGCCTCAGCAGACGCACCAGCCGGGATCTCCCATGGCCGCCGCCGGCTCCCCGCAACTCTTCACCCTCTCCCCTCCATCGCCCGCAGCCCGCCCCCTCCCTCGGCCCCGCTGGTGCAAGATGGCTGCAGGAGGCAGGGAGGAAATTCGGGGGGAAGCGAAGATGTCCGCGTCCTTCAGCTTCCTCCGTGCCTTCAGCACCTCCCTCTGTGGCCAGCTCCCCGTGCCCGGAGCGGGCGGTGCCGGGGGAGGCGCCGCCCGCCAAACTTCCCGCACCGCGCCCGCAGCAACAGGGCTGCGCCGCCGCAAAGTTGGGGAGCCCCGCAGCATCCCTGAGCCCGCCGGGTCGGGAGAGCGACTCCTTCCCTCTACCCCCCCCTTCCTATACCCTCCCCCTCCTTCCCAAATGGGCAGAGAAGGGAAGCAAGTCACAAACCCTTCCTGAAAGTGCAGACTGGTGATTGCGGGAAATGGGTTTGTAGAGAATTCTCAAAGCCTGACAGAAGGGTCACACGGTGTGCACCTGTATGCAAACTTTGAGGTAAGAAATGCTGACTTAGAAATGCCATGGAATAGGACAGACATTTTCGAGAGAGAAGCGGAACTAGAAATAAGTTTCCAAGGGTGGCCTTGCAAATAAGACTAGATACTTTGGAGAAATAGAACTGTGAAAGACGCATCGTATTATGACCCACGAGAGGTAATTTTAGATGATTTAAGGCATTTACAGCATGGCATAGCTCCAGCTGATAGGCCAAGAAATTTTTATAATGCATGGTAATTAGGAAATAGTTGCCTTCTAATTGTGATGGCGTGAATTACAACATCTGTATTGTCTCACCCTTCACATGAGACTGAAAATAGAATGAAAGTTTTGAAACACCTCTCAGTTGCCCCATCTCTGGGTCAGAGAAGGGCCGAATCCAACAGGTGGTGGGAGCAGAGGAACTTTGGGTAGTTATTCCACAGATTTTTCTTACACAGAAGAGCTGAGGCAGAGGTGGAGAGGATGGGAAGTGCCAAAGCAGATTTACTGGTGCTTCCAATCAGACACCAGACTGATTTGACTAATACAAGCACTTGTTTGAGTCAGGTTTGCTGGAAATATTTCTCAGGCACTGTTAAATTAGCTCTCCTTCTCTACCTAAGAATATAGATGATAGTATACTGCAACAAATAATTAATATTTATTTAAACATTAATATAATAAAATGCAAGACCAATGCAAATTCATCCCAAACAATTTTCACCAAAAAAAAAAGTGACATTCTGTTGCTTATATGAAGACTCTTTAGAGGAAACAAATAACTGCATATGAAGATGCAGACCTCAAATCCAGACAGGCCATGACCAGCACTAAACCCAGGAGGTGGCAAAGGTACTTTAAGTTTTGTTCTCACCTTGTTTTGGAGACAATGCCCACCACCACAAAGGGCACACAAAGCTGAAGCAATCTGTATCTCTGTGAGTAAAATGAATTGCATGTGTAAGAGAAGAAGAAATTTTGCCATCTGGAAGATTTTATTTCTCTCTATACTGAATTTCCGCTGGCAGCAGAAGCTTTCAGGTTTGCAGTCAGGATTTGACCACACCTAAATACTAACACTACTGTGGATGCTACAAAAGCAAAGTCCTGCAAATTAATCCCCTGCCCTCCTGCACAGTGGGAGTAGGGAGGAAACAAGTAGATTCTTCAGAGAGGCCATTGCAGTAGGACAACAGCAAAGTGTCCTGAAAATTCACCTGTGCTCTGTTCTCTAGCCTACACTGGCATCTTGGGCTGGCACAGAAACACAGGTTGGTCTGCCTGCAAAAAGATCAAGACTACTGCAAAAAGTCAAAGCAGGTGAGGGAAAAGTGGAGAAAGCTCTGCATTACTCCAACAACTCCTAGCCCATGCCAGCTGCCCATGACACTGAACCAGCCATTTCCTCTCTTACTGCAGGCAGGAGGAGTCTGACATGCTTCCAGATCACAGGATTCTGCTTGATCACTCTTTATTCATCCGGTAGTTATGTTTACAATCCAGCACAGCAGGATTTAGTCTTGATCCAGGAACAGTCAAGGCAGGCAGCATAGCACAGAGTGGCAACGTGGAATAGAACCTGAGCACGAAGCTCCCACCTTATACAGGAGTTCTCAGAGCAGGGAACTACTCAAACCTCACTGCCTTGCACTTGTTTCCATGGTTATGCTCTCCAAGTTCCCACTCTCAATCAATCCCTGCTGTACACACTCCTAAAAATTCACATCTTATTTATCTGAACTCTCTGTGCAGAATCCATGCTCTCAAGAGTATGTCAAGCCATCCTGTTGTGCAGCAGCCTTTCCAAGAGCAAAGCTGCAAACAGCTCCTAAATACAGATTCGAGAGCGGGGAAAAAAACATTTGCCCACACCATCAAGATCTTGCTTTTCCACTGGCTGCCAGCGGGCTTCTGTCCTGGCTGAACAGACCCATGATGAAGGAAAACCCTTTCTCTCTAGGGACAACCAGTCATAGAAGATCAGCACTGATGGATGTCACTCGTTCTACCCTTTCCCATATGGGTCTGTCAGGGAGAAGGAATGTAAAACTTGAGAGAAGCCTAGGAAAGCCCTGGCTTTGAACAGCATGAAAACATTTCAACTAAGATTCTTCAGAAGTCTCCTTCACAGCTAGCCCTGCTCAAACACAACACAACTGTGCTCAGAGACAAGGATAAATAATCCCTAAAACTACAAGGATCCCCTAAAATGACATGTTTTGCTGCTGTTGCTGCATGAGTTTGGGTAGGAGTGGAGTGCAGCAGTTCAGCTGGATCAGATTCCACAAGACCAGGTAGATATTTAATCCCTCAGCCACATTTAGGTGGAACCAGCAGAGTAGCACAGCACTCATGCATCTGAGAATTCTGTCTCAAAACAGAGCAGAAACACAGGCCCCACCTCATACAGTAAGTTACTGCCTTTGCATAATGTTCAAGCAGCAAAACGTATTCACATAGACATCTAACTGCAGTTACATGCATTACAGGCACTGCTAGAATAGGACAGGATGGGAGGGAACAAAATCCTGGAGATGACCTGGGCGGGTTATCTGGACAAGACAGGGAAAAAAAACAAAAACAAAACCCCTCAGCTTTCACTGTCAGATTAGCATCCCTTGGCTCAGGACTCTCCATGCTCTGGCAGTAGGTGAAAAACTTTTGCTTCTTTTCGGGGGAAAAAAAAGGCAATAAACCTCCTCCCCTCAAACGCTGCCCCACCCAACCTTTTTTACCTTCTTCCTAGAGAAGAAAGCATGGATCTTTTGATCCACTCAGTTACCAAACATGCCTTCCTCTCTATGCCTCAGAGAGAGCTGAGCACCTCCTCCCCTGCATGCTTCTCTGTCCAGAGCAAGGGTGGTTACACAAAACCAGGTTTGGGAATCCTTCTACCAGGGCCACATTGTTTTTTAATCCTAGCATCTGGAGCTGCTGCATGGCCAAATACCTCTAGGTGGAAGGCCTGCTACCTCTTATCAATATCTCACCTTCTGCCCTCCTTCTGTACAATGCAAGGAACACCCCATGAGCTGAGACAGGCACAGGATGGACAAATGCTATGTACCTCTAACAAACATTGTAGCAGGATTCCTGGGCCTCCCTACTTTCAATAACAAGTATTTAATCAAGATTATGTTCACAAATTGTACTCATTTCAAAGCTCCAATGTTTCAGCAATGCCACAGCTGAGATGGCCACAATACCCAAAGGATCACCACACAATTTCAGAAAGCTTCAACCCACGCAGAGTAACACTGTACCTCTTCAGAAAGCTTCAGGCAGCTGCTCTTCTTGCTCTTCAGCCCAATCTTTTATACCCCTCCTGTTGATGCATTGCACCTGGGTGCCCTCTGCTCCCTTTGGTGGTTGCTCAGTGCCCCTGGGCACTCCATGGCTCGTTACCTTCAATAGCATTCACCTGTCCTGCACAGCTGTAGCCCCTTAAGGATGAGGCTGGGCCCCAGCCCCACTCCCAATTACCACAAACTGTGTGCCTACACTCCAACACCGCAATCTGCCAGCAAATTATGAAATACATCACCTATCACACGCCATTAATAAGACTCAACAATCACAGAAATATCATCTCTTCCTTGTTCACTTTGAAAGGGAAAAACAGTTTCTTACCAGCTGTCCTCAACCACTATTCTAGCTGTGAATGCTTAAATCATGATTTACCCTTTTGTTCTTAGCTTCTTAACCCTTTCCCTTTCCACAGACAGATGATGCATTAGTTCTGCCTTGTACTTAAGCATGCTTAGGAGGGTGCTGCTGTTGGATAATTAATGGCACTTTATCATTCCTCCAGATCATTTGACAGCATTTACTTAGGAACACTGCAGCATTGCATGTGAAGTCCAGCTTGCTGAAGGTTTGGGATACTTAAGGCACTCTACTCAATTGTATTTCCCTCCTACACCACACCCAGACTCTAATTTAACAACATGAAAATTGTCCTGGTTTAATTTCCTTTACAGCTTAGCCATCCTGACTCTGACAACAGCAAACTCCTGCTGCTGGCTTCTCTGACAGACTCTGACTGCTGGCTATTCCTGCTGGAATATGACTGCAAGTATTTCCCTGCTGCCTCTGACCACAGGCTTTTACCTGGCTCAGTAAGAGCAGGCTCCAACTCCATCAGACCCAGACTGACCTCACAGCAGATCTTTTGCAGCAGCAGCAACTCTCTCCCTTACTTTGTTCTTCTTTGTGTCTCTCTGGATTTTTCTTTCTTCCTTAGGGCTCCTCTTTATCAAGGCCCTCCCTGGCCGGCCAACCCACTCATCTTTATTAGTCACAGCTGCAATCCATTAAGGGCAAGGCTGCTCTTCTTTGGTAATTAGTACAGCTGTGACTTATCAGGGGCGAGGTCACTTGTGATCCCTTGTGATCCCTTCTTCTTCACCTACACCCAGCACACTTTGGTGGTCTATGCCAGCACACCAACTTTCTCTCTGGTGTTTGTTGCCCAGAGCACAGCAGTACTCTCAGCAGAATGCTGTCCAGAGAAGCTGTGCCTGCCCCATCCCTGGAAATGTCCAAGGCCAGGTTGGACAGGACTTGGTGGAACCCAGTCTTGTGGAAGGTCCCTGCCCGTGGCAGGGGTTGGAATGAGATGAGCTTTCAGGTCCCTTCCAAGCTGATTTATGATTTCTCCGTCTCACCCAGAGCACAGAGCCGCGCTCCCCTGGGCCTGAGTTCAGGCTGGGACTGAGCATCCACCATGGATCCATGATGACACACTCCAAGCACCCCTCAAAGTCTGCTGTTTCCCAGTAAGTTTCCAAGACACACCCAAAAGCTCACTCCCAAGCCCCAACTCCTGTCACCTTCACCACCCCAGCACTCTCCACGTGCTCCTGGCTGTGCCGAGCTGGCTGAGGGGACCGCAGGGCAGGCGGGTGGAGAAGGCAAGGAGGCCGTGCCACATTGGCAGCCTGAGGCCGCCATTTCCCTGGTGTCCAAAGGCCCTGAGGGCCGGTGTGTGGCTGTGCCACATGGGCAGCCCAGGGCTGTCATTTCCCTGGGTGTCCAAGGGCCCTGAGGGCCGGTGTGTGGCTGTGCCACATTGGCAGCCTGAGGCCGCCATTTCCCTGGGTGTACAAGGGCCCTGAGGGCCGGTGTGTGGCTGTGCCACATTGGCAGCCTGAGGCCGCCATTTCCCTGGGTGTACAAGGGCCCTGAGGGCCGGTGTGTGGCTGTGCCACATTGGCACCCTGAGGCCGCCATTTCCCTGGGTGTACAAGGGCTCTGAGGGCCGGTGTGTGGCTGTGCCACATCGGCAGCCCAGGGCTGCCATGTCTCTGGCGTACAAAGGCCCTGAGGGCCGGTGTGTGGCTGTGCGACATTGGCAGCTAGAGGCCGCCATTTCCCTGGTGTCCAAGGGCCCTGAGGGCCGGTGTGTGGCCGCATTGAGGGGTTGCTGTGCCCGGGCTCCGCTGCTTTGTGCAGGATGCTGCTACACAGCACCCTCAGGGGTCCCTGATCCAGGGACCTGGATCACAGGTCCTGACCACAGAATCACAGGGCTGATTTGGTTGGGAGATCATCTCGAGAACTCTGAAATTATCAAGTCCAGCCAACACTGTGAACCAACCAGGCTGTGGCACCAAGTGCTACGTCCAGGCTGTCCTTAAACACCTTCAGGGACAGTGACTCCACCACTTCCCTGGCAGCCAGCTCCAATGTCTAATCACCCTCTCAGAGAAGAAATTTGTACCCAGCAGGGAGATACGGATCCACAGAAGAGGATGCAAGCCATAAAAACTGATCCTTTTATACAAAAAGTGAGAGGGATTGGCTGAAAAATACACCTATATCCTCTGTGACTGCTCCTGTGCAGACTGAGGGCAGTACCAGCAGGTGCTGGATGTGCAGGGCATGGATTCAGGAGGAGCTGGATCACAAACACAGGAAGCTAACACATGCAATTAGATGACAAGCGAGTTTATTTTGCAAAACAATCACTATACAGCAACAAATACAATTGCAAATCGGATTGAAAAACATGAACTACCTACCACCAGCCATTCAAGAAATGCCTCTTTTATGGTAACAGGCTCTAGAATTATCAGAAAAAACACAGGTTTGTAACAGCAGACTGTATTCCTTGATATCCCAGCATACAGCATGTTTACTTGTTGGCTTTTTCTCTTTGCTAAAGTTGAAGTGGCTTTTATACGCTTGACTTTTCCCAGTGTGAAACTAATTTACCTTCCTGCAGTGGGAATTGCTGGAGTTGCAGAGGGAGTTGCTTTAGCAATCTGACTAGTGAGTGAACTCACAGACACCTAGGCTAGAAATCTACCAGCACTGATTTTCACAGCTAATGTGATCTACTCTTCAAGGCATTTGCCTTTGAAGGGACGTATACTTGGGTTTCAAACAGTATTTAGTCCAGCATGGAAAAAACTGCTCATGTGCTAGTCAACACAGGCTGCCTTTTGACTCCCTTTGAGTCATGTGTTTAGGCAAACTTAGACGTGTGAGCAGTCATGATGAGGTTACTACTGTACCATAGCAGAGGACTGAATTATTAATTCCATTTACTGCTGTACAGTGAAAATATATAGTGCCCTTGTGGGCTCACAATTTTCCTCATCAGGTTTAGTTTTTCCTTTACTCTTGCTGGACAGAGGTTTGCTCGACTTTGATTTGTTTCAGCTTGTGGTTACATAGAAACAGAACTCTGCAGAAGAGGCAGAAGCACTCTTTCATCTCTACAACCCAATGGATTATTCAATTTGGGGTGCTCCCCTAGGTACCCAAACAAAGTTTCACCATTCCTTTTGTCTGGATTACCTCTGCTTTGTTACACAATTGGGTCTCAGGCACCCAACAAACCTGCTGGCTCAACATGCCTGTGGAAAAGAAACACAACAGATGCAGTTTCCAGGAAGCTGGCTCTATCTTCTTTAGTGGGCATTACATATTTACAAACTGTTGTTTTTAAAACGAACACTCTTCTTGAGAAAGTTAAGATTAATATGAGCTTTTCAGTGAACATCTAGAGTCATGTAAGATAACTTGTTTTTTTTTAAATTATTATTCAAAAGCACGAAACTCTTAATTTCTTTTCATCTAACTCCACAGCATTCTAGCATTCTTTCTATGGAAGGATGATAATGATTACAAAGGTCTTTGCTTCAGTCAAAACAAGAAAGCTCATTTTAATGCATGAAATAAATGACTTGGTGTGTTACACACTCTAACTTTGGACTCATAGGTGGATTAACTAAGCCTTATTTTCTAGAGTAGGCCAATTTTAAAAGCAGAATGAAACCACTTGAGTCTCAGGTTAACACTGTTCCCATGAGATGCTGCTCAGGTTCAGAGAGCAGAGGTTCAGGAGTACCATAGTTTTTCTCCTATACTGGCAAAAGGCATAGAAAGAAAAACCATTGCAAGGCTAATTTATATTAATTGATAGCATAATCAGAGCAAAGTGATATAAATACTGTCAGTTTTCCTTTCTGTCTGATGTTTTTCTGAAAAAACGGGAAGAAGATTTTATTGCACCTCACTTGACACTGTGAATTCTTAGGATTACTTTAAGCAGAAGTGTAACAAATACAAGGCAGAAATCAGAATCCTCCAATTGCACTTGGGATGGTTCAAAACTCACTGTCCTTTGTATGAAACAACTGACTTAGTGTTAGGTACTTTATTGTGTGAAAAAGCTTTTTGCAGAGCTGAAATGTCATTTGTGGGGCTATCAGAAGTTCTTATTCAGTAGAAATTTGAGAGATTTAACCACTCTGTGTTGTGTTTGTACTGCTGTAGCAGCTTAGCCAAAACCCCACTTTGGTCCACTGAATATTTACTGCCCAGTAACTGCATTACTACCTGAATGTAATGATGGGGAATCCTGTGCCATTAATTTTTAGAATCTCCACAGACATAAAAATCTCTGTGAGTCTTTTCAGACCAAACCCCAACACACACACACGCACAGACAAATTAAGAAGGAAAAAGAACAGATCGAAAGTTTCCAAAACACATCATTAACCTAATACATATATCAAGTACAGCTCAACTGACAGTGCAAAGTTCAGTTAGGAGGTTTCAAAAGGAAAAGATAAAACAATCTGCAAGAATGTAAACTGGTCATTCCTTAATGTCTCATGTACAGAGGGCATCAGCAGGTGATGATCTGCTGCTGAGGATCATCCCCATCACCAGTGTTCTCTCAGGTAACTCCACTAGATCTGTTGGTTGTGTGTCAGCCTTTTATCTTTCATGCACACTTTTTCTTATACTTTTTATAGTCAACATAATCCCACTTTGCTCAGATTTTAAGATGCCCTATTTAATTGATGAATCACTATGACAACCAGTCTAGGGAGCTGATTTTTATTTATTAATGTATTGTAATTTACAGGCATCTCTGCTATGATTATCACTGTTATCTGAGTGCCTGAGTGTACATGTGAGACATCGCTAAAGGAGTGGAAACAACATCTTAATATTTTTTCCGTGTTTCAACTTTAGCAAAAGAAAAACAATAAATCAAACATTCATTGTTACTATGGGAATGAAGAAAAAGATGAGGAAGGAAGGGAGGGAAAGAGAAAGGAAAGAAAGGGAGAAAGAGAGAGAGAAAGAAAGGAAAAAACAAAAGAAAGAACCAAACTATTGCGGATTTTTAAAAAATCCATAGTCCAAACTCAGCCTTCTTTGGAGACTCTTTTACAAACAACTGGACCCCACAAAAATCATTCCTTTATGAAGAAAGGGAGGAAAGGGAAGAAGGAAGGAATCCTTTTTCTAGCATCACAGAATAGACTTGCATCTGTCACTAAAACAGGGTCACGGCTTTTAGTTGTTACAGAAAGCAACTTCATGCTACAATTTTCATCTTTTTAAAATGTATTCTTATGAATAGGGAAAAAACCCCCTGCTAACATCTACTTTTACATACCTAAAATTGCAACACCAAAGGGTGCAAGAGACACAGATACTGTGAATAAAGAAGTAGAATATTCAAGTATATGAGGAGGGCGTATCACAAATGGCCACAGAGAAATATATATATCTATAATACTGTATCAAACAGATGGAAAGAATGTGGAACTGGTGGTATGCACACAAATCTAGCTGCTTAACCAACTTTTCTAATCAGACACAAGTCCGTTGGGGTATGAGTGCTCGCTTTCAGCAGCTTTTTTACATCACTTCCCAAAGCACGATTCAAATGTTTTCAGCTAGTGTTTTTAGTTATTATTTAAATAATTTATTGGCTTTTCAGCTATACACTGACATAATTAACCAGGTTCAAAAAAAGTTAATAACTTAATTCAACTTTTGTTCTACTCGTTTATACAAAGTAACTTTTTTTTTTTTAATTAAAGTTGAATTTCCCTATATGCCCTTCCTTCTGGTAAGCAGACTGTTAATTTAACCTGTAATAACTTACAATGGGCAACTTTTCTTTTTTTATTTCCCCATCTATCAAAAGAACTGTGAAATGAGCAACTTGGGATATCAACAAGGCTCTTCAGAAAGAGGTGGATGGCCTTCAGGCACATGAAAGGTAAAAATGCATTTTTATCATACTACAGTACTCCATGCAAGACAGAGCAGAGCAACAATAATTGTCCAATGTAACATACCGCTGTATACCCATATAAAGCCAGTGTCTTCCTGTTGTAAATGGAGGTCAGGCCAATTTCTGCATGTATGGAATTTTATTTTTTTCTCTTTTTTTATTTTTTTTTAAACTGTATGGTAACTACAAGTCTTGGGATGTAACTTAGTTTTAGACATGGTAAAGAATGAACGTGACACCTGCTCTGAGCCCATTCCTGCCAAGAGCTCATGCCTAAATATTATTACTTCATACAATGCAAAATGAGCAAATTCATAACCCCTGCTTGGCAAGGGCTGCTGTGACATCTTCAGCAAGGGTAGCAAGCTGGGGTGATTCGAGCAGGTTGATGCTTCCAGAGGATGAGACGTTGCTGAGTCTGCGTGGCGAGGCCATGCTGGACCTGCCTGGTGACTGCGTGATGATCTCAGCCCCGTGGTCAACACGGGCCTTGGCGTGCTCTCTGAAGTTCAGCTTCTGGCTGTCAATCTGCTCCAGGAAAATAAAGAGTTTCACACATTATATGTTCACTAAATTATCTGGTTATAGATAATCATTTGGCATTATTTTGCTTGCTTTTAAAAACTATTAGAAGGATCAAAGCTTCTTTGCTCCTCAGAAAATTGAATTTTTCACCTTGTTTAATAGCTACTGGCATACTGTGTTACATTCTCTTACCATTTCTGTCTCTGATGGATGCTTTAAGAGAAGTTCCTAGCTGTACAAATTTCATAAGCATCGTATGGGCACTATGATTTGTTTTCAAAATCTGTATTTTCAAATGTTTGTGGGAGTGACTTTACTTTCAGGATGTTTTCCTCCTGTTTCATAATGGAGTTCCCTCCTCTCAGATCATAGCTGTGCTGTCCCTCAGTCCCAAACAAGGTTTATCTTTAGGGGAAAAGACAGTGCACAAACTACAGGACATTTCACTCTCAGCTTAGATGCAGAGGCAAGATGGGTCATTCCAAATTTCCAAGGGAACAAATTGGCATATGAGCGTGCTTGAAAGAGGACAGACAGATGTTTCCTACTCAATTCAGAGTCATCACTGAATTTACAGCTCTAGAAATTTCACTGGGCCAGGAGCACAGTGGGAGCCTTTTCTGACAGCTGTTCCTTTACCTTGACATTACCACCACCAGGTACATGGTGGGCATTTTCCAGTGAACCAACTTTAGCCTGAGCTTTTTCTTTGAAATCCAGTTTCACACTCTCAATTTTCACACGCCCACCTCCTGCAGAGGAAAAGGAAACACAGATTAGGAAACTGAAATGGTACAAGAGAAAGTGTGACCTGAAGCAAGAGTGCCCTCACATTACTTCCCTTTTAGTTGAGATCTAATGGTTTTGGAGAAGCACAGAATAATGCTCTGCATGTTCAGTAAAATATAAAACTTTCAACATATATTTAAACTGTAAGCAGGTGCTGCAGTCCTGCTGGTTTTCATGGCATTTAAGCACATGCTTAAGTATCTCACTGACTTCAGCCTGTATTTCAATCTCATACCAGAGCACCATCCTTTGGCATTATTCTTTTTATCACCTCTCTAAACTAGGTAGTCTTATACCTTTATGTCTTTATATATTTAGTTAAGTAATTTAATGTGTTTTCATTACTAAAGAGTATTTATTTTCTCTTTGACTGTAAAAGAGAACAGTATCATCCATGATTTTGAGCTCAAATAACAGTATTAGGTCCTTGCTTTTTCCCACAACCCATAAATTCCTACAGTACCTGGTTTGTGGTGGATATTCTTGAGTGAGCCACACTTGGAAGTCACATGACTCAAGTCAATCTTCTTGGTTACAATTTGTACCTGTCAAAAGTGCACACATACAAAAAATTACAGGAATGAAGAGAGAATAAAATCAAAAAAAGAAACAAAAAGCCAAGCCCTGCAGAGAAAGAGTGAGAGGCTTCTATAAACCACTGTAAAAGGAGAAATGGTTAGTAGAAAACAGACCATGCCACAAAAGAGGAAACCTACCACCTAGGGAGATGACAAAGCTGGGTTAAGCTTTACTATTAGCAAAATGAAGAGGAGGATAAAGGAGATCAGCTTGTGGGTTCTTTCTAAAATGTTTCTGAGCCTCCTCCTTTCAGAGTGGGTGCTCCAAAGCCCTGCACACAGCAGGACCCATCCCATTTGCTTCTGTCTTGATTATGCATCCTGGCAACTAGGATATTTTGGTGACTGCTTTTTTCTCTACCATCTGTTTTGTATTTTTCTGCATGCAGAAAAATATAACAGGCATTCATTTCCTGTCAATCCACTATGCAGCGTCTGAGTAATCTACACATGTGCCTCCTGCAGCTGTACCTGAGCAGGCTGAGGTTCAGCCAGCTGGCTCAGTGCTCGCTGGAGAGCAGCAGGTCAGGCACCCTCCCTCCTCCTGCTGCCACCTTGCCACGGCAGTGCTGAGCCCAGCTTGGGAACAGCCACAGAGTGACACTCCCATCGTGCTTGCACTCCCAAGTAACTCCAAGATGTGGCCCACAGGCACTGAGCTGGCAGGCCCTGAGAAGCCAGCCAGGAACTCCAGGGTAACTGCAATGCCACTGGCTTGCTCACCACACCACCAGTGACTTAGGCCAGCACTGTGTACGGCTGCTGTATTGACCCTGCCTGGATCAGACGTGCCCACACCATCAGCTCTTCCATCTGAGGGGTGGTCATTTCCATCAGGACAGTCATAGCCACCTTAAGCTATTCCAGTGTGCCCAATAAAACCAGCAGGTGTCTGGTCAAACGCTGGCCACCTCAGTTTCTTATACTGGAATAATGCTGTGACATCACTCAGCATGCTGGCTGATCACACCCTCTTCTCTAAGCTTTCTTTGTCCTCCTGTTTTATTTTTCTTCTTCCCCTCTGCTGAATGCACATAACTGAAAGGTTAGCTGAGGAAGGACTGGTGCATAGAAAATGCCCAGTGGGGAGGCTGGACTCTCACTGTGAGCTGCAGTCTCTTTCTGGATATTACTTTCTTGGGCTGCTCCCACGAAAGAAAGGCACTGAAACATTTTGGCTCACACTGCACTTTCACTTGGGTATTTAGAGATAACCCTTCTTTTATCACTTAGAGATAACCCTTCTTTCATAATTTCCTTTCCCTGTCCAAGTTCTGAAAATGTGTTGTGTTCTGTGGGGAAAGATCAGGAGGCCACCACTGCATACACAGAGCTCACTCGACTGCCAGACCAAACTCACATGTGAAACAGCAGCAAGAAGGAAAGCAGTGCTCAGAGGAAGGGAGACAGAGGCTTCTGCCTGTGTGAGGTGCTTCACCACAGTGGAAGTGCCTGTTCACAGGATGTCCATGCTACTTACATTTCCTCCCCCTGCAGAATGTTTGATGTTATCTCTGGAACCACACCGGGACTGAATATCGCTAAAATCGATCTTCTTGTTTAAAATCCTAACCTAAAAGGAATTGGAGGTAACTTACTATATACCATACACACACTCAGTTGGGGGTGCAGGACAAGGAAACCAGGGTAATTTGCCTCCTACAGTGACTCCTTCTTCTGACACTTGTACTGAAATGTGAGAAAATAAACCCTGCCAATCTCTTAGTATGTTCACACAGCATCTGTAAATATATCGCGCTGCTCTCTCTCTACCTCACAAAGTGGTGGTGAAATACAAAGCGGAAAGTTCTATACTGGGAGGTATGAGAGGTGGCTTTTCCCTGAAAAAATTAAAGAACTCCATGCTTGCTTGGACTGGGTCTAGTCTTTGGACAGCCTGTCCTAGGGTCTATTGAGTGATGCTCAGTATTTCTGCTGAACTGGCCACAAGAAGATGGGAACCCAGCTTCCCACAACTCAGCACTCCAGCCTTTGATGCAGAAATCCCAGATCCAGCCAGCACAGGCACAGGCTGAAACCCTGAGCTATTTCAACCCACCTTCTGCCCTACAGCTGTAACAGCAGCTACATACATAAAACAGACCTCAGAGTGCCATAAAAGGGGAGCAACAAAATTACTAAAACTAGTCAGTAATAGAGTTTTCAGGTGGGTGAGAAGGTGTTTCTATCCAAGGCTGCACCTGCCTTCTTTGCATCAGAGCACCATCCATGCAGGATATTCTTTCTCTGGGTTAAATATTAAATCTTTATTGGATTCTATGAAATCTACATTGGATTTTATTTTTATGTATTAATATACAATAGGAATTTACACTCTTTCCTGTACAGAAAGCGAGAGAATTTGGGTTACTATGTGTTTTGCTAAATGGCAATTATAGAGCCTTCTATAAGGCAGATTACTTAGCACAGCCCTGCTGGCTGCTGTTGTAGGTAAACCTACAGTGACTAACTAATATTGAGATAAGACAGAGGGAAATGCACACTGAGGTTCCTTACTACAGCTTCTCACCACTTTGGGAGGACAAAGCAGCTGAAGCACTCAGTGGGAGGGAGCAGAACCCTGTGAAGGTTCTGCTTCCTGGCTTCAGGTCCCCAAACTGCCCTAGGCTCTCTGATAAATCTGAGACAAATCACTCCCTCTGTGTCTCACCACTCCAGACTAAGAAAAGACTATCTGCCCTCTTACAGGGGCATCAGGTTTTGCAGCTTTTGGCTCCTGCAGTGGGGATAACAGCACATGTAGATAGTGAGTTGAATCCTCTGGTACTGGAGTGCACCCTTAAATCAAGTAAACTCTCAGAAGAAATGTTCAGAGGGTCACTCTTTGCAGCTAATATGAAGAAGTTCTTGATAGCAAGCAGTTTCATGGATCCTTCTTATTACATATAAAAACTAAATCAAGAATCTCAAGATTATTTTTAACTTAAACATTTTAGTTTAAAGCAAATACCTCACTTTAATTGATAAAGATCTGGTGTGATGGCATGCTCAGCAACACCGATGATGACAGCACCAGCCAAACCCACACAACTGGTAGGTCACCTTCAGAAGGGCATCTTCAATAGTCAAACTGATTTCTGTCTTTCCCCCTCCCATCTGATCTGCTTATCTGTCCAAGTAAACCAATGTACACCGGAACATGAAAGCAAATGCCTTTGGAAGTTCATGCTTGTGCTTTCTCTCAACATGATGTTTGTTTAAAAATGTACCCCAGTACTACAAGAGACACATGTCACATCAGTTACAGAAACACACATCAGATGTGTATTCAGATCTGACTCTCAGACAGCTTCCAGCCAGACATAACTGGGCAAAACAGAAGGAAAGCCTTCCTGGCACTTTCTGAGCATGTCTCTCAGTGATGGATCAGCAGCACTTCTTAGCTATGGCCACAGGGATTCATTTGCTCTGAAAATGCTGACTTATGGGTCATGGCAAGACCTCTGCACTGGGGGCATGTAGCTTAAAATGGAGTCCAAGCAAGGTGAAAAGTTGAAAGAGTGCCTTTGATCAAGTGCCTAAAGGCTGATTTGCACTCTGAAGTCTGACAGTCCGTGAGTCTCATGGCCCATGGACCCAGCTAGCAGATGTATAAAGAACCAATCATCTCAATTCTCTCTCCATCTCACTGGGTGAAATGTGCCCCTGTGTAGCAGGAGGCTTATGCATCATTTGTGTCCTGTGCTGAGGGCTGGAGAGAGCTAAGGGACATGCATGCATTCTGCTGCTCATCTGGCACAGCGAAGAACTGAACTGATTCAGGTTTTCCCTGATGATCTGTTTCTCCCTTTCCTGGGATATATCAGTATCCCTGCACATATTTAAATCATAACCACCCTCTATAACTAGGTGTTCCACAAACGAACAGAGCTTTGTTTCCTGTAGGGCTTAAACTGCTTAATTCATCCATCCTGTATATTCCAGCAAGCCCTATCCTTTCCAGCCAGCATTTTGTCCTAAGCTTTCTCCCAGGTCTGCTAGACTGGGCCAACAGGCTAATACACAACCAGCCAAGTGTTTGCTGTCCCTGATTGTGGAGAAGGGCTGAGTTCACTGCCTTTACCCCAGCGATGGTGTTATGCTGAGTCCCTATTCCATACTCTGTCAACAGACATCACTCTGTGTGGAGGGACCTCCTGTACTTCTCACCACTGCTCCCTTGCCAGCACTGGCTGAAATTGTCCAACAAGTTCCAAATGAGTTGAGAAAGGCTGAGATTGCCAGCCAGTGTGACTGCAGGAGCAGTTTTGTTTGAGGAAATCATTGTAATCAGGAAAGGGAGCTTACCAGAAAGGGACAGGAAGCACTTGGGCTAAAGAGAAATTTTGGCTTGCAAACAAAGAAGATAAACTGACTATTAATCATTTGAAGCTGGCATCTGGAGGGAAATCTTTAACTATCAGAGCAAGGAATTGCCACGTGAGGGAGCACAGCTACAAGAAAATGGCAAACTTTCATGATGGCACTTGATGAAAGGAATTAGATGATGCAGCTGCCTGCAACAGAGGCAGCACAAACACAATGACTCACCAGGAAGGTTCTCTGTGTTCCAAATGTGTATGTACATCTTGTGTGTGGGTGGAGGTGTGGTAGGGATGGATATATGCACTTCAGTTGTGCTGAAAGTTGAATGAAAGATCAAGCCCGCTCGTGCTCTCATTCAGGAAAGGGAACATTCTGTGTGTGGCAAAATGAAAGTCTGTGGCAGAAACACGACTGCTTTCTATCCACACTCTCTAGAAATCCCAACAAGATAAGGTCATGACAGAGTCCTTTGTAACCCATGTTCTAACCGGCCAGTATAAAGTGGGTACCTTCTCTTCTGATGTGATACTGGTTTGCCCAGGTATGCTGGAAAGGGCCTGTAAGTCAGCATTTGGATTAAGACAAAGCAGAGGTTCCTCAGCACTTGTCATAATTACATGTAATTAAACCACAGTGGAAAATTAAAGCCTTACAGACAATGCAATGTTTATTCTATAAAACCATATTGCCCAAGAGAAAACTGGCTTCTGTCTGAAGCCCTGGAAGTCTGACAGACCTTCCCCTCACCCTGTCTTCTGCTGACTCCTCAGCAATGGTCCAGAACTGAAGCCCAAGGCAGACTGTGTGCCAACATGCACACAGCATGGCCCCAGTGACTCCCACTGATTCCAGAGAGTCCCCAGCAGGACTGGGAGAGTGCACTCCAACACCCACCCATGCAGTTGGAATGCTGCCTGTGAGAGCTCTGGGCAATGTGGAGCGTTTATGCATAGCCTGCAAGGAAAACAAGTGTTGAAGGTATTTTTGTCAGAGTTGATTTAGATGAGGCATATATTGCTCTGTACTCAGCACAATTAACTGGTTCCCCTCCTACTCCTTCAGTGGCCTGACAATCAGAGCAGCTGTGGGTTGTGGTCTAAGGGAAACATCTACACTTGAGCACAGGGAATAATTTTGGGTTAAGCTTGCTGGCACAGGAAGAAGAACACAGGCTATGAGACACAACACTTGTGAGTCTTCCAGTCAGATATATGCCTCCTGTTAAGCAGAATATGAGCTGGATTTCAAAGACTCCATGTACAACAGTGTGCAGGTCCTCCTCTGCCAGTACGACACCACTGTGTTCATGATGAGCAGAAATTTGTAGAAACACTGAGAGAAAAGCAGAGCAATGCCTAAGAGAATTTAGTTCAGTTGTATTTAGTAGTTTAGTTCACTGCTGAAGACAACAACAATGTCCAAAAGCTGCTTATGAAGAGAAAGAATTATATTCCATTGCTGCCCAGAATAATTCAGTTCAGCTGCTTTTCACAAGAAGAGGAAAAGCCCCTAACTTACCAACATCTGGGCAGAGTCCATAAACAGCTTCCCTTCTATGGCATACTACACTGATATACATTGAAAAAGATATTTCAAGAACAAAAATTGTGATGCTGATGATATTACAGGCTCTAAATATTTTTTCCAAGGAAATGATGGCTTATGTTCTCCCTGCCTTGCAATTAGGGCCTCTGAGAAGCTCTGCCACAAATACTGCCTAAAGCATTTAAAAATACTCTAGTTTGGCTCTACTTGCTGTTTGAACATGCTGTGGAGCTGTGACACTGAAAAAAGCTTCCAGACTCCTAATAGCTTATCAAAAAGGAAAGGTTTCTTCTATTTACCACAGCACTTTGACTAAGCTATATCCCAGGAACTAGACATAATTTCAGTGTTTGATCTCCAGGTTAACACACGTATTCAAGTGAGATAAGAATTGGTCTTGCACAGGAAGTAAGGTTAAGGTTAAAAACTGATTAGAATCAAGAGAGAGTTCAAAGTGCTTCCAAATTTATCTGCCAAGATAAATTTGCTGCCAAGGACAGATGATACCAGTCTTCATGTTCCTGCCAGAGGCTACAGGGAGAGAAAAGGGAGACAGAGGGTATTTATTTGGCCTAGTAAAGTCCTTGAAGAGAAAGACTGTGCCTCAGATTTTCCATACCTACAGACAAGGCTTGTGATGATGTTCAGCCTTTGCACTCCTGGAGTAAGTGGATACACACACCAGCAAGGCAAGGCTGCCAGTCCAGAAGCTAGTGATATTCAAAATAAAAGGCTGTGCTGGACATAGGCAAAATAATGTACCATTCTCACCCTGCTCGTAGTAAAGGGTGAGCAAGGTACACTCATTTCTGACTTTGAAAACATACTGAGAGGCAGACACTGAGCAGATAATATTGTGATCAGCCAAGTCTTGAATCCTTGCACAGGACAAGAGTGGCTGACTGACAAGCTTCTTTACACCTACCTTCACATCACTGTACTAAAGTAATTAACGAGATGGCCATGCTGAACAAGGCATCTCCCTACCAATCGGGGAGGAAAAACCTATGGACAAATACTTAGAGGGTCTGCATAATTATGATAGAAGTAGAAAATTAAATAACCATTTTCCATGCCAAAGAGTTTACAGTCAATAGTCAACAGCTGAATTTAACAGAGAGTTCAAGGAAGTGCAAGATCCCTGTCAGATGAACTGTAGCATGTTCTGTAATCACACTCCTCACTAAAGCTGGGAAGCTGATCAAAAGAATTGCAAGAAAGTATTGAAGATTCACACCAAATTAAAAAAAAATCCCGGGAGTGCAATTAATTCACCTAAAACACAAAATCCTTGGTTTAATACTCTCTTTAAGAACAACAACAACCCAACAACAAGCAAACTTATCAGATTTTGCTAAAATACAGAATCCAATGCTTAAATTTTTGACATAATAGTTCCCACTCATAGAAAGAGTACTATTAGCTTCAAATATCAAGTGTTGAGCATCAGGTATCAGTTTCCAAATCAGTTTCTGTGCCTTTGAGATGAGTTGTGAGCCACTACCTCTGGAACTTCTTTACTCCAGCATAATGAAGACAATTAGGTTGTTCAGTTCAAGTTCAAAAATATCTTGCAGACATCTCTTCATGCAAGCTGGCTTTCCCAACATTCAGCAGATATGTCCCTTAGCATTTTATTGTTCAAATCTAAATTTCCAATATAAAACCTTCTATTCTTTTCTTTTCTGCCCTTCCTGTCTAGCAAAACAAACCTCTTCTAACCTTTCCTTGCAAAATGGAACACTATTATATGGTGAAACAGCTTTGATCCAGATTACATATTCCCTGACTATTATTCCCAAAACAACAACCTTTCTCATTTTATTTCTCAAAATTTAGGCTTCTTAGAGCTCAGCTGGAAACACCTCCTTTGCTGAGCTTGCTGCTGGGATAACTCAGACTTTCACAGGAATTTACGTCCGGGTCATTTCAATCTTCTCTAGGAAAAAAAATACAGCTTCTCCCCATAGTTATTAATGAGAGAACAACACCACACGGTACCATCACAGCTGGGATTTGACTCTTCTAACATTAGCCAGCTAAGAGCTGGAACTGGTTGCTTAAGCTGCCAACTGTAGTTGGTGGAAAGATACTGAATCCTCCAGAAAGTGGCACCTTCAGCCCTAGACTGAGCATCTGAGTGGCAGAAATCAGGGCACTGCTGCTCACTGCCTACAAAAAACTGAGAGACACATACAGCTACTGCAGTGGGTAGAAGTTCTCTTAGTGGCTAGAGCCCATGAGACTGCTTGGGAGCCTCTGAGTGTGCTTCACAGTTTGGCCACAGGCAGGGTGCACATTTTACAGATGGGTTAGGTACTGCAGTGATGTTACTCTGTCCTAATTCCCTGCTCATTTCTAGCAACCAAACACCTTTCCTCAAAAAAGCCCTTCTGAAACTTGCTAGAGGCTGGCAGTTGATTGCTTAATTTTTCTAAAATATGAGTCAGGAAGAACAGCTAGCTTTTTATCCAGAATAATTCAAGGCTTAACTGTACATACTGTACCCAGGCAAGCCTTCCTTTAAACAAGTGCAGCCTGAACACTGGAGCTGCAAGATGTTATTTCTGTCCATTCTACAATTTTCAGCCAAAATTCTAAATTTCATAAACTTAAAAATTACAGGTTTGAGCTCTGACAGAGTTTTGAAGGTGTACCTGAAACTCCTAATTTCTCTTCATGTTTGCAGAGCTGCAATTAACAAGTGGTGAATTAATTTCTAATTTTCAGTGCAGAACAAATCCCTTCTAATGTCTTGCAAATCCCCAGACCTGGAAATGTACAAAGAAAGCAAGAGCAGCCTGACAGAGATTAATTTATTTTACAGTTTTGAATTGTTGAGTTGACAAATGCACAAACTTATTCCAATGAGTGAAGCCAACAGTGTGGAAACAATTGCCTCCCAGTCTCTCAGCTACATCATGTAACAACAGCCATGCTCCATGTCAATCCACACCCCCCTGTACAGCTGCCTCAGGTTCCTCTGGCTGGGGAAGGCACCGAGTTTGGCCCTTATAAGCTCATTTATGTTCATCACTGACCTGTGCAAGAACATCCTCTTAACTTGGGCCTAAGTGGTTTTGATTCAACTATGTTGTTACTATGGACTGGAGAAAAAGCCCATGATGTGCTGGAAGGAGAGTGGGATCCAGCAACAGCTCAGACTGCACTTTTTGTGAAGCCTTGCTCTCCACCATCTTTATAGACACACTTCAGCAGTGTGGGCAGATTGTGGGCAGTTGCGAGCGTTCATAAAGTGGTGCAAAGACGTGAAACAGCAGAAAGAGGAGGAATTATAAGATGCCACCTCAAGGGGAAGTTAACTGAGAACTTTTGACCTCCCTTTCTCCAGGAGGTGTTCAGCTCTGGTGCACCAACCAGACCAGTCTGTGTCTCTCCTGACTGCACCCTGGCACGCTATCATTGAGGCAGGGAACATGCCAGAAGCCCACTGATCTCTGCAGACAGCATTGTAGATCATGATGATGGGGGTCTGGGGTGTGTGTTGGGGGTGGAATCTCTCCTGCCATCCTGATGCCTTTCCACTGCTCCTAAAATCAGGAGCCAGACACAGTAAGGGTGGTAAAAAGGGGTAACCTTTGTAAGGATCCTTGGGTGCACAATTCACCAGGTGGAAAACACCAAAGTTGTACACACAGCATAATGTGTAATAATTTTTTATAGGTTTTTGCAAAGTAGCATATCTGACAAGAATCCCCAATTAGAAGCATGGTTGGTGAGGTAATCCCCCCAGTTCAATTCTTTTTCAAATTTCCCCTACTCTAGATAGGGACTAAACTGTTTATAAAAATATGTCTCAAAGAGCTGGCCTCAACCTTGGTTCCCAGGAAGAACCAAGATAGGCTAGGAGCCTCAGACCCCCAGCTTAGAAACTTTGGGATGTGTTTTGTCTTTCTGCTTATCAGGTAGGGTCAGGAAAAGTACTGGAGATAGGCTACAAATACAATAATAGGATACAGAGCTACAAATTGTCTTAGGTTGGAAATGCAAGATGTGGCTGGGGGGGGTGTGTATTCTATTGCCATCTGTTAGAACCAGGTGGGGCAGTCATCTTCTGTTAATTGGGCCACCTGTTAAAACCAGGTGGGGCAGTTTTCTTTATCTCTTCCCCAACCAATCCTCCCTCCAGGAGATCTCTGCTGTTCACGGGCCAGTGAGTGTCCCTGCATGGCTGATAAAATTCCATCATCCCATCTGCCCAGGGGGAGGAGCCAAACATTCCTACCTGGACATAATCTGATATTGGAACACCACAGCAGCCTTTCCCTCTGCATTCCCAGAGGAAGTCCAGGCCCATTCTACACCACTCCTGGATGTTTAGATGAAATCTGCCCCCTTCTCCAGGATCCCTGCTCCAGCAGAACCACAGCTGGCACTGCAGGAGGGCTGCAGCCACCACGGAATGGCACTGCTGCCAGCACCCTGACCCACAGGGGGTCAGCTCCTGTTCTGACTCTGGCAGTGTTGTTTTGTATCACTGCAGTTTTATTTTTATTTTTCCTAATAAAGAACTGTTATTCCTACTCCCATATCTTTGCCCAAGAGCCTCTTAATTTCAAAATTATAATAATTTGTAGGGAGGGAGTTTACATTTTCCATTTTAAGAGAGGCTCCTGCCTTCCTTAGCAGACACCTGTCTTTTCAAACCAAGACAAAATGTATATGTAAAGAACACAGAGAATATATAAAAGAAGACAAGGGAAAAGAAATCAATTCACCATCAATCCAAACTGATTTTGAAACTAACAAAAGATACCCATTCAAGCCTCCTTGTCTGTCCACCTCTGAGATGTCTTACCAGTGCCACTCTGTTTTATCCCTTAATGCACAAGCCTGTTCTCCTTGCAAGCATTTCTGTGGTTTTTGGAAAGCATCTACTGAATAGTGGTGTCATCCATTTGTTCAAAATTTCTGACTCATTACTAATTGCACTTTGTTTTCTACAATTTAGGGAAGATGGTGAAGTCCTTCCTTAATCTTCCTAAAAACTTTCAAGGAACATTTCATTCTTCAGCATGGCTTAGATATTTCATTTTTCTATGTGTCATCTTACAAGGTGCCTATCACTATAATTAGTGGCATTTTAAAGCTTATGCATGTAATTCTAGTCTGTGCAGCTCCATTCACTTTGATGATGCTCTGCTGCTTCACATGCACTGAAGTTCTTGCCTGTGGCTGAGATTTTAGGTATACATTATAAGATAAAATTAAGACAAATCTAGGTTAGTTTTATCCTTGGTTGCTGGTCCATGAAGCATTCTAAATACTCTGCCTTGCCAGGAATGAAAAGGCTCAATTAGTGCATTTCTGTACTCTGATATGGTACCAACCACATCCACAGACAGAATTTCAAAAGGAAAACCAAAAATCTGAACCAAAAAAAAAACCACAATAAAAAAATCAGTCTTAGCATCTGAAACAGATTTCCAACACCCTCTCCCAGCTCCCCATGCTTCCCTTGGGCTGTCTGAGAAAAACAGATGCAAATGGGTTACTTTTGAAAGCACAGCATTTCCTCCACAGCTGATGCAGTGTGAAAATCCATCTGAAGCCCAGCAGACATACCCATGAGCAAGTCTCCTCCAAGCTTTGCCAGTAATGATCCATTTCACCATACTGTACCATAAAGAGAAAACCAGACAAGCACCTCCTGGCTGCATCACAGAGCAGAGAAGCCCTCATTTCTCCCCACTGCAGAATACCAATTAAAATATGTTTCAAGCCATCTATTCCTAGTAGGAGCTTAATGCAGCACAAAGCTAGCTTATTTCTTCCCCTAAAAGCATTCTCTGCACACACCACACTCACACAACCCCCATCAAGAGGAATGATTTCTCCCCTTTTCTTTGTTTCTGTGCCTAGCAAATAAGAGCTGAAGGAAAATCAGGCTGCTGTCTGATGAGCTTTCGCTAAAATTCCAGGCTGAAGCACTGTATCTCTTGATTTATTTGGCATTCAGACATCCTCAAGAGCTTCTTCAGTTTTGCAACCCAGCCTCTGGCAGTTTCAGAGTGCAGCTTTCTCCAGAACAGCTCAAAGTTAAGAGAAGTCCTTGTGCCAGGTTCAAATATACCACTGGTAAAAGGATGGTCTGTCTTGAAATGACACTTTTGGGCTGCCTATCTGTACTCCTTTAGCGATTTGCATGTTATGTTTATGTACTTAACTTGCCCAAACATAAGCTGGGTTTTTCTCTGTTTGTTTTTCCTGTTGCTATCAGCACTTCCAGTTCAGGTTAACAAGAAGCTTTCTGTTTGTTTCATGTATCATCACTTAAAGCAAATAGCAGATAACAGCTCATTTCAGCCAGGGTAATATTGCTGCCAGACATTAAAGAACTGAGCAGACACAAGGAAATGAAATTAGCTTTCATGTGCTGCTCTCACAGACCCTATAAAATTCAACTGTAGATACTGGAAAAGAATTATCCTAAAACTTCTTGTCTAGACTGAGCAACTATGGCATAAAGGAGACATAAAGGAAAAACTTAGTGAGCTTCTCTTTGTCCAACCCACAGCTCAGTGGCTACATACCACTGAAACTAAAAAATGATCTAGATTCAGTGACATTTTGTTCACCCAGCAGATTTCCCCTGTAATGCCCACAGCAGTGAAATGCCATCCTGTGCCATCCTTCACTGCTCAGCAAAGACTCTGAGCAGCTCTTCAGAGCTGCTAAGGAAAGTCAGCTGTCTAGGCATGGTGTCTACAAAGAACCACAATTCGCTGTGGCCTCCTGGTTCTTGTATAATTGTTACAGTCCAGAGAGGGACAGAGAGGAGGAGGACAGGGGACCATGGTGCTGGCTTTGGGCCCTAAGTCCAACAGCTGGGCCTGCGTGAGGAGTGCTAATCCAGGAGCACAGTCTGAATTTGTGTTGCTGGAGCCCCTGCACACCCACATCTGCTACATGGTATGGCAAATGGAGTGGAGCTCCATGCAAAATAATCACACCTGTCAAAATAAAGGCACAAGTACCTTTGCTGAGGCATTATCTCCTTGACTTTATGAGTAACTGGCTACTGTGCAAATCCTGGAAAGTACTGAATGTGCTAATTTACCATGAAAACAGGATCAACACCTTAGAGATATCTCACTGTTTAAAATATGAGCCTGCTCTTTTTCCCTGGAAGACCTACAGCAGGCACAGTTAAGTTCTGAAGATTGTGCTCTTCTTTGCCATTTAACATCACTTAAACAAACAAGGGATTTGGAGAGCAGAAGTAGCTTTACAAGGCAACTCAAAATGTCTCCTATCACAAAGGTGCACACAAAGGAGTAAACAACATATGGGTGAACATTAAGAGTGGAATCCTTACCTGCCCTCCTTTAGGCTGGTATTTGATATTATCTGTTGACCCAATTTTGGACCTGACATTCTTGAGGTCAGGTAGAGGCTGATTAATAACTCGTAGCTGCTTTGGAGTGGCTGGAGATTTAGGAGGAGTGCGAATTATGGCAACTTTTTTCTCAGTAGGTACCAGTATTGCCGATTTGGGGGTCCCAGGAGTGTGGGGAGTTCTGGAGTAACTGGGTGTCCCTGGAGTGCCTGGGGTACGGGAGGCATAGCTTGGTGGTGTCCCTGGAGTGATGGCAGTGGAGCCAGGAGTAGTGGGGGTAGAAGTTCCACTTTTTCCCGTTCTGCTACGAATTGGCTCTGATCCTTCATTCAAGAAAAAAAAAAACAAAAACAAATCAGCTTTAGAGCCACAGAAGTAAAGCTCTTCTCCCCTTTATAATCCCAGAAGTGCATCCCTGTGTGCCAAGTGAGACACAGCTCTTCAGATGGCAGTGCTGCTGCTGCTGGAACAGCAGCTGGAATGGGTCTCTCTGTGTCTGACTTTGCTAATCAACCTGCCAGGAATTACCTGGCCGTGAGAGATTGAGCTAACACCCCCAGAGTGACTGAGCTGAGCTCTCCATTTTGTACCACAGGAGTGCTTCCCACAATACCTCTGCTTCCTGCAAAGCTGCCTAAACAAGGCACATCATCACATTTATTTCCATGTTGGGCAAAGGATGAGAAGCATCCTTGGAATCCAACCTCTGGGACTTGATCCAACCAATTTCAGTGGATCTGGGCAATAAACTAGAAAGCAGTAAAAATTCTGATGATATTCCTGAAATGAAAAGGTGTGAGTGCCTGGCTGGAGCTGTTTTTCATACCACTGCTGGAAAAGTGCAGATGAACCCCAGGTGGGCATTCAACTGGCGTACAAGCTATAGCTCTGCTGTGTGGATGGGTAGATGTCCTCACATTCAATTGTTATTTTTCATTAGTGCTGTGAAAGAAAGCCATTACCAGAGGCAACCTTGATAAAAAGTCACAGTTGTACGCAAGCAAAAAAAACCCCAACTATATCATTTTGTAGCAGCTCCATTCAGTGTTTATGGCATTGCCAGTCCTTTTCACTGGGCACAAGGATTAGTCTAGCTGTGCTTTCTGCAGCCAGCTCTGCTCCTAACTCTCAAACAGAAATAAACAGAAGCTGAGATATCTCCAAAGTAAAATATTGCTGAGAATACTTATGGAGAGAAAGATCAAGGTAACTCTCAAAACCTGGGAACCCCGATGCCAAATGGGTGCATGTATGTTTTCAGTCTTCAAATGTTCAGAAATTATAAATCCAATGGGCCTCTCAAAAGCATCCAGTGGGAATAAACACATTCTTATCTTAAGTATTATCATTCCATTTGTGCAATGATGGTGGCCCAAACGCAATGCACTCCTGTCCCTGGGGCTCAGGAGACACTCTTTGCTCTACATGATTCATTAGGCAGACTGAACATACTCCACTCCCATTTCCCTGAAGGTTTCTTTCCCAACCGACCCTAAAGCTTCTCACTATACCATGTGAGACAGGAAGTGATTTTTTTTCTCCCATCTCTTTCCAGGTTTGGTATATTTACTTTTCATTCCTCAGCCTTTCACCACCTGCCAAATGCTTAATGGCCTCTTGCTCCTGGTCAGGAGAATGGGCTGGCTGCTGTGGCAGCTGGAGGTCACTCTGCTTTCAAAGGGTCTCTGTTTTACCTTTGGAGCATCACTTGTGAATTTCAAAGGACTTTTTTTTCAGAATTTAATCATCTACTTCCCTTAATCTGCCTTAAAAAGGGCTGAGATTGGTTTCTAAAGAGAGAAGGCAGAGGAACTCCAATTGGAAAGCAGGAAGCCACATGTAGGTTCTCAGGCCTGACTAAAAGTTCTGGGGTTATTTAATAAACTGTCTTTGTCCTGTAATTTATTTTGGCTTGTGATTTGATAACTTTGGTCTTTATAAAAGGAACCTAGCTCGTTCACTGCCCCCAGTGAGTCACTCTGCTAGTTAACATCTCAATTCTCAGCAGAAATTTTACCCTAGGAGTAGAGCATAGGGAGATAATTACTGGGAGGCAGCAAATAAATGACTGTAACTATCAGGTTCACTTTTCCAAGACCCGTCAGAATATTTCAGGTTGTCTGCTTCAGTTTTGACTCATTATTTCTTGCTGCTATTTGTAAATGCCCTGTGTTAAACGCCTCACCCAGCTCTGAGCTCTCTGCAAAGGCATTTTCTAATATCAGCAATTACTCTGGGCAGCAAACCTTGCTCTGGGCACTGCAGGTGCATCCTGTCCCTGGTTTCAGACACTTGGCATGTGAACAAAACCAGTCTGTGGCCTCTAATTTCCAACAGCACACCCCAGACCCACTCCTCTGTGTCAAAGGCTGTGCAATGTGACAAATCTACTGAGGATGGAGACAAGCACAGAAGCAGGAGAAGGTTAATATGCAAAATAAAGAGACAACTTACGGGTAGTCCGTCGTACTGAAGAAGAAAGAGAAGATGTGAGGGAGAGGGAGTTCTCCTCTCTGTCTCTGTCTCCTGAAACACCTCGGCGAGGAGGAAGGATAGAGGAAGGCCTTGGTAGAGATGAACGCTTCTCAGGGCTCTTGCTTACTCCATCCTAATAGCAGCACAACAACAAAGGAAGGTTTAGTTTTCAAAACTCACTCTTTGTCCTAAGATTTCCCCTATCTACACACAAGAGGGGGAAACCTAATTCTGTGGGCCCAGTTTGCTCCTCACACAGGAACCTGCAGGGATCAGTCACCCTCCATGCTTTGCTTTAGCTCCCTGGTGCTTCTTTACTGCATCCAAACATCTGATGACTATCCCGAGACATCTAGGGATATTCTTGGATCTAAATATGGACGGATCCCACAGCTGGCTCTTACTAAGGAAAAAAGTGGGGGTTTTAAGTGCAAATTGAAAGTAAAAGAACTCTCTAGAGCTCAAGTGTGAAATTCCTATGTGAATTTACCTGCAAAGTAACTGCACTAGGTGTCCAGACACTAGATTGGTAGGTGTTGTGTGGTTTTTGCATATTCAAACACTAACTTGTACATTTCTTATGGAGATAAATTTTTAGCTACAGGTTTTGTTGGTTTTTTTTTCTTTTTTTTCCCCGAGTGTGGGATTATAAATCCAGTTGGTTTAATTCCTTCTATAATAAAATGTTTACTTTTTGAAATCAGTGCATACCTTCTCTTTACCAGAGTAAAGTAAATCCTTCTTTACCATTAAGGCAATGGACATGTATGTTAGAATATTTTTGAGCTTATGGGATGTGCAGCCAAAGACAGACCAGTATAAGCAGACATTCTTCCTAAAGACAAATTATGACGGTCCCAACCAGTAAAAGACACACCAAGTATGGCATTAAACAAAAAATGTAAGTCAATGGCAAAACCAATTTTTAAATGGGGATAGTTAACTCACCATAATGTAGATTTGAAAAAAAACCAAGTTAAATGTAAACATGGAGAAGCTGGAATGGACTGCCAATCATCTTTTTAAATTTCTACTGCAACTTCTTCACAAAGTCTTATGCATTGACTAAATTTGGTCCTTGAGCATTGGATTCTGCCCTATTCTATCCCCTACTGCTGGTAATTAGAACTGCACCCTGCTATGCTGGACGCTGAATTTGATTTCAAAGAATATTAACAGGTCAAAAATTACATTTTTTTTAAACTTGGATGGCAAGTTAGTCCTGCTGCTCTTCACCACCTACCCACTTGCAAATGGCTGTAACTTCTGGGCAGTTAATGAAGTAGCATCCATATGATCAACAGAAAGAAGAGATGTCTTTCTACTTATTACTTCACTTATGTTTCCTCTGGAGTATCTCCATTTTTATCCATCTTGTAACCTGCTAATTAATTTTTCTGCCACTGGATGTAAGTAATCCCACAGGAGCTTCGCAGAGAAGTACTCAAATTCAGTGGGCAGATAATGCGTTTCATGGAGTTCACCTGTGCATCTCTGACTCTCTCCACCAACTCTGCTACCTTACCTTAGCATCTGATTTTGAGTCTCTTGGGCCTGCAGAGGAGGGCCGAACAAAAAAACTGTCTGTATCCAGACATGTGGCCCTTTTAGTGGTTAATGAGCAAGCTGAGCTGGGTCTTGGAGGAAGCAATGACTTTGCTCTAGACTTTGAGGCAGGAATCTTTGACAAAGAGGCAGTCTAGTCATGAGAAAACAAACAAAACACAACATGAAGCTGAACAAAATGAAAACACATGCAACATGGACCAAAAAAAAAAAAAAAAAAGCCAAGCTATGAATAATACTTTTCCTGTGTCTGGTAATGGTCTACGCAGATCTGACAATCATGGAAGTTTCAGTTTGTGTTGTTTTACTGAAACTTGGTCTGGACAGAGTTACCAATTCTAAAAATCTGCCTTTTTCTGCAGATGCTATTTGGGTCTTGTGTTATTAGGAAAAAAATGGTGCCAGGTATGGCATTTAACTGGTACAACTGCTGCATTAGAAACGAGTGCAAAGCTACAGGAGCACCAAGAGATCCCAGCCCTTTAAAGCTGAAATACATCCCTCCAGGCTAGATCAAGTATAAAACAGTGGGAATCTTAGAAGAAAAGTTACACCAGTATTCCCACAACAGCAGGAGGACAACAGTAATTCCTTCTTTTGCCACTGTGTACAGACAAAATCTCTAACACACCCCAGATACTGCTCTGTGCATTTGGTGTCACTCCATAGAAATTCATAAATTTATACGGGCAGTATGGAGTCCTGGGATGAGGAAAGCATATATGGTTGAAAGGCTGACATGGTATGTTATTGTGAACAAATACTTGTTTGATACCAAACAATGACAATATCCCATTGAAAGAACAATTAAACACCAACAGGACAGACAGAAAATCTTTGTTAATATTTAGAAGCATGTTACTGCTTTACCAAAAGGAATCTCTTTGAAACAGAACAGGGCTACTTGCTTAAGAAACACCTTTTTTCTTCCATAAGTATGACTGATATTACAAAGAGCAGTTGCAAAGGTGTTACCTTGGAAGTCCTGATCATCTCTGTAGTCATATTAGCATGAAATTACTCACAGGAACAATCCCAATGGGCCTGTCTTCCTGGGATTTGCACTGAACTTTAGCACTGAACTTGGCTTTTGATCTCAATCAATCCCCTAGACTTTCCCTATGTTCAGAAAAGGTACATGAGCTGCTTTTAACTTTTGTTGTTAGAAAATGAGAAAAGAATGGGCTGTCCAGCTCTGACAGGCCTCTGGCTTAGGCTATATGCTCAGCCTATGGAATACTGAGGCTGGTGTGCTGAATCTCATCTGTGACATCACCCACACGATTGAGTTCCAGAACTGTGTATCAACCAATTCCAGTCCCACAGTGCAGCTGAGAGGAGTTCTGTTGGATGCCTCCAGACCAAGCAGCAAGACAAGACACCAGGATGGAAGTGCTTTACTAGCAAGAACATATTCCCATAATGAGTTTTGCAGCATATTTATGCCTCTTTCTTTTTTAATACTTATTTTACTGTCTGAGAACAAACAGAAGAAAGCCAGTGAATAATTATTCTACACAGAAACTAGAGAATATGTGTTTCTGTCAAATCAAAGGCTTTTCCAGACTTTGACTGGTTTGTCACGGTTCAGTTTATGGGTCTCATCCATTTGTGAAACTTTGGATCATGTTTAGAAATCCATGAAGGTATTTATTGATGTTGAAACTCTATGGAAGCAGGGTATCTATGCTGGGTGGCCCCAAGAAGCAGACATTCTGCAAGCACCTTTCACCTGGCTTTCTGAACTAGAGATAGAACTAAGCACACATTGCTTGAGGCCCAAATCTTCATTCTGTGGTTTTCACCATTTTCAACTTGCATGCAAGAAATTACCCCTATAATGAGACTGAAAAGCTCGTGAAGATTAAGGTTCTAATCACAGTGCAAAGACTTTTCACTCATATTTCTCAGTGTCCTCTGTGAATACATGTATCTAATGTGGATGCTAAAGATGGACAACACTGAGATCTGTCAATGGAACAGGTGGGGAAAAGGCATGGCCTTGAGCTACTGCACAGCTCTGGTTATCACAGCCTAGAGTCCCTCCATGTTATGTAGGTAACAAGGCCCTTTTTAGCATCAGGTATAGCAGCAGAATCTGCCCAGAGCTGGCTGAGCAAGCAAAGAAACTGTGTCTCAATCCCTGCAGGACAACTCAGTCTCTGTTAGCAATACCTCTGACCTCTGTTTTAATTTTTGTTGCTGGAAGAGTCAGCTGCCCAGAGGACAAAGATCTATGTGACTCTCAGGGATTGCTGAAGTGGGGATGCAGAACCCTCATTTTATTTCAAGGTGTTCCTAACACATGGCACAGGTTTTCATCACCTCACTGGGAACTGCAGGTACACAGCTGCTTCCAGCAGATGGAACTGTTCAGCTTTTCCTGAACTTGTCTGTGTAACCTGCAGTCTGAACATGAATAACAAAACTGACCAGGCTGGATGATCTAACATTACCAGTGGAGAGGAAAAGGCTGAACTTCAAGGACATAAAAGCTGAAAACCACAAAGAAACAAAACGACAAAAATAGGGAGAGGTCTTTATAAAAGCAGAGGCAAAGGTAAGGCACAGAAGAGAAAATATCCAAGAGGCAGTGAGTGTGGCAGCCAGAGAGACAAGGCAACAGGGAGAGAAAGTAAGCAGGGGACAGCTTTCTGACGTGTGCTATAACATAAGGGGCAGGAATAGGAAAGGTATACAGAAAGATAATTTCACAGAATGATTTTGCAGAGCTTGTACTAGAGCACTACATAAACACTGAAAATGGGCAAGTATTGGCTTCTCTTGTGCAAGTGTTGATGGTCTGTCAAGAGAAGACAGTAATAAAACATGCTCAGACTCAGCCCATAAACCTGCCCAGACCTTAGTCACTTGTAAAGAAGCTCTAATAGTTTCCCAGTTCTGAGCTGGAATGGGTCAGACCTGAAAAACCATGGTTCCTCCACAGCCTCCAAAAGTGCTCTCAGCACTACCAGTTTCTTACAATTCATAAACAGTGTGTAGCACTTCATGTGACACAGCTTTTTGCTCCCCAAAGAATTGAGAGTCTGGTTGAACAAACAAAAGATATCATCCATGGAATACACTAGGAAATATATTAGGAAATTTAGAAAAATTCTAAAGAAATTTTTAATTGTTAATGCTGGGGGATGGTCCTGCTCGGGGCCAGAAGTTGGACTCAATGATCCCGATGGGTCCCTTCCAACTCAACATATTCTATGATTCTATGATAACAAAGTGTTGTGCTGCAGCTGTGAATTAGCATGTGTCACTGTCATGGCAAAAATAATTGCATAGGGCAGAGTGAATGGAGGTTGGTTTCCTGGGGATTTTGGAGGGAAGGAACAGAAACAGTGCAGGGTCAGCAAGGAGTAAGGGAGTCTTTCCTTAAGAGAGCCAGACACAGGAAGCAGAAAAGGCTGTAGAGCAGCTGAAGGCAAAGCAAGGCAGGCTGTAATCTGATATATTATAGCACAGACAGTGGCCCAGGAAGTGGCCATACTGAAAGCAGTAAATGTAAATTCTGCTGGCCAGTAACTCCTACACAGGCATGGCCCCTGCAGAACACTGGGCTGTGGAATGGCACACCAGGAGATATCCAGCAGTCCTGGGGGAGGGCTTCTGCCTTCCCCCTTCTGGTTTTGTAACACCCAGCAGTCCAGCAAGGTGACAATGCAAGTTGGGTGCTGCAGGAAAGGCCAAGATATGCAGCTTATCCCACAGAATGGTCTGGCTCAAAATGCTGCCCAGACTTCAAGTCCTGCAGTTTGGAGTCTGTGGGCCCTCTGTGGGTCTCCAAACTATCACCATCTACCCCTTGAGACTAGACTTCTAAGGTTATTCAGAAAAGGTGGTTTTAATTATCCTTTTAAATGAATAATGAATATGGCGAACAAATTTTAAATGGAACACACAATTACTTACTGAATTAAGACAAAAAATATGAGAAATAAGGGCAAAAGGAGATTATAAAGATGAACAATAAGATTAGTTTACTCACTGAGAGTTTTTCCTTTGCTTGTTTAAATACAGCAGGAGCCTGGTTTGTTTCACCACCTGCTGCTGAGAAATCCAAAGAAAGACTTGATAGTTAAAGACAGTAATAATAAGCATTTCCATTCAGTACACTTGTTAGACCAATTAAAGGCCTTGAAACTACTGTGCAAAGCAAGTACTTTGTGAATTACCCTCAGTGAACTGTATGCAGACATTTACTTGCCTTAAACATTTTCTGTATTCCTCTTACTTGAGCTAAAATGATATCCTATGTGTTTTGAACAAAATGAAATTTTGTATTCATGCTCCTAAAAGTCTATAAACGAAAAATGTTCCAGAAATAGCTGACAAATATAAGTTTCTGCTCAATCCTCAGAAAACTCAGCATCCTGATTTTCAGGATGTCCTCTAAAAATCAAGTTCCTTTAAATCATCCACAAATTAAAATTTTAAGAGAGGCCTCTGTAGTCACCACTTTCAAAATATTAGCCAACATTCATAATGGATAGAGAGAGATTCACTGTTGAATTTTCATCCCAGTTGTGTCAACAAGGTCAGTGTGTCATGGTCAACTAAGCTCTCAAGAATTTGGAAATTGAAGGTTTATCTGGGACATCAAGAATGTTAATGCAGTATTTCATTTATTTGATACAACAAGGTTTGAGGTAAGATGTTTCTCTTGGACTTCAAATTCATCCACACTGGTTTTTGAATGGGGCAGCTTTTTGGAAAGCAGGTTATTAGCTTCACCCCAAGGCTGCTGCTTAGGAAGTGATGTGCCACTTAACAACTAACATGAAATCTTCTGGTACCTGTGCCAGGATGCCCTTGGTAAAAGCAGAAGTAGGACAACAATCACAAATGACAACCTTCTGCTAGAAACCCAACTGTTTTCCACCTTTAAACCACCCCTAATTCCTCATACAGGAAAGGTTAGGTGAATTTTTCCCTTCTCTTATGCAGCTCCCAGGCGTGGTGAGGTTATCCCTGGTTTTCTGTCACACTACCCACTCTAGTCCAAGGTGTAGGAGAGAGAACTTGTGAGGAGGAAAAGAATATGTAACAGCCTACTTCAGTTCTTCTGAATTTTTAAGAGAGGTGGGTACAGCAGAGCTGTTACTGCTGGTTTGGGTCTGGTTTCCATCTCTTCTAGATAACCACAAACAGCTTCTTTCCTCCTTCCCTTGGCATTCATTCAACCCTAACCAGTCACCACTGTGAGCTGGAAAAAAAAAAGCTGTGTCACTTGTGCCAATGTGCCTGGTAACAACCAGAACTTCTCCATCTGAACAGAAGGTTTCTACAGGCCCTACAGACTAGTTTCAGCTCAGGGGGCAACCACAGAATTGAAAACAAGAAACAGAAGCATATCATGGCCAGGTCACTGTCCTGGCCTTGCCTCCAAAAACACTCCTCTGATAACACACCTGCAGTAGCATCTGACAGCCACCAACAAAACCCAGGCCAGGTTGGGGGTTTCACTCATGGAGCTACACCAGCCAAGGCAAAGACTTCCCAACTCTCTCATCAGGGTTGGCCTTAGGATTTCTTTTTCATATGGCAAGGACAAGTCTCTCAGAAACCAGTCCCTGCCTCATGGATATGGTGCTGTAAGTTACTGGTACTTCCCAGTACTTACCAGTGACATGGGAATTTTTTTTCAGGTATTGAGGGGCATTAAAGGAAAAATGTACTTTTCTGGGCGATTGTGCAAAACAAAAGCACATTTTAACTTCTTTTGGTAGATATCTGTATCTTATGACTGGACATGCTTCATTTTGAAGTAATGGTAAATGCTGTGTGGAGATTTTAATTGACTGCAAAACACTCAACGCTCTGTAGACTACACTGCCAAGAACTTTTGGGGAGCTCCATTACCCAGGCATCACTAAAGCTGACAAGACCACTCCAAGCAGAATGCACTGGCAGTCAAAACTGGCTTCAAGAAATGGTGCTATATTTCATATAAAAAGAAAATGGGAGAGAGACAATGTCCCTCTAGATTCCAGATCCTGGAGAGACCTGGATGACACAATCAAGCTCAGGGATATGTAAGATAACATACGACCACCTGCACTCTTAGAGTATCACACAGCATTACAGTCTTTCTCGTGGTCTTCTCCCAAGTCCCATCAGGAAGTATAAAAATGGGAGGTAGAAGAAAATAAGGCATACTGTAATTTTTCCAGCAACAATGAGTGTGCTGAAACATTCCAAGAAATATTTTTGATCACTTTCTGGCATGGTTTCGGCTCCTCAGCTTTAGAGCTGAAAGTTCAAGCCACATTTCTGAAAGTTTTATGATCGGTCTGGGTCCATTATTTTGGTTGTTCTCCACCTCAGGATTTAAATAAGGGAGGACTTAAGTAAGGGAGGTGGTTTTTGTATTATATTTCTCACTTTGACTAATACATCTGCTTCACTGTGCATTGCAGTGAGAGAGAAAAACCTCTGAGATTTGCCAAGGCAGCACATGTTTCAGGCACAGGGAAGATTTTCTCATCCAAGTCCACTGGTATGACTCAGTTCTCTCTGGGATCCTAAGGGTCAGAACAGTTCAGAGGGGGCAGTGGTAGAGTCAGTAGCCTGTGGTCAGAGCTGTCATGCCCTGGTAGCTGAGGGCACGACAGCTCTGACCACACAGCTGTAGAAGTGTGGATGAAGCTGAGAACACTACCAAGCCAATGCCTCTCCCCCACCCATGTCCACAGCTTACTGAATCCCCTGGGGCTTTTGAAAGAACATGTGAATTATGGGTTGTAACTTCTGAGCTATCAAGCTGTGCTTCAGCAAGCAGCAAGAGATAGCAAGGAGAAATGTTTTAGCTCTGTTTTACAATTCCTCCCTTTTGGGTAGTTCTGGTTCAGAGTGCAACTTAGGACAGCCCAGAGACTGCAAACTGCGGAGAAGACATCGGTGCAACATAGAGCAGACTGAACCAGCCTTTCCTTTCCTGGTTCCATTTCTCCTGAGAGGGGGAAGTAAAAGGATGAGATTCTGTCACAGGAGCAAGGGGATGGGATCGTTAGTTCTGGTGTCCCAATGGAACACAGCCAGGATACAATCCACACTTCATACAGCAGAGGCAGGAGACCAAACCTGCTCTAAACCATCCTTTTACTGCATTTTCACTGCTCAGACCTTCCTGAGGGGGTGGTCTGCATTCACAACAGGAGGGACTGGTGCAAAACTGCAGGGGAATGACTGCCTGGGGACACTTCTGGTATTTCTTTCCTTAACCATACGATGGGTAATGAATCCTCCTGTTAATTTCTAAGCCGTGAGAAGATGCCTGTGCACTTCTGCATTGCTGTGCCTGTTTCTTATCTTATAAGCCCTAGCTCCAAACAACCACACTACAGCATTTGGCTATGTTACACGACAGAAAACCTGGCCTCTTTTAGCAATTTTTTTTTTTTTTTTAAGATCACAATGAAAGTCAAGATGTTCATCCTTCCACTTGGAACTCACAGGAACCATGAATAATATGTGAAAATGCTGGAAGAGTTATTTTGGTCCTCTAAATAGTGATACACCTATGAAGTCGTAACAGGAATCATTTCTTTCTTCCTTTCATCTTCCTCTACCAAATATTAAGATTTTTTTTGCTTGGAATGCATTTCGCAGTGTGAGCCCAGATTTCTTCTCTCTCAGCTCCATGCTGCATGTGGCTGGATTCTCCCTGTGGATTTTGACTGTATAGCATAAACATCAGTGACAGATTGGGAATTGTCAATGCAGATAACATCAATAAACAAAATATAAGTCTGAAACACTTCTTATTATGCATGAGAGTAAAAAAGCAGAATAATGGAAACGCATACCATGGTTTAAGTTGCCAACATTTTCCCACCAGAAAAAAAATAAAGCATAATTTAAAAAAAAATAAAAATAACAAAAAAATCATCCACAAATTAAAGATGAGTAGAGATTCCTAGAACACCACACTCTAAGCACGATGCCAAGTTACAACCACAGCACTTGGAGGCCCAAGCAATGACAAGCATACATGATCATGGCCTCCATCAAACAAACAAATACCAGGAAAGAAAGAAAGAATAAAAGAAGAATGGTACAAGACACTAAAAAGCAATACTATTTGTGAAGATTGATACTCTTGGAGGAAAAAAAAAATAGAGAAGCTGCTAGAGCTATGAGATTTACAAAAGAAAATGTCTATGTTTGCCAGCCACATTGCATAACTGAACAGAACGCAGTCACCTGTCTGCTTCCGTTTAACACAGGAGAGATGAGTTGGTCTAGTATATTTGATAGCAGGTTTTAAAATTATTTTCCTGGAGGGAGAGTGGCCCTGAACTTCAGTTTTTTTAGCAAGTTCAGCTTTCTTATACACTGCTATGGACAAAAAGAACACAAAAACACAGAATCAGAAAAAAGCCCAGCAAACCATTTCATATGATCAATATGTCAAGTGTCAGGCCCACTGCCCCACAACTCCAACCCAACGCGTTGCTTCTTCCGAGGGGAACAAATCCTATGCTGGAAGAGGGGGAAGCACTGGTGCATTACCCAGTAATCAGTGGGGATGTCTACAATCAAATAGGACCAGTGAGCCTTGGACATGGCTTCTCACATAGTTGTACAATATCTCATTAAAAAACTACCATTAATAATGCCATGGTGCACATAATCTACAGCAGAGTAACCAGACTGTAAAATAGTAAGAAAATAAAAAAAAAAATTGTAATAGGAGTGTGAAATGAACCTTTTTTCCTTCTCACTTCATCTCTGGAGAGTGTGCTAGGTTCCTTTTTAGCTATTTTCCTTTCAGGAGTAGAAATCCTGCCTCTCCCAGTTTTAAAAGGTTTCTCTTTTTTATGCTTATCAAGAGATGATCTTCGCAATTCTCTCTCTGCTTTCTCCTCTTTAGGAACAGTCTCTAACTGTTCAGTCATGATGCTCCTATCATCATCTGTAGGATCAGAGCAAATTACAACAACAAACAAAAGATTAGTAACAAATGTTAACAATACTTCAGAGGAGCGGGGAAAAAATAGTTGAAGACAGAGCAGACGATTAATTTTTAAAAAGCAAACTATTTTTACCATTTTTCTGAAACATGCTGAGATTACTATTATAACTGAAATAATTTTGCTTTTCAATCATTATGATTTGGAAGTAAAAATATTCAACAGACAAAACAGAAAGGATAATGCACACCTTGAGTGTCTGCCCAGAGACTGTCTGTGTCCATGATGGAGTCATCAATTGTTGTTTCATCTTTGTAATCATCGCACGTCTCTGTTTTGTAGTTAGTGAGCAGGATTTCTTCTCTCTGGGGTGAAGCAGGAGCCTCTCGGGAGCCTTCCTTGGGCTCAACTTCCACTTCTTCAAGATCTAGCTCCTCCTCAGCCTGGGAGTCTCCTGTTTCAATGTCTTCCTGCTGAGTAGCAGCGAAGCGCACGCTGTGAGAAGCGGATTCACCCTCATCAACTGTTGTCTGCACCACTGTGATAAAGTCATCCTCCACTGTCACTACTGATTCAATAATGCCTTTCAGCTCAGGCAGGGCTTCTGGGCTACCCTTGGCTCCCATTTCTTCTGCACGAGGCTCGCCAAACTCTGGGGGCATTTCTGATACAAGATGCTGTTTATCCTCTTCTTTTGCTTCTTGCCCTGCTTCCACCTCTTCTTCCTCATATTCTTCCTCTTTCGGGGCTCCAGCTGCCAGTTCACATGGCAGCAGCTTTTGGGTTTCTGTAGGTTTCACAGCTCTATCAAGAGTCTCTTCAGCTCCTTCTACAAGTTGTGGTATGCTCTCCATCTGAACCTCAGCAGGTTCCTCCCGGAGAGGCTCAGCTTTTGGAAAGAGGAGCTCCACAGAAGCCCCCTTAGCTGGTAACTGTGTAGGCATCTCCTCCCCAGACACGGGAGGTTTTGGATGTTCTGCTTTGATATCCTCTGGTTTCACAGATTCTCCATTCAAACTTTCTTGGGCTTGATCATGCTCTCCACTAGATTCATAGGATTCCTCCTTATCAACTGCCTCTTGATGTACCAGATCTGGCTTAGTTACTTTTTCCTTAATTTCAATTTCTGACAGTTTGGTGCTGTCCTTTGCATAACTCGGCTCCATCTTGGAAAGTACATCTGCATCCTTTGCTTCTCTGGAGAAGATGGTCTCCTCTTTCTGCTGAGTGTCTTTGGGTTCAGGCTCTGCTTTTTTAAGAGAGGCTTTGTCCTTCCCTAATGGAAGAGAAACAACCTCACTGATCTTAGTGTCTAACTTACTCTGATATTCTTGGTCAGCTCTCCTTGCAGCTACCTCCATATCGTGTTTAATTGCATTGTAATCTGGTTTAATTGGAGCTTCTATCTCAGCTATCTCAGCTATCTCAGGAACAACACTTAGAGTCTTCTCCTTCTCCAACAACAAACAAATAGAATCCTTTTCTATTGCTATCTCTGAAGCAGAAGTTCTGTCATACATTGTATCGGCAGGTAAATGAACTTTACTAGCCACGCTTTCTTCTTTCCTTTCTAACACTGCCTCAGCTCTTGTCTTCTCTGGTTCTGCTCCTTTAATGGGACAGACCTGTTTAGAGTCAGCTTGATCTTCACTTTTTTCTAGCACAGTATCCAGTTTCTCTTTTTTCTCCTCCTCAAAGTCCCTCACCAGAGTGGACTCACCATGCTGACCTGAATCTCTTTCACTGAGGAAGTCTTCTTTTGATTTTTCAGCAGCTGCCAGCTTCACTTCTATTAAAGACAAGTCAGGAGCGAGGCCACGTCTCAGTTTTTCATCTGTGCCTTCGTAGAAGGGACAGGTTTCACTCGTTAAATTCTCACTGTCCTGAACTGGAGAAGGGAGTGGTACTGTGTACTTATTGAAAACACAGTAGCCCAAGTCTTCCAGCTGACTTTCAGCTTTCAGAATTACATGGTTTTCATTTGTCACAGGTGGCAGGGCTGTGCTGCTGTCTTCCACAACAGTGTCAGAAGGAACTGGCTTCTTCTGTGCCACCTCAGCATCTGCACTCACAGAGGCTAATCTAGATCTTGTCCCTGCCAAGTCTAACATTTCAGGCAGGTCAGGAGCCAGGACAGCCCCATTTTTGTAGTAATCTTTGGCCTGGAAAGATGGTTCAGCCAAGGTCTCAGGCTGGACTTTTTCTTCTACCATCACTTTTTCTTCTTCTGTGTGCTCGTCTTCCTCTCTGCTTTCAATGGGGAAGCAGGGGGCCTTCTCCAACGCTGGTGTGGTTGCTGGCAAGTAGTCATCACCTTCATCCATACTTCCACTAGTGTTAGTTAGAATATCTGAAGCGAGGGGAGAAAGATCATGTGCACGACCAAAACTAAATCCTAGGGCTATTGAATCCAGACAGGACATGGGCAAGTTAATAGACATACTTCTCTGTTCAATTGCGGATCTCCCCCCAAGTCCCAAGCTCCTGCTCAGAGTTAGGTCATCTTTATTTTTACTGTGAAGTTCTCTCTTATCCCCGTACACTTTGGGGTCAATAGTGAACATTCTTTCTGTTGGAGAACTGGGTTCTTCAGATGTGTCTGGTGTATAGCTCTGAGCCAGGGTACTGTACCCCATTTCACGAGCATGCACATTCTGCTGCTGATTTAATTCTGTCTGTAATTCTTCCTCTTCCTCCTCCTCTTCATCTTCAGGTATTAGAGGACCTCTCTGATAAGGCTCATATTTACTCTCTTTAGTGTCACTTAGCTCATAGTAATCACTGCTTTGTTTCAGACCATCTGCTTTGAAGGCTTCCTCTTTCAGAGCAGAGGTTTCAAAATACTTTGACATTCCTGACTGATCCTCCTCTTCTTTCATTTGATAAGGAGCTGCAAGACTTGTCTTACCCTCCTCAGTATCTTTTTTAACAGCTTTGTCTTGAGAAGCTTCTAGAGTAGGAGTCTTCTCAGTGGTTAAACCTGGTGCCTCAGGGGCTTTCTCTGTTACTCTGGATAACTGAGCGGTATCAGGGTGCTCTGCTGTTTTCTCAAGGGTCAGTTCCTGGCTTAACTTAGCTGGGGGTACCCGTGTGCTTTGCTGTGCCTCCTTTTTCACATCTGCTGCTGCTGAGAGCCCACTTTGGTCCGTTTCTTTTTCTGCTTTGAGACTATCAGCTGACTTTTTAGCTTCACCATCCTTCTGAAAGTCTGTTTTGTCTGGGGAAACTGTCTTAACTTCTGATTTTGTGGTAATTTTACCATCATCTAATATTCGAGCCTCCCCTTTATCATAGAAGTCGTACCTTTCCTCTTCATCGCTCTCATCCTTAGTCATGTCCTTTTCCTCTCCCCATGGAGGGATTTTTGGGGTGCTTGGAGTTTTCAATCCATCTACAGTTACTGCTGAGACTTCTTGGAGAGATAATGTCCTGTCTCTGTGGATCTGTTCATCTTTACTGAGGTCTTTGGCAAACAGTTGGTCAGTGAGTTCCTGATGTGTTTTGAAACTGTCTTTGAGTGAAAGCTCCTGGGGGAGAGCAGGAGATGGGCCTGAAGGAAGTTCACTTTTGGCTGCTTCTGCCTTGGGTTCTGGTAGCAATAGAGAACTTTCACCATGGCTGATGGCACCACCTTGGATATCTTTGAGGTTGTCTTGAAATTTGATAGCCATAACTTCGTTGGTTGATGAGGGCACACCTGCAGTCCTTTCTTCTGCCCTGCTCACTTCAGGCAGCTGAGATGACAAGTGCTCTTGTTCTTGAGGAGCAGGAGGCTTAGCAGCAGGTTCTGCAAAACTGGCTTCCCCTTTCTTCTGTGAATCAGTTTTCAAGATCCATTCTGATGGAGGTGAAAGCATTGTTTCTTTGTCTTTGCTCTCTGAATCCTTTTTATCTGCAGCCTCTGTTTTTGCTGACTGTGGAACTAAGGCATCGTATTTAGGTTGCTCAACAGTCTTATTGTCCTTCCCAGATTCACGTTGCTTTGTGTCTAATGGTTCTGCTGCAAAAGGGCATGTGCCCTCCTGGACACGGAATTCCATCTTCGTGGCTGCAAGTAAATCTGAAGTAATTTGTTTGGGTTTTATAGCAAAATTATTTAAAGCACTTACAGGCAGGCAAGTCACATGGCCTACAACATTTTAATATGAATGATGGAATGGAAAGGGAGAAAGATGTGAGCATGCAGCAAGGCATCCACCTAGAAATCTGCTTTAAAGCGTTAAATACTAGTTTCCTTTCAATATATAAAGTTTTCTAAGAAAAATGTGAGTTGTACACATATAAATGTGAGCACTGAAATGAGATGATTTCATGTAAATTCTTTGTCTTCATGATTTGTATACAACAGCAAAATCACAAATAACCTCACTTCATTAGAAGCTTTGCTGGACTCTGTAGCTTGTGTTAGTTTTGAATTACTGAAGTCTGCAACTTCAAAGGAACCAGTGGTACCTTTGTGTGTTGCTGATATTTAAAACATATATAGTTATACATTCCTATGTATTTTTATACATTTTTCTTCTTCACGCAGCCTAAACTAGAGATAATGCCTGCAAAGGGTTTTGCAAGTTTCAGAAGAGGCTGGTTTTTTAACCGTACCAGCTTATAACACTTGCTCTTTGTCAAATGACCAAAATCTCACTGCTGTCACCAAGCCAGCATGTGGAAATCAGCAACAGACCTATTAATACTTCCAGATCTTGAAGGTCTGGTCTTCAAAATGGCCAGTTCACCTACAGCTGTAGCTGAAGTCAAAGAATACTTGGCATGTTTCTGTGACTCTAGATCAGGTGCTAAACTAAAAAGGCTACTCTTATACTCTGCCACTTTATTTTCAGAGGCTAATACCTAGTTAAGTTTTTTTTTTAATACCCACTCTGTTAATCATTAATAGCTTGATCTTTTTTAATGTCCTGTGGAAGATAATGATTCCTATCTCCTTGAAATCGTCTTATAATGGAAAATATGAAGAGAATGACAACAGAATGCGGCATATCTTTCTGCACTAATCTGTGAAATAGGTTTTTTAAGTTTTTTCTAAAGCTTATTACAAGTAGCATTGAGCCAACTCTGAATTTCTTCAGATCTGAAGTCCACGGAGGCATCTTTCTGCTCTGATGAATCTGACTGTTTTTAGAACAATTAGTATCAAAGTATTGCTCATTATTTAAATATTTACATTTGCTAATACCGAGTCAAAAAAGCAACTGCCATTCTAAAATCTACAAGTAACCAAACTAGAAATCTACACCTACAGTAATTTTGCTCCTTTATGTTTTAACATGTGGTGACTGACTTGCAATCCCCATGAAGTGTAAAGCATGGCCACTGGGTTGATGTCACCCTGGTTTCACAGAAATTAAACAGCTGAATACTGCTTTTCTCCATGTATCCTACTGCGTCCTCCTGTAGCGCAAGCAAACAATACCAATGGCATCAAAGCATATTCTGACTGCCAAAGGAATTCAGTGTTCTTCAGCTGGGCCATTCGGAACACAAGCCTCCTAAAATGCAGCATTCCTTAGCCAGGCAGGGAGTGGGTACATCCACACAAGATGTCTTTACACCTTGTTCCACTGGCTGAAGAGAAATACCATTACAAGAAAAATACTGAAGCCTAGTTCTGTACTGAAAGATGACTGCAGTAAACATTTTGTTCAGAGATTAAGTCTAGACTTCACCTAGTGCACCCAGTCCTAACCTTCACCTTGAAGGCAAATGTCCCAGTGGAAGTGATGGAGATTTTGCCTAAGAAGGGCATTCCAGCAGGGTTAAAAATTTGTAATAAAGTGGCACACGCAAAAAATAAGAGTTCTGGCAATGACTGAGGAGAGGAGGGGTGGACTGCAATGGATGACAAGGGTATGATATAAGAAGCAATAGCTTTAAGGAAGCTAAACCAGAATGCACCGAAGCACAGACAAAAAAACCAAACCAACCAAACAAAAATCCTGCACACTGCAAATGAAAACATTTCTACAGTTTAAGCATCTTTATGTCATAGTCAAAGGCGGCAAATCTGCTGTTTGAAAGAAATGCAGATGAACCTCTGCACCAAAAAGAAAAAAAATACATAGATTAGCAATGTGACTGGCAAACACATCTGAGATGGGGAAAAAAGGCTTACACAGAGGAATAAGCTTAGCTGCAAAGCAATATTTTATCATGGCAAAGTAAAAAACTCAGGAATCAGCCGCAGCGGTGGGAAACCATGTTGTCATACAGCACCTACACAATCAAATTATCCACTACACACTCTTCAAGCATAATAACAAGAGCAGTCATACTAATAAATGGGAAAAACAGAAAATGAAGCAGGCTTGGAAAGCGCTGGAGAAAGCTGGAGAAGGATTTGCTGGCGGCAAACACATGCAAACCTAAAGAGGACACACCTTCTTCAGCCAAGGAAGAGGGTGTGCCTTTCAGGAGTGCTCCCACCACAAAGGTCACACTCTCCCTGCTGGATGCCACATTTGGCACTTTTTCTTTGTGACACACTGAACCAGAATCCGACTGACCCTCGCAGAGGGCCTTTGCCTGGTCCAAAGGCTTAAGGGGCCTGTGTTCTTTCCCCACTTGCTTCCCAGGAAGAGCAGCAGGTTTCACTTCCACAGCCATCAGACTCTTTACTGGTTCTTCTTCTTGGAGATGGAAAAAATAGGGGACATGCCCACCAACAGTAAACACCAAGCACACAGCTGAACAGGACTGCTTTTACATAACCCTTTCAGGACTGCATTTACATAACCCTTTCAGCTCAATATTTTCAATGTAAGTCTGTAAAGGACTGCCAGTACCCAGTTCATTTTAGCCACCACGGAACTGAATTTTCCTCAGGGATAAAACCAAACCAAAAGCCTGCCTCCCCCCAGACAAGCATGTTTATGCCACAAGATGAGAGCTAAAAGTGTTTTACAGGCATACCTCTCCCAAGGATGACAGTGGGTCAAATAGTCATTGGAAATGGAAATGGAATGGAATGATGGATGGCTCTGACAACACTAATGCATCAATGAGCTCAAAGTACACTGATATTTTTCTAATAAATGTGCTGTTTAGTCCAGTACAAGACATTCAGCTGAGGTGGAGGAAGGTATGAGGCATTGATTTCTTTCTGCTGACCTTGGTAATACAGACTGCCGAACGCCAGCAAGTCAATCTGCTGTATGAATCCTGGATTTGGCAAAATACTGAGACCTTTCATAGTCATAATAGGCCTTATGCATGGCTAATGATTAATGGTTTTTGCAAGATTTCTGCCAAGTTTCCTGCACTGAATGGGTTTATAAACAATTTCTCCCTTGCACTGTCTGTCTGACATCTGAAATCTATATGGGAAAGTCACTATTTTAACGTAAGGACTCTTCATTTTCTTTGCTGTTTCCCCACTTATCCCCAGGCTCCTCACCATCAATTAAGTCAAACAAATCAATGAATGCAATGTAACTATTTGTTCATCCAAATTTCTAAAACATACCACTCAGCCTATGGGCTGTTAGGATCAGTACAGTAGAACAGTCTTTGCTTGAGCCATGGCAGAAGAATTATTAGAAAACTCTCCATTTCAGGCTTGCACTCCTGCCACTGCTACTCAGATAAAAATTACTGTGCACTATTAGTAGTCCCTCTGGTAAGAAGTAAGGATTAAGTGCGAATCCTGTGATTCAGCAATGTACTCAAGGAGCTGACCAGCAGCACGCTGCAGGCAACCTGATGACATCCTTGAGTTCAAAATGTGTCTCATGATGAAATACTTTGCTGAATCAGACCTAGAACAAAGCGTTTTCAAATCTGGAAGCTCTGCATCCATCCTCTTGGAATTACAAGGGCTTTGTTTTTGTCCTGAGACTGTCCCAGTAAAAACCAGACAATCAATCATCCATTTCAGCTATGGCCTTAAAAGAGTGATTTAAGGAACATAAACACTATTTGAGGCTGAGAAAACATCACTATGTAAATAACAACACATTATTAATAACATAAAATAATTAAGATTAGATACTGTATCTTAAATGAACAGAAGCCAGAAGATTCAGAATCAGACCCCGACCAATGCCTGAGCATTGCAGAAATATTTGCATGTGGGCAGATTGTAAAAGCAGCCTTGCAGATCAACAGGTCTTCAGCTACAAGAGACCCTGACTTGAAAAACTTGCTTTACTTTTCTTTTTCTGATATTATGAACTTTTGTATGTGTACAAAAAAAACAACTTTTGTGTTTTTTGTACCTTTTGTATCTCAATTTAAAAATGCTAAGGAAAGCCTTTTATTTTACTCTGAGCAGTACTCCTTCATTTCCTGGAACACTTAAAACAAAGCCACATAAATAAAAATAATTACTCAAACTAGAAAGTTTTCCTTGAATTAACAAAAGAATCATATAGCCTCTCTTTGTGCAGCAGACTCTTATGCCAAACAGACTGCTGGCCAGCAAGCACAGCTGTTTCACACAAGAGTCTCAGTTGGAAGGGTAGGAAGGATCCTTCACACACAGAAGGATCATCAAGTCCAACTCTCAAGTGACCAACCCATACAGGGATTGAATCTTGGCATTTTAGCACTGTGCTCTCACCAGCCGAGAGGACCTCAGGGTCTCATAATGTTCATCTTTCCACTCATGATCCAGCTTATGTGCCTTTTTTCTCCTCCATATGGATGTTCTGAGATCTTACACTCGCACCAGAGGCAGATGATATGACTGGAAAGGAAGCTCCCATGAACTAATCAGGCTGTTATGTACTGCTGTAGGCACACAGCTCAAGTAAGGCTTATTCCCTGTGATTTTTCTATCTCCCTACCTTCAGTTAGATATGCTGACATGATCTTCAGTTATTAGTGCTGATCTCTTTCTGATGCTGTTACAGTATTAGTCTCTTAATTCTGTAATTATCCTGTTAATTCTGAACAACCCTGGTTTTCTTTAAATGAGCCAGCCAGTGACCAGTTTCAGGGAGACAGCTCCATCCTCCTGAGACACAAACCTTTAGAGGATCCAGTACTATTTCTGACTTCAGCTCGCAAGACTGAGTGCTGTGAAATGAAACATCAACTATTTCACCTTCGAGAAGTCAGCTGTTCTGTTAGCCAGTGAAGAAGATTCTCCCTTGGTTTTCCTTTTACATAACCCCTACTGATAAAGGACTGCTTACTGATGTGCTCAGGCCATAGAAACAGGAGGTACAGAGAGGCTTTTTTCCCCTCTGTGTTTGCAGTCAGCTGGCACAATACAAATGGAGTGTGTCCACAAAACAATTGGAAATCAAACATGACCCAATATGGGCTGAAATTACCTGTGTACACTGGGGTAAAACTTACTTACTTCACCTGCTGGAGAATGAAAGTCCTTTTAAAGGGCTATCTTTGGTATTGACATATTTTTTCCCCCATTGTGTCCTACTCTGTGTATTGTTCTTGGCAGTATTTCTCTAGCACAAAGAACAAATTATCTTCCAGTTCTTTCAGCTAGCTGCTCCTTCTGCTTCTGCTCTAAGCTAGGCCTGAAGAACAAGATCCCTGATTTAAGTGGGAACCACAGCTACACTGACCTCAAAGCTGCTCATGCTGCAGAGACATGGAGACACTCTTGGAGGGGCACCACTTCCATCTGGGGAAAAACACAACCAGGTTTCCCTCCCCAGAAGGCAGCAAGGCCAGGCACATAAAGAATGGAATGGATGGCAGGTGAAAAGAGGGGAAGAGGAACCGAATGGGACCATGCTCAGTTCACCTTCATCATGGCCCAACAAGACCTCTGTGCTCTTCACTGTGGCACTGGGGTGTGTGCTAGAGCCAGTCCACTCCGAGCTGAACAAAGGGTGTTCATAGTACTCCTCATCTGAATTGCAGGGCTCCTCCTTGGGCACAGACACTGAAATGGAGGGGGCCAGGTGCCGCTCCCTGCTGGCAGCAGGCCCACAGCCAGGGCAGTGCTGGAGCAGCCCCACCTTATCCTCCGCCCCTGCATTTACAAACACACACAGACAGACAAAGGCTGCAGGACAGACAGACAGACACACACAGGGAAAAATAAAGCAGGATGGACACATGCTCTAGCACCACCAGCCACTGCCATGCTGGAGTGGATGACACCAGCCAGGCTACTGGTTAATGCAGGATGGAGCAATGAGGCAGTTGCGCATTTTAACACATGGAGCATGTACCTGGCCCTTTCTGCTGGGTTTATCAACATCAGAAACCAATCCTAGGAGTAAGTGAATTTCAAAACTACACACTAATGACTTAGAAGAGCACATGCTGTGCACAAATCACATCTCACAACTCACACTAGACTCATATGTATTACACACCTGACTGACTGTACTAAAAACCTCTGAAGTGTCCTGACATAGTTGTATTCCTCATAATATTCAGATTTAGTACTTAAAAGTGAAAATTTTAAAAAGTTCTTTAATTGAAAAGAAAACCAGCTTACATTTTGGCCAGTGGTGACTTTATTTTTCATTGCACCTGTTTCAAAATTCCCCACTTTTCTTTTTCCTGTAAACAAATAGCATTTAAACAAACAAAAAAACCTTCCCCAAATAGCTATCTACCTTTTTTTTTTCTGATAAAGGCCACAAAGTGCTGCTCACAGCAGTCTATGTTAGTCCTATATTTTATGCTGTTGTGTCATGTTTCCATGGGTGAACTAGTTCCCCCCTCAGTGTTTGCTAATGCTTTGGAATGACAGGCTTATTCCCATCACTGTAGCCTTGCAGAAAATCACATTAGTGGGACTACACCAGCTACTGACAAGTACAGGGAGGGGCAGTTTTTGCAAGACAAAGAAAAATAACACTACCCAATGAAAATGACTGGCCTACCACCTCATCCATGCAAGCCTAGAGGGGAGACTTGGGACCTCCTGTAGGCTGAGGAATCCCCTCATCACGAGTAAAGCTATGAAAAACTAAACATCTAGTGCTAGAGAAAAGATGTTTAAGTTCATTCTCAGTGTATGACACCTGGTAGTTTGATGAACACTGATTCACGGGGTGCCTTAAGCAGCTGCAGCTGTTCCATTGAATTTCCTACCAGCTCCAAGTACAAGTCCAAACTTTGTGTCCCTGGCCTTTCTAAAGGCAATTATAACTTACAGGACTTGCCCCAGAGCCCCAAAACTGTCACTCTTAGATCCACAACACTGTCAGAAAGCAAGGCTTTAACACAGGCAGCATAAGAGATCTCTTTGTGGGACACCAAACCAAGAGGGCTCAGGAATGCTATCCTAACTGCAATTACCCAAGCCTTGGAAACAATTTTGATCCACAACAATCCCATTTATAAGAGCTTTAACCTTCTTCCTGGCAAACAATAGTAAGCCTTAAGTTTCTTTTTACAGTACATCATGAAAAAACAACATCTGTGTCTTTACAAAAAGCTCCTCTGCTTTTTCAAGTAACTGGCAGCAAGTGTCCTGTAGTGGCATGGCATGGATTTCTTCTGCCTGGGAAAGGATTGCTGTAGGAGAAACTAATTCCATGGGTCCATGTTTAAGACTGGTGCCAGCCCTGAGGCTGGCTGGGACCAAAGGTATGCTGTGTGCACAAAGACCCCACATGGAAGTCAGTTAGGAGAACTGTATTCACAGTTTCTTTCAGGGAACAAAGAGTACACAAACCACTGACAGTCTGGCTGCTTCTCCTCTGTAGTGGAATCCAACCCCCATATTCAGGGGTTCATGCAATATTAAAAGAGGCAGGTGTGGAAGGAAAACCTGGCAACCCACTTCTGCCAAGCAAGAAGCTCTGCAGAGCACTGCAGTAGGAAATGCTAAGCACAGCGTTGTGCCCAAGCTTCCCATTTTTCCCTTAAGAACCAAAAACAAGGTTTCAGGGAATCATTTCAATCTGTTCTTGCAGAGCAGAACCTGTGGATTTCTTCTCCACAGAAACATCTACAAAATTCTGTAACAGATTTGAGGCGGTTCAGAGTTCGCAAAAGGCAAATTACAGGGGGTAAGCCCACAGTTCAGGGCATGAGATACCAGGAATTAATTCCCTCCTAAATCCAAGAAGGTTCAAAACTTCAACTCCCCCTTCTCTGCAGGGTGCCCTCACAGCAGCCCATGAATTACTGAAGACAAGAGCTGAATGAACAGAAGCACTTGCCACCTATTCAGCTGGAACTGGGACATGAAGAAAAGAAGGAAAGGATGATATGGTCAAGAAGCTGAACACAGAGAAGGAAGATGTGCAGAAGGGGAGGTTCTCCTTCCAGCTGTGGGTTTATTTACCCAGGGGCCCTCCAAAAGCAAAATGCATCAACAAGAGTGAAGGTGAAATCCCAGCACTTGTCCATACTGTTGCAAACAAGGCTGAAAATCCCTTCTTTCTAGGCTCTGAACAGACTGTAGGAAAGAAAACAGAGGCCTTGCCTCTGCTCCTTAAAACTGCAGGAACTGACAGCAGTAAAAATGATTAATTAATACATATATTGTGATGCCCAAAATCACCAGGAGTGCAAAGCCTGCTGCTGTTTGGGGCTGTTACATCTGTGGCTATTTTACAGATTTACATTGGTTTTTTTATCAGTTTAAAGAAAGATATTTTCAGAATTAAGGCAGATAATTTCATTAATAGGATAATGATGCCTTCTAAGGAGGCTATGCCTTTATTTCAGCAACAAGAAAAATCCTTTGTTATTACAGTCCCTTCTAATCTTTTCTGTCTCAATACATGGGAAAATCCCTAATGCATTTTAAAGTCCAAGATTAAAATCACTTCTCACAAAGGCTAATTCTGCTTTACTTTCCTTGTATCTTTTGAGAATGCCTTTCAAGAAGTAATTTTCACTGTCAACAGATCCATTTTCCAACAACACTTGATTCTTTTCAGTTTACAAAACATTCTTATTTGGTATAGAAAGGCTAACCTGACTATTTCAAAGGGAAAGGCAGTCCATCAGAAGCACCCTTCTTTTCTCTAATGTTTAAAATTTTTTTACATGAAGACATTGTTGACCATCATCAAAAGGCACAGAGCACAAAAGAAATGCCAAGAAATTAGAATATTACGTCAGTCCTGCAAGAGCAGATACAATCGATAAAAGGATTAGAGGGTGCTAGGGACAATTTAATTTCCTGAACAAAATTATGTTATTATAGTTGAAATAAATATAATAATTTCAATAAGGCAAATCAGTTCTCTTACCTTCTGCAGCAGTAAAAAGGGACAGGTTCATTGGAATGTTTTCCTGCAGCCAAATCAAAGAAACCTACATCCAACCGACTCCTTTCTCTCATGAAATAAACCTGACCCACAAACCTCTCTGTCTTTCCTACCTTTTTTTTTTTTTTCCCTTTTAATTTGTGTTTGCTGCATGGCTGGCCACATCCACCTTTGTCAGTCTACAACAGTGATTTCCTTCCTACATTGACTGAAGAAGTCTCTTGGATTCAAAGCAATGCGACACACACTGACAAGTGCATTAAGAAGAGCTTCTAGGAGAAGGGAAAAAAAAGGTCTGAGGCAGGCACACCAAGGGCTCACCTTCTTTGTTCAATTAATTAATAAACTGTATTTTACTAAGCAGAAAGATGGACAAAGTAAAGATGCATGGGGATGGATTGCCAGATGGTATAGGGAACAGGAGGTTTAAACAAGTACAGGAAAACTGGGTCAAACCCTACTGAGGCAAACTCTTCTGAACGGAAACTTTACCTGAATAAAATTGACAGGTCTGGCTCACTCAGGTCAGCAAAAACTGAACTTAGCCACAGAAAATAAGGACTGTATCTTCTAATACAGAGCAGAGCACAAGATTTTTACTACCATTTTTACTACACTGAACTGACAACACTGATATTTTGGTAAAAAGCAACATAATGAATTTCTGGTGAAATTATTCCCAATTTCCTTTTATTGCTTCAAACAACACTACTGTGAGTTCCGGCTTGAGAGCCAGACATAAACAAGAAGCTTCCAGTACAGTTCATTAAAGACTCAGGACATCACTTTTATCTGTACTTCCCTTAAAAAACAGCCATCTGCTCTCAAAAATGAAGCACTGAATCAAAATCTTCCATGTTGTGGAAAAGTCTCTTTCGACTAAGGTAAAGAAAATTATTGGAAAGTTATTAAAAACCATGACATTGTGTAAATCATTGAAACATCTCCCAAGCATTGTCCTTTCAGCCCTTGTAACCACCTCTGCAGGGTAAGTGCTATTATATTAATTCAATTCCACATGCTAGGAAAGAGAAAAGCTACAATGTTCAGTGACTTGCTGACTCATTTGCACAGCTGGGAGCTGAGGTCTGGCAGTAGATAATAACCTCAAGTTGTGGAGTGTTTTCCACCTTCCTGTGTTAGTACAACTAGCAAAATGCTTTCCATTTGCTATGGGGCCAATCCACAACGTCCTGTCAATTAAACAATAGAAGTACTTTATAAAATTCTAAAATACATGCAAATATACGCCTGATACAAGCAGCACACAAAGCCAAACCTGAGGCTAAGGGAAGAACCTTGACATTGGCCTGAAGCAGAAGAACAAGTCCTTTACCATGATATGAAAAATCAAAAAGCATACACAGGACTAGCCAAGTGAATTATGTATTAAAAAATAGTGATAAAGGCCTGGTAACAATTCTAAAAATCTTTGCTAATGCCTTACCAGTTCTTTTTTTAGTTAACAGTTTTGATTGCCATTACCTCTGTGTGATGAGTCTAGGAACTGTTGTATTGTCTTTAAACACACAACAGGCAGATTTAAAAAAAAAATAAACCCAAACAAAACAACAATCAATTACTCAAGTTCTTTATAACTGTTACTAACCACACCCAGTGGGCCCTTGCAGTAGAGTGGACTGACAAATGTTGTTGTTAACACAGCATGTAATTTTATTGTCTCAAAAATGACTGCGTGATGGAACACGCCTAATTGCAGTGTCCTCATTAACCGAGTTAGAGAATGCTAGCATGTGAAATAGCAACCATCCACTTGCAAAATCCAGAGAGGCTCTGTGTTAAAATACCAACAAAGTTTGTTCAGCAGATGATAGGAAATTATTTTCATGCAGTTATGGAACAAAAAGAAAGAGAAAATGCTGAAAGAAAATCCAAGGAGGAAGTAAGTGGAGACATAAAAATGTAACTGACATGGCAGAGTTCAACTGACAGTCCCCTGGAGATTCTGAATCCAAATCCTTCTTATCCCCATGATACAGCTCAGTTTGAACACACTGCTGTGTCCCTACGCTGCTGGCCTTGATGCAGCAGTTGTCTTCTGCTGAACAAAGCACTCACGCGCACGCCTACACTGCGGCAGCTTCGCTGGGATCCAGGCCTCTGCCTAACATCAAGGCAACACTTCAGTTCTTTGCTGGAGGAGGTTTCAGCAGGAGGAAAATGCAGTGATCATGGGCTGCTGAAACTGAACACTCGTGCAGAACAGAATAGAAATTTGCTTGGTAAGACTACAATGTGACTGCTGCACTTTGTGCGCAGAACTTCCAACACATGCAGGCACTGCAGCATGAATTACAGGTCAAGGGCCAAAGAAATGATCCAGCTCTGAATCTCCTTGCTTTCATGCATTTAAGATTCCAAACCAAAAGGCAATGGTAATATTAGAAATGCAGCCAAACACATCCCAAGAAACAAACAATGACCTATACTTAATCATAGTTTTGGTGACCACACTGGAACAGCAGTGGCTCATATTGCATACAAGAGACAAAAAAGTGAACAACACTATCTCTTTTTCTTTAGCATGGATGTACTTAGCATATCCCCCAGCTACCTCTGTGCATGCATCTACCTCATCCATGCACCGCAGTTGGTTTGCAGATGGGGAGTCATTGCTGAGAATGCCTTATTTTTCCACATGAGAAGTATCTCCACTGCAGAAAGTATCTCCATTTTCTGATTTCCCCATCCTTTAGATTCATGTCTCATCCCTCTGCTGACAGCACTGCTCTGCAATGTCCAGGAGACCCTTACCTTCCTCCAGAACTCCAGTCTGCTCAGAAGCTGGTGATGGAGGTGGGGAAGGAGGCAGGTTGGCTGACTCTTCAACTGCTAGAAATCAAACAGTGAAAATGAGATAGACTCATTAATTCCAGGAAGACCAATACATGATGTAAGTTGCAGTCAGCCTGTTCTGCCCAGCCGAGGAATTATCTGATGGGGACTCATTCCTGCCAGATTTTTAGACAGATCCTTGCAGAATACATGGACTTTTGAAATTATAATAAAAGGATTTACTCTTCTGTTGTTGATTTGTTTTCTAATGGTATGAATTCCTTACAAAATTCTAGTTATAGAGCACACTATGAAAATCAAATACGAGATACTCTTTTAAATCAGTGTTGCCTCTTAAAAAGTGTTCAGTCACCCAAGGCAACAACAAAAAAGCAACTGAGTACAGAGGTATTATAAATGCACACCGACTATCAGAAACTGGCACCCAATCTCTTTAATCCACCTTGAGCACATGAAAAGACTCCATTCTGCACACATTTTTCTTCTGCTGCATTCAAGGTAATCACAGAACACATGCAAATATTGCTTGTCTAAATGCAAAAGATATCAGCACGGGGAACTTATATCAGCTGTGACATAACAGTGATTCAGCTGAGCAAGGCACAGTGAAAACTTGGATGCACTTGGACTGGGATTTACATTCATTCCCAGTCATGAGATCAGATACTGAAAATAACTTTTTTTTTTTTTCAATTACTTCAATTCAAGTATGTTGAAATTCTAAACAAGCTTCTTAAATGAACTCAGCATGACCTTTGCATTTGATCTCATACCAATCACTTTGAGAATTTTTTTTCTTTAGAAACAGATCCACTCCTGGGGCTTAACCAATGTTTAAAAAAAACCCAAAAACCACCAAACAAATCTGCTTTAACAGATCTGCCTTATCAACAGCACCTTTCAACAGGCAGATCTCAGTTTACTGTTGAGGGCTTCTTTCCAAGCACAGGCAGGGCACTTTCAAAGCCCCAAAAGAATTTTCCAGGCTTCCTCCTGTTGATTCCAGTGTGATTTGGAAAAGACCATATGTGAATTGTCCTTAAGATGTGCTGTCCAGGGACAGAGTATTTATAAAGTCATCACAATGTATCTGACCACAGCAACTGTAACACCAACAGTTAACTGAAGACATACTTCTCACAATGTCTTTTCAATTACTTATCTGACTAGATGGAACTGAATGCCCATTTTGCCTCTCCGAGGCCTGAGTGAAGTGATGTGGAGGATTGGGGTCTTCCATGTAAAACTGAGTCTCTGCAAAGAAGGGAATTACCAAGCACCACATCTCCCTGCTGCAGTTCTAAGTTAGTTCAATGAAGCAAAAAACCGTGGGAACCAAATTTCCAACAAATATTCTAAATTACTCATTGACTTTAATTCATTCCTAGGCAAGGCCAAGCACTACACCAAAACAAGCAGATTACCTGTGGGGAAAACACTGCAGGGCATTGTTTTGATTTAATCACAATGAGCATGCACTCAGCAGAATCTATCCCAGGACAGGCTTGCATGACTTCCTTACCTCAAGATGAAGTATGTCCTTTCTCTGGCCTTTGCTGGACATGTTTTGAGCTACTGCAGAAGTTTTCTGGCAAAGAGCAAGCACTTTAGGTACAAATGGCTGTATACCTACCTTCTTTTATAGATACACACACACACACACGTATATTTCAGAGATATTAAACAAAGGAGGCAACAGGAGGATGGAGACACAGCATGGATCAGTGGCACTCTTACCCTTTCCAGTATAGATTGCTGGAATTTGCTTTTACCACGTGACTCCTTCTTCCACAATCTGCCCTCACTCTGCCTGGTGCTCTCAACCTGGTGTGTCCCATTCATTTCTGCTTCCTGAGGAGGTGCTCCCCCTCCATCTCTTTGAGCAGCTGCCACCCAAGCAGCAAAGCCTCACTTTCTCTTTATTTGTCACTCCATCTTTGTCTCTTCAGATGGTTTTTTAATCCTTCACATGGCTGAACACAAACAGTCCCAACCAACACGATGACAAAACCCTACCACCAAACACACTCATGGCTGAGCTACTCAACCATGAGTCAAAACCAAGGTGGAGAACTGCTGTTAGAGCAAACAGGGAATGAGACAGTCACAGGGCCATGAAGAACCGAGAATACAAGGATCCTGCCATAATCCTGTGTCCCAGCATTTATCCAGGAGTGGTTATGGTTCACAACCACAACCATAAGCAACGTGAATAGACAGCTGGAACTGCATTTTTTTAATAAGCATACAGACATTTGCAGACACAAGGATACCTGGAACATTCTTTGTCTCATTTTACCTAAAGGTAGTGATCCAGGCTGATCTTTGTGCTGGGCTTCTTTTTCCTGTTCACCTTTCAGGACCGCTACAGCTTCAGCTGTTACTACTTGTACTATCCTCGCAGACACTTCTTCTGTGGCAGTAGCAAAGTCAGAAAAAAAAGAAAGAAAAGCATGCCAATCAGAATGGTGTTTTAAAATCAGAAAGATTAGCTTAAACAATAAAAAAACCAGAGGCAGACGTAATCAATTTTTAAAAGGCAATCTTTTTTTCCTGAAATATAAGGAAATCATTAAAAATAAAAGAGAAGGACCAGATATTCCAAAGGTTTCAGTGGGAAATGCCAAGTATTTATAAAAATCAGGAGCTTGCCCTAATCAGGATGCACAAAGCATCAATATTAAATGTTCTTTCTATTAGGGACAATGTGCAGCAACTGCAGTATTTTAAGATGATCATCTATTAAATGTCTCAAAAAATGTCTGTAGGTATTGTTTTTCATATGGGTAGAATGGGCAGCTGAGTAATTTAATTTCTTGACATTTAATATACAAAGTCAGCTGCATTCCACCATGCCCTTTGGACTCTAATTCCTCTTCAGCAGCACACAGTATGCTTTAAAGGCACTTCCCAGACAGCCATCTATGCTGCTGAGGGACTTGAAGGGCCAAACAACATTCCTGCATGGTTAAAATCAATACTTCATCTTCCTCACCCCTTTGAAGACTGCCACGCAAAGCTTTATTTAAGCAGTAGGTCTGAGTACCATGCAGAGGGATGACAGAGATGACCTTTTTTGGGGGGAATCGGCTCCTTGCTGCTGGCCCCCAACCTGCTCATTGCACAGAGCTGACTCAGGCACCGCTTGCTTGACAGAGCTGGGTGCCACAGAACCCACACTCTGCTCTTCCCCACTGCCCACAGGGTGCTGCACACCTGAGAGGGGCTGAGCAACTGGTGAGCAGAATGTAGTGGTAGGACCATTCAAGGAGTGAATTCTTGCAAACTGAGAAACTGTCTCAGCTGGACTCCAGACCCACTCAAAGGTGCAGTGAAATGTCATCAGGCACACAGCTGCATGTGGAAGCAACCAGAGTAGATTCCTCCCCTCTGGAAAATCAGGTGCCTTTGATGTAACAAATCAAGATGTTAAGGGCTTGTCCAGCAGCGTTCAGAGAGCAAAGGGTGTGTGGTTCTTATCTGGATGTGAGTCTGCTCTCCCTTAGTCATTAATCAATATATTTCTCTCTCTCAGCCAAACTCAGTGGAAATAAACCCCTTCCCTCTCCAGCTATATCCAAGTGCTGTCTGACAGCTGTTTCCAACACAGATGGAGCTGACCCCCAGGGAAGGCCACAAGCTGCACAGTCACAACCCACCAGCTGCACAGCTGGGCACACCTGGGAACAGAGCAAAACTTTACTGCTTCTCCAGCCCTGGTGTGGAGACAGAGGTTTGCAATGGCACATGTCAATACACCCTGCTCGTGCCAGAGCCCCCATTAGTCACCATCCCGAGGGCAGGAATAAAAGCTCTGCTCTCCCATTACCACATCCTTCAGGCAAGAACTGGCTGGGAAGGGCAAGTATGTTTAAATCAATGCCCTACATGTAACTTCACAGCAACCACTCTGATAAGGGACTGTCCATTAGAATAATAATGATTTATTTTCACAGTTACTCTTACAGAATTCCCTTGTACTTTTAATGTGAAACTATTCCTCTTCATTTGTCCTGTAGAAAAGCAAATCATTTTTCCCAAAAAAACCACAGATGTGAATTACCACAGCCATGTTTGTCTAAAACCAAAGTGCTAGGTTAATCTTGCTTTTACACAAACTATTTAATGAGATATTAAAAATCCCCACCCACTGGCAAAGAACATTCCTAATTGTTGGTGTTTATACCTTTCAATTTACTGCACTCCTGGCTGGTCACCTGGAGGGCAGTGACTGCAACAGTTCCATTGGCTGCTGCCAACAGCAAAAGCAGAGGGAGGAATACACCAGAACAACTACCAAGCAATGAAAAAAACAAGCTGATTTGAAAAACATGAATTTGAAAAAACATTTTAAATACATGGATATAAACTTGAGGATAAATTCAGAAATCTAAAGATGCTGCTTTCCTACTGTCAGGGGTGAGAAGTTCTGGCAGCCTTCCACATTGGAAGAAAAAAATCAACTGTTTTTTGAGATGAGGCTATGTATGATAAAGGTGCCTGCAGGAGGAGGAGAATACGAATAGCAGCTCTAGTTCTGCTCTTCTGTTTAACAACACATCCCTAGTATGAGATGAAAGTCCCCTCTGTGGTTAAGCAGATCAAATGGAGCACCATACCCCACCAAATCAAGTCATGCACGTGGCCAGTCCTATAGATCAAAGAACAGGGATATTGATTTAAAGCCCAGCAATCTTCCCAGCTGCCTTTCAGGGGCCTGCACATCATTTTGGGGCTTTGCACCTCATTTTGGGCTGCTTCCACACCTGCCAGATGCTGGGGGTGCTTCTTGCCACCTCTTGGTTCCTTCCTCGCGTGAGAAACACAAAGCAGACGCTTCCCAGACTCTCACACGGTGCTGCTGCTGCAGACCAGTGGACTGGACACAAATGTGGAATCCTTACAGGTCCTGACAGCTCCCTGTGTTGTGAGGCACAGGCAGCCTGCAGAGCACAAGCTGGGAAAACCTGGGAGAAGGAACGTGCGGCGTGGCCCATCCTCCTCCTGCAGACACACAGGGCCCTCCCCACACCACGGCGTGCTGCAGCACCTTCCTTGGGCTGGGGAGAGACAAACTGCTCTTCCAGAAAGCATCCTTGGATAGCTGGTGTATCCCTGTACAGATTCTGCTCTTTCAGAGCAGGAAAGAGCATTGCCCTGACAGCTCTGGTGAGCATGGAGGACAGCACAGAGCTTCTCTGAGTGCCACAGACAAAAGACCCTGCACCGATTGCTGCCACCTGAAGGATGTAACACATGGCCCTCCTGTCAAAACTTCCACCAAGCTACTAATCACAACACCACAGACCAAAGCAACATCATCAAGACTATACTATTGGCTCAGATGAACAAATCAAGACTCAATGAGGAAGACTGGTAAAAGAATCCATTTTTGAAGCTTATGTTCACATGAAAACGAAAGGCTCCAATTAATTTCTGATATAGAATATGCAAACCTATATCAGGTTTAGTACCCTGGAGCACATCCAAAGGAAATCCCCTTGGTCAACTGCTTTCCATCAGTCAAGCTACTGCAACCCTCCTCCCAGCAGGGTTAAGACAAATCATTAAAAACTGCCTCCTTTTTAACAGAATTTATACTTGTTCCCACCCAGCCTGGCTCTCTAGTACAAATGGGCTCTACAAGCTCAGAAGGCAGTTCTCACCCTCTCAGCTCTCTTCCTGATTTAATGTGCTTGGGACAAAGATGATGCTCCCCAGGGAGCTATGCAGGAGGGTGAAAGGTTGTCTCCTGTTAAATAGAAATTTCTATTTCAGGCTACACAAAATAAGTAAATAAAAATAAAAGTGGCCTCTGGGCTTGTATGTTTTGTTCAGTTTGTTTTGTTTGGCGGTGTTCTTTAATCAAGAAAGGCTTATTTCTGAACACTCTGCTGATGGATATTTTGGGTGACACAGGGGGCACGGCCAGTTCATCAGAACAGTGCTTTTGCCATACATGACTGCTGCAAAAGGACAGACTTCTCTGTACTAATGGACACTATAAATAGAAGATCCAGTGGGTAAGTCAAATCCTCACAGGGCTGCTATTGAGACTTTTCATAGTTTTCTTATGGTTCAGTTAAAGTTCAAGGCAGCCTAATGATAAAGAACAAACAAACAAAAAAAACAAAACAAGACCAAAAAAAAAAAAAAAAGGGAAAATTATGCAGCTTGAATGCTGTGGATGCTGGGCTATGTATTCACTAGACATGGTTTTGCTTGTAGACATTTATTTTCCCTCTCTTTAAACAGGCAGACTCTCTCTGACTCTACTTCGTGCCACAGAAACGGCATTAACATACAAAACAAGTTCCAACAAATAGATTTATTTCTTAAAAGCAACAAGGAGCATCTTTACCTTAGACTCCAGCCGAACAAATAACAGCAACATGCCTTATGCCTTTTCTTTGCATTTTGTAGAGAGTAAAATGCTGCTCCTTTTACCAAGATGTCAGCTGTTCATGGTACAGGACACAGACGGAGCTTCACAGCTTGATTTTAGGGAATACAGTACCCTAAGGTATAGGCAGCCCTTGAATGGGATGTCCATAACAGAGAGAAAACACACTGAAAACCCTCAGCATGAGCTCTCCAAAGCCCTGAAAGGAGCAGGTTGAGCTGTGAGGCCAGGGACTGACACACCAGGATGGTAATTCTGCTGCTCCCTCAAAGGTCACTTCGGACCACACTCCAACAGGGCTGCCAGCTCAGCTCTGCCCAGCTGCTGCCAGTGCCACAGCTCTTCTGTGGCAGGAACAGAGGGCTCTGCCCTGCTCAGAGGACAGAGCCCTGTCTGGGGCACTACACTAATTTAAACCAAAGTTAAAACTCAAACTAATTAAGCACTCTGTGCTCCTGGTTTTGGAAGTCAGCCCAATTCTTTCACAAACCCCAGCATACCAAATCAGGAGATCAGGAATCTCCGTGTCCCAGAGATGAACTAGGGGACACAAACCCCTTCCACTAAGATGCACAGAGGATGCTGAACCAGCTGGGATGGGGAGCCACAGCCTTTTCTCTTGGCTGTGTTTGGAAGGCCTGCTGTCTCCAAAGGCTGCTGCCCTTCTCACAAGCACACCCACGGGCACAGGAGCCACCCAATCCGCAGCCCAGCCACTCTAGCACCGAGAATTACACCACAGCAGGTATAATTCCAACCTGTAATTCATCATTCCAACACTCCCTCCTGATACCTGAGGTCCCCTTCCCGGACAGAGGCTCAGACAGGGGATGGTATATGAGGTCACATGCCAAAAACTGGCTACAGCACGATGCTGATCTGGGATCAGATCCTGTGCAAGGCCAAGATGTAATTTCAAAGCTCTCCTTCACTCCTTATTGATCCTGCTGCATTTGTCATTGGACTGCAGATGTCTCCACTGGCACATTACCTACAATACTTCTATTTCCCATGACAGCTTTCCATTCCATTAACTTTTATAACAGACATGTTTACCAGCCCCAGAGACAGATATACAGACGGTGGCAAAAGTCCTTTAAAATAGGTGTCTGAGCTTTCAGGCCCTGACATAAACATTTCCACAAAATTGTTTTAAAAAATTGGGGTTTTTTTGAATCTGCAACTATAAAGGCAAGAGCAAAAACCAGATCTGTGAGACATCTCCACAGTGACGTGTGATGTCTGTTCTTTACGTGCCCTTTTAATGGTTGCCCTTCAGCCTCTAGCACTTTTTCCTATTTCTCTTCCAACCTACACAACCTCAGACAACTCATGGAGAAGCTGAGTTTGCTGTGAACACCATTTAGGTGAAACTGTTCAGCTGTTTGTTTTTGACAGCCCACATCCAGCAGCGCCTTTTATCTTCTCTCCCCGATCCCTCTGCGCAATGCTGTATGATCGCTCTGAGGACTGGTTTTGACAGGATGGGCAGGGCTCACAGCCTCTCCCTGCCTCACGGGTATGTGACTGGCACTGATGCAAGGATCCTGCTGGCAGTGATCTGGGAGCTGGTACAGCCTGCCCTGAGAACAGCTTGCTAGTCACCTCCTGTCACAGTGTCAGTGATTTCTCAGGGCAGAGTTGCTCCAGACAGATCAGAATTTTTTTCCTCAGCTCTTCTCCTTTCCTGCCTGCAGCCACCTGTGTTCCATGACTGCCATTCAGCAAGATCACAGGGCCCACTTATCTACTGCTTCTTCCCACCTTGAGAACCCCTTGCACAGCAACGGGGACAGTGCCTCCTAATATGAAATGCCTATCGCATCTCCACAATTTCATCAGGACAGTCCTCCCAGACTGGAGCAGCATCATGCCTTCCTGTTTCGGGCAACAGCTCTACCCAATGTCACTGGGGTGGCAGCAAGACCTTGGGTTTCCCGTGGCCACAGAAGATGCCACCTGGGCTCTGTAAAGCATAACTTGTTTAAGGCATCAACGAAGCTTATCATGCTTCAGCTGCATGGTCATTCTCATTTCTGAGCTGAATATTTTGAACTGATGCATTATGCACCAGACTGAAAGAATCCTTCTTGAGGGAATAAAACTGTTCTTTTAGAAAGCAGAGGGAAGGATTCCTGTTCTAGGAAGAGGTAAGGTGAACACTTTCAAATCCAATTCTCCAAATAAAGGATTGCAGCTCAGTAGAAGACACAAATAACCAACTGCCTGATGAGTAGTGTGCAGAATCCCTGCTCTTATTTGCTTTCAATTATCTCCCAAGCATTCTAGCCCCTTCTGCTCCAGGAGAAAACCAAAGAAAAGGGATGACAGGAAGGAGGGACAGAAAGAAGGAGACTGCAAATTGTGTCAAAACTTCACACACATTCATAGGGTCACCCATCAAACATCTACCAAGAAAAAACAGTGAGCTCAGTTAAAGAAAAGGGTAATTAATGTTCCTGGAGCACTGAGGCAGAAGAAGGGATTAAAGAAAGCTGCAATGAGATGGAGAGGATAAAATAATATGTTTCATTAATTTTGCTACATTTTACGGAAAGAACACAGGCAGAGCACAACAAAAGGATTAGCTACATGTATACTTGCAGAATTGTGAAAACAAAGCAATTTCAGTCAAGATGTGCCTGTCAAAATCCTCAGTGGGATTCAGAGCAGTTTCCAAGGTAACCAGCACTAATTGTTGGCACAGTGCAATCGAGTCAACAACAAAAGCACAAAGCAACCTGCACCGCCTTGCGAGGAAAAACACCCCACATATTCCTGCAGAAAGAGAAGATACCAAATGGCTATTTGCTATCTTTGATGATTTGAAAAGCAAAACAGGACCTATGGATTTTCCCCCCCCAGGTCCTGCAGCTCCGAGTGCAGCCGGGCTGTAAACCAAATAGCGATTCGATTTGTTTAGAGGCATTAGCCAGTCCCCTAAGGACAGCTCCTGAATCCATGCACAGCTCTCCTGGAAGCTGGTGGATGACTTGTTTCACTCAAGAGTACTGAAATGTTGGAGGAAAAAAAAAAGATGCAGGCATCACCCAGTGGCATTCGGAGTGGAAAAACCAAGGATACACCTTGGACTTGATCTCTGGGATGACGACAGCTCTAAATACTGCCTTTTTGCATGCAGATTAAAAGACAAATGCACAGCAGCTATCAAAGTATTATGAATAAGTTATATAAACCCCAAAAAGTGCCAGCAGATTAGTGCTTGAGATTGAAGAAAAAAAGCCATAACATGGCTTTACAGAATTCAAATACTGGCTTTCAAATGGCTTTTGTGAGTGTAAATATTTTGCTGTAAGTAGGTCCTTGATCTGGATGTTGGCAATATTAACAATAATTGGCAGGAGTTATGAAGGCAAATAATATGAACATCAGCTTTTAAATTAAATGCAGCCACAACACAACAGACAAGTATCATTTCCCTAATAAACTCGCTGACTTTAAGCTACTGCAGCATCCACGAGGATAGCGACAGATTAATTTAATCACCAGGATTCACCAGCTAACCAGCAGAACAGGCCAGAAAAGGTCTGTGTTTTGGGAAAGAAAGAGCTTTGACAGTTTAATGCATTGGATTCCCAAGGTACAAACCTTCAGATTAATGTTGGGGAAAGATGTATTGCAGTCACTGTGTGAGAAGAGCAGGAACAGGTGAGCTACAGCCGAGTACCTGGCACAGCAGCTTCATTCCCTGGTGAGCCCCACTGCAAATGCATTACACCTCTTTGGGGTGCTTTGGGGTATTCAACAGCCCCTCCTATGCTGTCCTTACACTCTAGATTGTAAATCTGAACTACCACCACCCAGCTCCTTAACATTTTTGAACGTGATGATCTTGGAGGTCTTTTCCAACCTCAGTGATTCTATGATTCTTGTGCTATCTGCTCTATATCAGAGTAAATCTGGTGCACAGCTGCAGTCCTGGCTGCGGCCAAGCAGTGCTGGCCTGGCTGTGCTCTGCTACAAACACAGGGTGGCTTTCCTGGGCACCCTCAGCTGCTCTGCAGCACTCAAGGAAGCAGCAGGGAAGCTCAGGCTGCCTGTCCCTGGATTGCTTCCACGTGTTCCCTGAGTGTTTCAGTTCCCCTGCTCTGACTGAATTTCCCTGATCGCTTTCTTCAGTGGGAGACTTGGACACATGGTCCAAGTCTCCAAGGCACACAGTGCAAAACCTGAAGTGACTCATGCTGGGAACCAGGAGCTGTTCTGAAAGCTCCAGCGAGCCCCCTCCATTGACTCCCTAGCACATTTATTAGGCAGAGGCCTCTGCCACACTCAAGCAGCTGTAGAACAAAACACCAAGGGACCAGTTCCCTCCCCAGTTTCCCCTGAAATATGTAAGTCTGTTAAAAAGGAGTCATACCAATGTCAGTATAATAATGAAACACTTTAAAAATGAGCTCTCATTACTGCAATACTTGTTTCCTGTGCATCCCCTGAGTCCATCTTCTTAAGTCTATTGCCTGGAACAAAATATTTACTGTCAGCATTTCCCAGCCAAATCAGAGGTGGGAAAAGCTATCAGTTCTGTTTTGTCTGATGCATGGGCAACACCATTTAGAGCAATACTGAAGCTTACAATGCCAAACCCTCAGCCAGGGCAATGCAGTGATGTCCCACTGCCTTTCCTGAGACTTGGCATCAGCTCAAAACAACACCTGCACATACAAAGCAGCTATATCTATCTTTCCCCAGAAGTATTAATTCCCTAGGACTCACACAGAAGAAATCACTTTGGCTTCAAAACAAAGAACCAGATATTTCATCCTTTCAGCGTGAGTAAATACACATAATGGGTAACTCACTTTTAAATCAATATTAGTTTTGGGCTTCAGCACAAGTTAACATTTTAAACGAACCGACTTTTAAGAACCTCTACCAAAGTCAATGAAGCATCAGCCACCTACAGAAGGAGGTGATGCATCCCTTAAAGTTCATTTTTAGCTCCTTTTGGGATTATTTTAAACACTTTTAACAGTGCTTTCTCTGATTTTTTTTAAAAAGGATTCACAGTATGCTATAGAAACTTTGCTGGATTTAAGCTTAAAATTAACATTAACCTGTGCACATATTGTGTGGGATTTAGTCGTGCCTGGTCAGGATGACTGAAGATCAACCTGTCAATGCCAACAGAATGCTGCTTTAACCCATTAGGAGATATTTAACACATGAAATGCAGCAATGCCATGCCCTGCTCACCTCAGTGCTCATGCTGTTGCTCCAGCCCAGCTCTGCACTGCAGCAGCAGCTGCATGGCTGATCTCTTCCAAGCCCTGCTTCCCAGTCCAGCCTGCTCCTGTACTAAGGCAGGTGTGTTTCTCCTGCCAACAGAGGAATGGTGCTGCACCCTTCCAAAGCAGCACGTGCAGGTCTCCCATAGACAGTGTACAAATTAACTTTCACAGCAGTTCTCAGCCAAGGTCAGCACTTCTCTCATCTCTCCCCCTCTTTTCTGGCCCTGCCCCAGCTGAAGGGAGCCTTGCCTCTGACCAGGACTCATCCCTGAATCCTGCTCCCATCCACTGCCTGCACACTCTTGGGGACTGCCAGCTCACACCGCTGTGTGTGCAATGTGATTGGGAAAGAGAAATGTGCACCTACTCTTGAAGAAGGAAAATGTGAGAGATGCACATCAAAGCCCTCAGTGCATCTTCAGTGCCCTGGCACAGGCTGCCCAGAGAAGCTGTGGCTGCCTCATCCCTGGAACTGTCCAAGGTCAGGTTGGACAGGGCTTGGAGCAGCCTGGAATTGGAATTAGATGAGTTTAAAGTTCCCTTCCCACCCAAACCATTCTATGGTTCAATGACCTTCTGAACTATCTCTTCCCCTTTTGCCAAAGCTGTCTTCTCTGGGCACCTAAACACCTGCAAGCTCCTGCAGCCATAGTGCTGGAGATGTCCAGCTGCTGAGGGGAGAGCTGAGACCAGGGCTGGGGCCACTGCAGCCTCCAAGACAGCTGCATCCAGAGGCTGAGCTCCTTAGTGTACTGAAAAGGAGGAGCAGTTGTGGAAATTCCAGGCTGCAGAGGAGCTACACTGGGTGGCTGGGATAAAGCTGGGAGCACATACAGAGAACAAGATTTTAAAAAAAGAGACGACATAAGAGAACAAGGAGAAAGAGAAGGAAGAGCTGACAGAGCAATCGTTGAGAAGGATGTCATATTCTTAAATAGAGAGAAAGGATGACAGGGAAAGGAAAAAGAAAGCAACTCATACACAGGAACAGCTAGGGATTAGTTTCAGCTCACCAACAACCTCTGCAGGCTGCGTTACCCCAGATGTAGCACATACTCTGAATTTGGGGTAAAAAAGGAACAGTCACTACTGAATCCCATTCCCTCTCCTCATATGTGGTGCAAGGCTGTGGATGAAAACAACTTCAGTACATCAGCAAGACTGCCACATCTACACAGCACTGGCAGCTGATACATTTATAAAGAGGAGCAGAATTATCTGTCTGGACAGATGCACAGGCAGAGAACCAGACTGTAAATCAGTTTTATCCCAATTGCCAGAGGTTATAGGGGTTGCTGGAAGCTCTACCAAACTGATCACGTATCATTATGAATTAGTCTCAAGGAAGGAAATAGAAACAAAAAGCAAAGTACCTGGGGTTTATTTTCCCCTCCCAAAATGCACAGTGCTTCCCAGTGAAACTGATTTCCATGAACTATTCAATCTACTCAGTCCTGAGTGAAATGACTCTCTGAGAAGCAGCTGTTTTCCTGCCCTGAAGCTAATGATGATATCTTTCAGTTATTTTCCATAAAACAAAACTGCATGCAACTAAAAACTGAAGTTTTGGAACGTTATTTTCCACACAGGAGAAGGGCTCACTCCCATGATCTAATGTACACAGCTGGGGTGCCTTGAGTTTCCTGCACTTTCTGCATGCCATGAGGAATGCCTCAATATAACAAAACCCCACAAAAAGACCAAAACTGCATTTCTAAATCATCACTTCAGAAGAGGTTTTCCAAGCACCACTCACTGTGCTCTGTAGTATGTCTGTGAAACAGCAGAGAAAATGCAAATGTTTTGCTCAGACTCTGCCGAAGAACAAATAACAGGGTAAACACCATCACACAGACATCTCACTTGGAGTGTCTTTGAATTTGCAGATCAGCCATTGGTAGGGACAGGCACTGGATCATCAGTGCTCTGCTGCCAGCCAAAGCCAGCTGTTTTGTGCTGATTTCCATCTCTTCAGCTGGCAAAGGCAAGCAAATCTGTATTATCAATACGAGGGACTGAATTTCAAGTGAGCAGTTAATCTACCAGTAGCAACTCCACAGAACAAAAAACCCTAACCAAAACACTAGTACACACTGAGTTTTGCTGGCCTTACCCAGGATATGAATACAGCAAGAGAAGAGATGGTTTCTTCTCTATACTGTAACCTTAGAGATTAAAACAGCATGAAAGACAAAGACAGGGAGCTGTCCCTTGCTTCCTTCTACTATTTCCTTTGAGTTTCTCACTCAAATTAAAACCCAGATTGCCTTTGCTTTCCAATTTTAATACAGAGTAGCTAATTGTGGTTAGTCAAATCAAGGAATTTGCATATATATCTCTCTCATACTGGTACTCTGTACAGAAAATACACCCCAAAGTAATATTTTCTTTTCATTTCCAAGAAAGTGGTGCCTCAGTGAGGACTACAGAGTGGGGTCCCAATCACAAAGTGCTTGCAGTCTCTTCCTTATCTCCCTTAACCTTGAGAAGCAAATTCTAGAGGAAAAGAGGGAAAAAACTAAATCCTCCTTTCCTTTGTCAGCCAGCCTGACTGTGGCTCACAGACGTCACAGGGAGCCTGTGCACTCCTGAATGCTAAATAATCTCCTAGGCTACATACTTTCTCTCAGCGGAGCTTAGAAAGAGATCTCACTTTAAGCAGGGCCACGTTGGCATGGCAACGGGGGGAAAAAGGGAATCAGCAAGCCTGGAGGAGACTTTGTGTGACTCTCATTTTTGTGAGAGATGTGATGGCACCTACCTCCTCTCCACCAAGAGTTCAACCCGTGCCCAGTGGGTGAGGAAGGGCTGATGCCCACCCTGTGTGCTGGCAGGACCTGGGGATACCTTGTCCTGGGCTGGAAAGTGCATCAACCCAACACCTGAGCTTCCACAGTGGAAAAAAGGGACTGAAGGATTTGTGAAGTGTGGGGCTGAGTGGGTTAATGACTGCCCTCATGACACAGGGCAAGGGCGTTGGAGATGGGGCCAGCAGTGCTCACCAGCACATCCCCTGCTGTCACCTAAGAACCTGCTGCTTCCCTTCCAAGGTGACTTTGGAGAAGAAGATGCCATTTCAGCTCTGCCCAAAACAAGAGTAGCTGTGTGCCTGCAAAACAAGGCTCTGTTGTTTAGTAATGAACCTTCTTCCAAATCTTTCTGCCCTCAGACCAAAACTGGAATGAAACATTATATGCTGGCACAGTCCCCAGCAATACCAGCCCAAGCTGCTCGGTGCCAAATATTGCCCCGTGTTTCTGAATGTCCTTTATAATGCCATCATGGTGAGGGAGACCCTGATAGACCCTTTAAACACAACAGCAATGAGCCTTTGAAGCACCCCATCTCTACCCCTCTCAAGGGGCAGAACTGAGCCCAGGCCAGAGGGCAGGAGCCTGTGGGGAGGTGGCACACAGTCCTGCACAGTGCTGGGCCACCTCTCCATGGCTCTGCACAGACCTCCTGGCTCACCTGGGGTAGCTCTCTCCACCCTTGTGCCTTTTCTCCTGGCTTTTACAAGTCCTGGCTACTTGATGTAATTCATAAATGCACAAGCTGTTTCCTAGCACACACTTTATCAGCTGAAGAGGACAGGCCACAGACCAGAATGTGCTTTCTGGGCACAGCTGCCCCAGCAGTCACTCAGCGAATGCCACTGCTGGATGCTGGAGATCTCACCAGGAGAGACAGGGAAATCTGCATTCACAGCCCTCATCAGAACAGCTACTTAAACATGGATGGTGGGGAGGGAGGGCAGAGGCAAACAAAAAGCAGAGGTAAGGCAAAACTGAAACTCCCAGAATGCCTTCAGTATTTGACATTTTCAGCAGCAATAACTCTCCTGGCCACAGCAGTCCCTCAAAAAAGGGCTGCAGATGTTCCCAAAAGGCAACTTTGACAAACAGAGCTCATGGCATACAATCTAAACTAAGGTGTGGCTGGAACATGTTATGAAAGATGCTTCTTCCATATCCCAGCCTTGTTGTTCCTTGTTACATCTCTGAGGTGATAGAATCTGTTTTCTGGGAGCATTGACAGCATCAAGTGCGTGCTGGTTGCCAAGCCAACATGCTCACAGGCACTCTGCTGTCACTTCTTAAGGAAGCGCAGCTGCTTTTGTAACGCTTGTATTGTAACAAGGAAACACCAAAGTGAATTGAAACACCAACAGGGAGCCCAAAGGAAATGGCTGGTGGATGCCTTCCCTTGGCCAAAGGCAGCACTGATGTGGTACAATGCAGCAGTGGGCTCTGGTGGTGTTACTGCACCTGGGCTGAGATACAGTTTTCAAAAGCAAATCTGAACCACACACTCCCAGAGGAGCTCAGGGTTAGGAAAGCCTGATGGCTGATGGCCTCTGAGTGGCTGACTCCCAGCCATGGGAACCAGCAGCACCTGCACACCAGGTTATCTCACCCTGCTCCCTTTTCAGACAGCAATTTTTGCATTCTGCCCACAATTGTGCCAGACCCTGCAGCTCCTACCAAGACACGTCCATCACTGACTGATTCCTGAAGCCCTAAGAGGAGGTGGGAGGGCAGAGCCAGCCCCTTAGAGAGGTTATGACTGGACAAAAAGCGATGTCTTACTGGATTGACTGATAGGGCCAGCCACAGAAAAACCCACAGAGACTGGTCTATATAGTAGTTCTTGAATATTTTACAGTCAGGGAGAAGATAGACGTGGGTAGGGAATGTGAAAAGATGGAATTTCTGTGCCTTGATTCCTTTATAGCAAGGTTAACAGCAAGGTAAAACCCCCAGCATTTTCTACAAGTTCTCCAGAGGGGTTCTGTTGCCCCTACCCACACAGTCTTCAGCAACACACTTTGAATATGTCTATAATATTCCAGTAACATGCCCCAGAAAATGACACTTGTACTACACTTAACACAGAGAAGAGAAGTTTCAGATGCCTGGTATGTTTGCCTATATCTAAACTGGCAGAGATGATGGTGTAGAGTAATTACTGTCATATTTCCTGGGCAAGGGGAGGGAGATCAAAATGCCTAATTAACAGCTTCTTTCCCATGGGAGCCATCAATGACAAAGTAAGATACCTTCTTCCAGCTCTGTAAAATAAATAACAGAAATGGGACAAACCCAGCAGTCACATTCAGCTCTCAATGTCATTGATTTCGCATCCTTCTGTGCATTTTGTCTGCACTGCTCAAGACACACTGCTTGCTGAAAATGCACATCTGACAGCGAGGCTGGGAGGCTCCTTTGGGAAACAGGCATTCAGGGAGCTTATCAGGGGGCTTACAGCTCCACAAGGACTTGGGCAGCAGCAGGACAGCCAGCGCAAACAGCCAAAGAAAAAGCAAAGCTCTGACAAAAGTAGTCCTGTTGGAAAGAACAAAAATGCCTCCACACAAAGAAGGCCTGTTTGTGTGTCTACTGCCAGTGCCATCAGAATACTACCACTTGTATGACAAGAGAGGGAGGAAGGAAGAGGAGATTAAATGAGATGTCACTAGAGGAGGGAACAAACCACAAGCACACCATGGGGCCAGGCTATGGCTCTCAGTGCATTTCAGCCTGGAAAGGCTGTTGCATTTAGTGACCCCAAACACGGAGCTGCCATTCTGCTCCAGGCCAGTCTAGAGGGGCTGAGGGCCCTCAGCCTGCACAACAAAGCACCATAGAGATTTTTTAACCACCGTGGTGATTTTCTAACAGTGCTGTGCTGATGTGGGCTGTGAACAAGATTCCTCTTTACCTGGAGTCTGGCTACTACAAGGCAAGGTTATGGAAGAGAACGGGATACAGACTGTTTCCTTGACACATAGCAGAAGGCTGAAACAAGCACAATTCCTGCCTTTAACACATTTTTTGGGTTCTTTTTCATAGCTAACCTAAAGGGACCCTGCTCAAGCACTACTTGCTGGGACAGGGCAGTCTTTCAGACTCACATTCTCTGCACCTTATAGAAATATACTTGTTTAAAAGAGTAGATGGTCAGAGGAGTAAGTCTGTTCCACATACCCATTAATCCAGCTTTCCAAAGCCTGAAACAAAGAGCTGAATTAGGATAAATTACATTCCAAGTTGTAATGTGGTTTGTCCCTTCCCAGTTTTCTCCTCAGTTGTTTCCTGCTATCTGAATCCCCTCCTCTCTGGGGTAGTATCTGCCATCACACAAAAACTGGTTTGTCCCTGGATCAGCAGATAAAACTGGACCTTTTTCTATTGTCAGCTTATCTTACAATTTTTCCCCCTGCCTCTTCCCACCCCTGCTTTGCTCCCCCGTAGCCTCCACCTCACCAGCTCTCCTGCTGCTGAGTCTGTTTGCCCACACTGCCCAGCCCCTTACTTCTGCCTCAGACCAATACTGTCTCTTCTTCATTCCTCCTCACAGGTCTCACGGATCTGCCATGGGCTGCCTCTCACCCACCTTTCTCATGACCCCAGAGCCAAAAAAGCGGGATTGCTGTGCCCTGTCAGGGAATTTGTACAGCCTACCACAGCCCCTTGGCATCCCACATGGTTTGAGTTCACTGTCAGTAAATGAAAGGCTACATTTTGTCACTCTGGTATGACATGTTACTGTCCTTAACGCTGTCTGCCACCAGGACACAGACACTGTCCTGAGGCTGTGGTAATAGGATTTCAGGAAATGCTTTCTCTTCATCTGTCAAAAAAATAATTCATCAAATAACAGTGTGGGTAATCCAAACCCCCTCCAATTACAAATCTGAATTTAGCATATAATGAAGAAAGCACTTAATCAGTTGAGTCACTGTATGTAAAGACATATTGTAGAAAATGCTTCACAATGTTCACCACTATTATCCCCAATTATATAAATTTGACTGGTTTAATTTGACTGCATCACTGAAAAAGCAGATGCATTTTAAGTGCAAAAAACCAAACCTTTGTAGCTTGACATTCTTGCAATTCAAATAAAATGGATTATGTTGAATTGCTGGTTCCCAGAGAATGCTGCAGCACATCTGTAGTCCTCCTCACAGCTTCCTCCCAGTTAGCTGACCACAACTTTCCAGTGAGCAAAGAAAAGGCTGCCACTCCCATGTTTCACTGCAATTCAGGCACATCCTGTGCTCTACCACTGGGTCCAGTCCAAAGCTTTCCTTGTCAGCCCACTTCAGAGTGAGTTTCTGAGGATTACACATTTCACACAACATGAAAATGTTTGGCTTGACAAAACCTACAGGTCTCCATTCTTAATAATTCCATGCTCTTCACCAAAGATGTTCTGTGTGTGCAAGTGAGAAGGGACATGCACAGGCATGAAGCAGGAAGAACACCTTGAAACTCAGTAGTCTCAGGCTGTGGGATGCTGCAGACTGCACCAAAGGCAAGGTGTCTTCAGAAGCACCTCCAGAACAGCGTGGGATTTGTGTCTGGCAGAAGCACAGGGCTCAGCTGGTCTGCCAGAGGTAGATAGATACTTATCTGTTATTAAATACCTATTATTAGTAGGTAGTAGTATTTAGAATAGAGACTCAACAAGGTAAAGGCCTTGTCGAGCCCTCTAAAGGGGGAAATGATGCCTCAGGTTTTAGCTTTTATATTTTCCAGATTCTGTGCTGCTTTAGTGTGTAGTTCTCAGCTCCATATTAGGGGATGGTGAGCTCTCTGCACAGAGTAGGGAGACAAAACAATTCCTTCTCTAGCTGGGGACCAAGGACAAACGATCCAAATCTCAGGCCCAAGAGCATAAACAACATGGACTGAAGAGAGAAAAACAAGAAGGATGGGACTTCATAACCCAAAGCTGTAATTGGACAATTAACTCCAAAATGCAAATGAACCAGAACTTCTAAAAGTGAGAGACCCTGTGACCAGTTGTCCATTTTGTGACCATTTTGGTTCATCTTGGGTGCAGCCCTGGCTGGGTTCTTGTGCTGCGCAAGGTGGATCCATTGAGGCCTTTTGATAAATCCCTGCTTTATTCTTTATCTCTGCCCAGCCTCTGTTCTAGGTCAGCCTTGACAAGGCATCAGCCCGAGTACATATACAAATTTGTATCCCCAAAATGCATACAAAAAGAAATAGGTGCTTTACCACCCACACTCATATCACACCTCTAATAGCTTCCTGTGGGCTATGTCAAAAAACCCAGCCTGTTCTCCTGCACGTATCTGCCTTTGACTTGGGTGGCTGCTGGATCAGGCCCCGAGGCTGCCCTGCCCAGAGCTCTGTGCACTCTGCCACGTTCCTATCGGTCCCTCTGAAAGGAGGGCATTGATGTGTCTCCATCATGCAGCCATTACCAGCACGATGCTGAGACAGATCAATCAAAGGCAATACAACGGCCAGATTCAGAGGATTCCAAACATTGAGGTCAGACTCCGTAACTCTTAGACACTGAGAGAGACCTATATATACAAAGGCAAATTTTAACTGTGCAAATCTAAAAATGTCACTTGTAGTGATGGATTGGATGTGTTTCAGGGAGAACTGTCACTTCCTCCCCCACTACCATCCCTTGCCTCTGCATCACTGTGGGCATAAGGTGTCTTTGTCCTGGTGGCCTTATCCTAACTTTTCCCTTAACACACAGCCCTCTGATTTTACAGCACAAGCCCTGTGAATGGGTGCTTTGCTGTGCCTTGAAGGATCAATTGCCCTGCTACAGAACACCTCTCCCTGGGAGAGGACCATTTTGTGGCTAAATCCCAGCTCCTGGGTCAGCCAGATGCAGCAGCCCTTCCTTAGGAGAAACACCTCAAAATGCCCCAGGGATTGGGTGAAGGACAGCTGCCTGGGAAATCCCTGTTTGAACTAGTGCTCTGCTGTGCATAAGGTTGTGGCAGTTGCTGGGGATTTACAGACTCCAACATGAAGGCTGAGAAGCAAAAGATTTTCCTAGGTTACAGTGCTGGACTTGTATCAGAAAAAATAAAATCCCTGTAAATCTACTCAAACCCACAGCTTGGTTAATTATCTCCATCGACCGTGGCTTCCTGTGCATTTTCTCCTCAGATGTTTGGAGTCAGTAAGCTACTACAAATGATTAAATGATTCACATTATTGATAATTATGTGTATCAGAGTGGCATTTAAAAACCCTACCTCATGCAATACCCCGCTGAACAAACACAGACAAACAGAGCAAAGATGACTAAATTTTGTTTGGAATAACAATCCTCATTTCAAGATCAAATTCTGAATTGAACATCAAAAATCTAGAAGTCCTGCCCCACACTGCATTTAGCACATCCAGCTAGTAAATACTAGTTTGAAGGGGCAAAACACACTCTGGGGTCCCTTTCTACCACTACAGTAAGTTGCTAACTGGTTTCTCCTTCAAAAAGAGAAAAAAATATTGAAATAAATGTATCTGAAGTATCCTACAAGGTTTACATTGCCCTGATTAAATGTGAGCTTAGCCAGTGCCTCGGTGTGCAGTGCATAAGTTTCCAGAGAGCCAGGAATTCAGGCATGAAGGCAAGCAGCTCTAGGGACTTTTCCAGTTCTCAAGGACAAAGATGTCATGAGATAAGCTATATTAAGACTCCCAACCAAAAGCTGTACATATTGACAGTAAGTCTCCACACCAGAGATCTTAGAGTCTGGGAAGACAGTGAGAAAACTGCAGGGAAGGAGGAAATGAGGCCACAAAGTGGTGACTGAAGCAAACTTCACCTGGATGAGGAGTAATCTTGTTCCCTTAGCAAATGTGTGCCTCCAGCACTACTGCATGCCCTAGAACATGCTTCCTCACTTTGTCTTGTTCTGCTTTTAACCACTTGCCTCAAAAAGCAACATGAAAAGGCATTACTGTAATGCCTGCTGAGGGCCAGCAGTGGTTTTCTTCCTCCTGTCACCCATTAGCTGCAAACTCAATTAAATGTCTGGATCTCTCTGTGACCAGCACTCAGAACCTGAGCTTCGGAGAGCCTGAGAAAAGCATTTCTCTCCTTCCTTTCTAAGGATAGGAAATTCCTCTTCATCCTGTAATCCCCACTTTTGCAAATATATGGGGGACTTGTCCAACATGGGGTGACAAATCTGTGGCAAAGATGAGAAATGCACTCAGTCTCTATTTGCTGGCTAAATGCAGAATAAAGCTGGGTTAGAGCAAAGAGACAAGGCCGCGTTATCATCTCCCCAGTCATCAACACTTCGTTCGCCTGAATGCTCACACATGATTTCCTTCACCTTGCCCAAAATTTGAAAGCAAATCTGCAAGAAGAGACTTAAAATATAAACATATTTACTTTTAGAAGATACCTCCATTTCCAGCACAATTGCTCATGAAATGACTATATGGTCCAGGAGGCTTAAAATTCTCCAGCCTCTGAGAAATTATGGATAGCATCTCCAAATGCTGTCAACAGCCAAAAAAACATTGCTAGAAAGATCTCTTTAGCATGCATGAATGGATGCATCAAGGGCAGTTGTGTCTATACAAGAGAAATTCTTCTTGCACTGTGCTTTTGGGGTTTGGAGTGGGAACTCTGCACAAAGATAATTAGCATTTACTTCTAAAACAGGAAACTTGCTTTGCATATTTCATTTTGACACAGTCACACTCTTCTTTTTCTTTTTTCCTGCAAATAACAAGCTGAATTCTAAAAACCTTACATAGTTTACAAATAGACTAAGTCCCAGTGAGCATCCAGTGAAATATGGCTGGGCAAGGATGAATAAATGCTGATACTGAATTGTGGTGTTCCCAGCCAGAATGAGCAATGCATTATTTTGCAAACAGTACATGGTTTCAAGAAGGTCTTGCTACTTGTGAGCAATAAGAGGAGAATCCATCCTTCCTGCACACACAAACGCATGAGCCACCCATGCACAACAGCTGGGCAGTTTCCTACTCCCAGGTAGCCCAGAGGACCCGAGCAGCTGCTCTGCACCAGCCTGTTGCCACATGCCTTAATGGGTGACCCTGCCACATTTACAAAGAAAGCCTTTCCTGAAGCCTTCTCAGAGCCCTGCCCAGAATCCTGAGTACATAGCTGGGTAAAGATGCAGTCCTTGCAGGGAAGAGCTAGTGCCCTTCCAAAGCACATACATCCTCCTCATGTCAGCTCCCCCATGGCATGCTTGACTCCACCTGACATCTCCTCTTGGAGAAAGCCCCAGGGTCTGCAGAGCCCTGTGCTCTGCAGCAGGGCATCGAGGTGCATTACCTGCAGTCTCCCTGCTCCCTGATGACAACTCTCCGTTGATCCCATTCTCTTTGGTCTGAGCATAGGTCCCTGGCTGCTCATGGCTGCCCAGCCTCAGCTCCTCATCCTCTCGGTATGGAAATCCATTGGCACTTCTGACCAGTCCAGCGCTTGCGCCACCCTGATCCTTAATTTCAGGTGAATGTGGGTGTGAAGAAGCCTCTGTTAGCTGACCTGAAGTCCAGTGGGGTGCCTTGGCTTCGTCTTTCCTATCCTCAGCCATGGCTCCTTGCCTTCACCGCGTGGCCTGTAACGACATGAGCAGGAGAGATCAGCTCCAGGTGGGTGACTGTGTCCCTGGCTGTCAGCACAAGCACGTCACCAGCAGGGCTGCTGGCAAATTCAGGTCCAGCAGAGGAAAGAAGTATCTCTGTGTGTTTGACCTAGCTGTGAGTGAACTGATTAAAACCCAAAAGTAACCACCAGCAGTAAAAATTATGGGTCAACTCCTCCCTGACTCTCACATGCCTTGCAATTATTAGGACCATCTTCTTGATGGCTGCCCATTCATTAATCTGATTTCAACGCATTAATTACAGTTAAAATATCATCCCAATTAACAAGAAGTGAGTCTGTCATCACAGTGCCATGGTCTGTTCCCAGGGTAAAGAAGGAAGAACGCCACAACTGCCAGAAGTGAAGATGCTGCTGCAGCACACCGAGGGGGTGCTTGTCAGGCACAGAAGCACAAGGTGATGTGGCCTCTCCAGCACACACAATCTGCTACTTGTCACGACAGAAGCCAAGTCAGGGAATGTGCACTGGGCTCCTGAACATCCATGCTGTTTGACCCCAGTTACATCTCCTCTTACTTGCTGCCATGTGAACATTCACACACATTTGTCCAACATTTTGTCCAAAACAGTCCATGGGGAACAGCTTGTTTCTCACACAAGCATTTGCATTCTCTTTTGACTATCAGTATTTGTACAGAAATAAAACTAATCATTATTTGCTACTTCACACATATTTCACTCCTGTTAGTTAGATCTCATTTGTCCAAGCCAAGGAGAAGCCACTGCATAAGCCACAGCACTTGGCTATTCCTCACAGATAAATGCAGTAAGAGCTCCTGAATATTAAACCTAAGAAGGCAATAAATCATAATCATGTTTTGATGATACAGTAGCCTCTGGAGAGGAGAAGGCGACCTGTCCTGAGTGAGCTACTTCAAAGTGGAAACCAGCAGGCCTTTTCCAAAAGCACTTGCCACCTCCTTTTTTCCCTGGGAGAAAATAACATAAAAGCAGTGAGCTTAATGAAGTCGACCAGCCATATATCACAGAGGCTGAGCACTCTAGAAAAGGCAGCACAAACTAGATAGTGTGTGTATTCACAGATATTAAACAAAAACAAACCAGAAAAAGAAACTAGTTTCTATAACGTCAGGTCAGTTTGAAGAAAACCTCTAAACATGAGAAAAGGCTATTTGCCAGATAATCATTCATAATTGATAATCTGACCTCTTTCTGATCAGACATTATAATTTATTAATAATGGCTTTCAGAGCTGCTGTAGGTTTTTTAAAAACCACGGTGAATCAGAAAATTAGATTTCATTCACACTATGTGACTCAAACTGGAGTTCCCTATCAAAAAGGACTAATAATTCTTCCTCCTCATGGTGAAATCATGTTGTTTCACAAAGTGCTCTGCCCGCTCTCACCCTGACCCCAGCACCATTCCCTGGAGGTAACTAACTGCATAAAGACTGAAGGAGCTGGTGAAACTTGCAGTGAGCAAGTTTTGCAGCCCAGGTTTTCCTTTGAGCTGTGCTGACAACGATGGGATGAGCAGTGTCACAAAGAGAGGAGACAAGCCTCAGTCAACCAGAGGTAAGAGAAAAGTAAACACGCTCCACATCCCTTTGCTTTCCCCACCTCTGTTACCCTACCAGGAGACTCAACACGGAGACATTCTGCCTGTACAGACAGAGCTTTAAAGCAGCCATCTCACATCACACCAGCCCAAGATGGGCAAAACCCCCCGCCTACAAACAAAAAAATTTATACCTCTGCCTCTAGATCTGTTTACTGCACGATTCTAGAAAACATTTTCTGATCAGAGCCTTTCCAAAGCATGAGGCCATGGGACAAATGTCTCCCTTTTTACAGCAATGAGCAGCACACATTCAAAGCCACCAACATTAGGGATATGAGGGCAGAACAAATCCTATTCTGGGGGGAAAAAAAGGAGGCAATTATCATTTATGTCCCTTGGGGAAGCTCAGGAAAAAAAACCACAAAAAATCCAGAAAAAACAACCAAAGAAAAAGCCCAAGTCCTAACTCAAGGCGTCCCTCACCAACCCAGTGTGCTTTGAAGCTGAGAGCAAGACCCAGGAGCAGGATGAACCTGCCCACCAGCTTCACCAGTTCAGCCCCTGGTCAGCCATGAGAGGAGCCCAGAGCCACAGCAGGAGGGTTATGAAAGAGCCAAGTGTAGAGAATGTGGCTCTGAAAATCACTGGGACAAATGTAATGGTTCTATTCCAGCACCACAGTTTGGAAGCTATTATCCCTGAAGTATCCTTCCTGGTTCCAGGCAGACACTCCCTGCTTCACTTGAAGCTCTTGAGGAAGAATATTCACATCCTCACAATGGACTGTGTCACAGAAGTCCCCAGTGAAAATAACAAAAGTGCTTTTATCTTTAAAAATAAATACAGTGGGCAGACTTCAATGCGAGCTGCGTGTATCTGGAGGCAGAATTTGGCTCAGTATTTCTAAAAGATGGTTACAGAGTAAAGCATGGATGAATCCATTCTTGCCTCTCTGTTATTCATCAAGTGCTCTCAGGGTTTATAATGGTAGGAGAGAAACAGGGAGTGAGTCACACAATGCATCTTTGTGCTCAGCAATTTAGCAATGACTATGTGCTGTGTGCTGTGATTCATCCACAGGTTGGGTTAAAATCCAGAATACACAGGTGTGCTTTGCACCATCAAGTGAGCTGTTTTTCTTTCATTTCATTAGCATACAATGGAATTAAATTAATCAGGTAATGTAAATATTGGCAGAAATACTGAAGTGGCCAGACTTCAGCAGAATTTAAATAGTGATAGCTCTGTAACAAGAAAAAATCTGGAATAATTTGGACAACCTAGGGAAACACTGCACTTCAGGGAAGCAAATTGTCCCTCTTTTTACCACGAGTTTCTTATTCTTTGCATAAGCTGCAATGAAGGCTTTCAAAAAGACATAGATAAGAAGGCACAGCCGGTCCTCTAAAATGTCATGTTGCTTTAGTTAAAATTGATTTGGATCTTTATGAGCCTTTCTTTGCTAACCATTACAACAGAACTGCTTTACCAGGGAATACACAGCAGCAGTCTTACAGCAAGTTCTCACTCTTTGTGAAGGTTAGTGGTAAGGAGGGGGTGACCAAGGCAGGTGCTTGACCACAGCAGAAAGGGCAGTGGGGCTCACAGACAGCACCAGCCTTGGCTACACCAACCCGCCAGCACAGCCCCTTACTCCAAATCCATCCTGGCCCACTCCATGCCCACAAGTCATGGGGCAGGCTGTGGTAGCCACACAGCACAGGTAACACTGCTCCCCCAGGATGCTCCTCACCCTGAAGTTGATCAAGGCCACCCATGAAATCACAGTGTAGGACTGGGGTGGGAAACGTCCCCTCCTTCCAGAGGGATCACATGGGTGCTGTTGAGCACCCAGATCACATCAGTGATACTGACCCATGTCCATGGGCCATGCACAGCCCTCCCAAAAGGGCTTTCCTTGTCCAGAGTGACATGGAGGACACTACTGAAGCCACTGCTTGTCTGGAGAGATTGTGCTCCACTGGCAGCAGCAGTGAAGAGATCCCTGACAAATCTTAAGTTCACGTCACTGTAACTCAAGCAGTGCTCTGAGGAAACAGCATTATGGATCTGAACTGGACATCTTATCTTCTGAACTAATAACCTGGAGGAGAAACTATGATAAAAATGAACCCACTAGCTTTTTCAGCCATTTGGGAACTGTACAGAGACAGAAAATACTTAAACACAGAGGGACTAATCTCGTGGGGGATACGTGGTCTGACTCTGCAGTTACCTCCTCCTTTTGCAGCACTCTACACATATTTAATAATCCATATGCTCTTTCATGTGACACCAGCTCCTGCTGCCACAGCTGGGTTGAACCAAGCCTGAATGCTTTGAACTCTACGCATAGCAAATGACCCACAGTAATACAGCATGATATGCAAAACCCAGGATAATGCTGATTTAAATTTCCTGTCATGCTAGCTGTCCAGAATCATCTTAGTGTTACATTAACACTGCCTTTGCACATAAACTGATGAATTTTCTATAAATTTCTTACTTGCTAAGACAACAGAATTAGGCCAATACTGAAGACTTTTGCAAATAGACTGCCTTCCTGTTTCAAGCCATGTTTTCACCTGCTCTTGTATCTATGAGCCTGTTCGGAGTGAAATGAGGATATTTGATTTCAGGGGAGCTAATTCATCAACTAAGAGAAACAGCCACCTGGATACGTGGAGGAAGAGCTTCAATTCTAGTTCAGGCAAAAATTACCACTGGAGGTTCCTGAAAGGAGAGACAATACACTCTTTAATTAAGAAACCAAACCCTGGCAGGGTGTATGGCCAGATCCTGAGCACAGTGGGAAGGAGAGGGGACGTGCCCTGTGTGTGGTTCCAGGACCAAATTCTCACAGGGCAATTTAGCTCAGATGCACCAGAACACTGAATCAGCTGCTTCCAAGTCCAGATCCAGGAGAGAGGAGGGCATTTCTCCACAATGTGGAGTGCACAGATATGGCTAATGACCTTGGGTATTTAGGGCTTCCAAAACTCCTCAGCTAGACTTCCTATAAGAGATTTTTTTAAAGAAATTTAAGAAATTCAGAGAATTTCTTTCAGAGAAAATAAATTAATGAAGTGACATATTCCTAATTTTTTGCAGGAAGAAAAGCACCAAGAATGAAAGAAGAAATTAAGATATCTTCAAAATTAGTTACACTAAACACAAATAGGGTGCAATTGAACTTACACTAGTAAATAATACAACAAAAGAAATTTCATGACCACACACCAGCTGTCCAACAGGGATGGTGGATCTAAATATTAAATACTAGACACAGTGATTTAAAAGGTCCCAATGGAATTTTCCAGTAAATTTAACTTACTAACAACTTACATCTAAAAGAGCCAAGGAAAGCAGGGATGTATCAGGAGGCTGGAATAGAAACAAGAGGCAGAAGGTGGGAAATTTAGATGGACAAGTTCCAATAACCTCCTGCCACCATCAGAAGCTCAGGCTGTAGTATACAGTACGCAAACCTTACCAACGCTGTTGTCTTCATGGACTCTCCACATACCAACAAAACAAAAAGGTCAGTTTTGGATGCCATTTCACTCCTGCATTTCAGCTAACGTACATCTCTCAAATTAATGTGATTATTTTCAGATGTGAGCCACAAAACAATTAACCAGAACTACACTTGATGCTAAATGCCAAAGTGCTATAATTGCAGTAATATGGAATATTATTAGAGAGAATTATACATTCTCTTCACTTTACCTCTCTAGCCAAATAAACAATGAACAAATTTATCTGATATTTTAGAACAAATATGATTTATTTCTTCCTTGTCCACTCCTTGAATTATTAGCTTTCAGCTAGATCCCTTTCTCAGCAACAGGAGCAAGACTATCCCCTTACACACCACCTTGCATCCCTTAAAAATGCAGGCAGTGTTCATCTCCTTGCACTTGTACTAGCATTTGGTGGGTTTTAAAGGCTTTTCCATTTCCACACTGCAAACAGTTAGTCAACAGCCACATATTCTCTGTAAACAATCCTTTTGATTGTACCTTGGACTACAAAACAGACGAAAATAACGGATGATGCCTGCACCAGAGGATGAACAAAGGAAGCTTACTGGGGGAAGATGAAGAAAACGAAAAATTGTTTTTCCACAGTCTGCATGCCTGGCAGAGCTGAGAATGAGGGATGGCTGCAGCCTCAAAAGCAGTGGATCAGATCTGCAGCACTGGCACAGCAAACACAAGTCCTCTGATCCTTCCTGCGCAGTGTCCAGGCCTGTGACAGCAGAGATTTAAACCCTTCTCAGAGCTCCCAGCAGGTGAGCTGGACACCAGTGGAGCCAGGCAGGTGGGCAGGGTGGGTCATCCCACTGCCCAAACTGCCCAGCTCCTATAGAAAGGGAAATGCTTTCACTTTGAGAAGGGTTTATCTGACCAAGCCCTGCTCTGTGCCGAGCTGCAGACCCCGCTCAGCCAGGTGTGCACCCAGGTGCTGTACAGAAGGGATGAGATGCTGCATTTCCACTGGTAGGAAGCAGCTCTGTCCCAAGGCAGAACACAGGCACAGGTGAAGGAGCCATTCAGCTGTTACTCCTTCCTCTCTTGGGAAGGTGTTCATTTCTCTGGGCTGCTGCAAAGCACCTCAGCTGGCTCCTCTTGGATGCTCCCCTCTGAGACATTTGTGCCCAGCTTGGAGGGCTGCCCTCAATCCCATGCTCAGGGACCGTGTATCAACTTACTCAAACTCCAGAAATGTAAAACTGAGTGCCCTTCTCTCTTGAAATGGTGACATCATGGTATTAGCAGCTTGTGACTGAAAAAAAACCCAATGAAAAACCTACTAGAGCTCACTTTTAGATAAAAAGAATCCCTGTACACCCCTTCTTGCTTCAACACCAACCCTTTTCAACAAACCCTTGCACTCCTATCTATCATAATTGCTTCCTGCAGGATACAGGAAAGGTATTTTAGCTGGTGAAGGAGATGGTAACCATAACAACAGCACCATGACAACTACAAGGGATATCTGAAACATGAAATACAGCAAGAACTTATTACTGATAAATTTGGTCCACAATAAGGGTGGGAAAAACACTAAAGCAGCCACGGCAGTTAGTTCAGGCGTCAACACAAGGAAACACAAGTGTCCCTGGATTAAACTGCATACAGTCCTCATCTTAAAATGAGGCACCATGACAGCCCTGTCTCCTGATCAGGAAACAGAGGAGGCAGTGTCTGCTCAATCCTGCCTGAGATCTCCCCTGTCTTAAGGGAGCAGGAGGGACTGAAGGATGGAAGGAGTGCTTCTGGGAAGCCAGGAAGTTTCCTGGCAGCTCCCAGATTTCTCAGTGGAGCTTTTTGTTCCCACGAGAGTCATAGAAACAAGGCCTGAACAAGAACAGGGTTCCCCTCAGGGGAGCATCTCTGAGTCAGACACACTGCATTGACTTTTCCACCAAGCACAATTTGAAAGGGGCACCATGCACTTCAGACAAGGCATTGCAGTTGGCAGGCTCGTCTGGAACAGGAGGCTCTGCAGCCCTTAGCCAGCAGCCATCTAAACAACCTGTGCCAAGGCTCTGACTTCTGTTCTGGCAGAGAAAAAAGATTCACCAACATTTGTGGCTACATCAGCTTTTTCACCCTCAGTGCAGAAGGCACATTAAAACCCACCACAAATAAACAGCACTAGCTCCAAGGGCTGTGGCAGATGAAGTCATTTGGGGTGTGATCAGACAGGGAAGCATTGAAAGGCATGGCCCTCTTAGGGCTTTTCACAGGGAATTCAACTCACTGGTTTGATACACAGGATTGCTCAGCGTAGGCAAACCAAGCAATGAGTCCTTTCCCAGTTCAAATACTTTGTCACCCCCTGCACAGCTTCCCTCTTTTAACCCCCTTGTTCTTTAAAATACTGCAATAATCTAACTGGAAAATAAACCTTTCTTTGTGGTACACTTCAAAGGTTTTCAGGTCCATACTGAAGGCTTAATGAAATAAACACTCAATAACTCAGTCCTTATTTGTACTTTTAGAGTGTTTTATCCTACCAAAATAATTATAAAATATTTGCCCCATTTTTACAAACAAATCTTCAAAAAGCAATGAAAATCTGAGGAAACCTTTAGTTTATGGAGGTGATTTTGAAGGCAAAAGATGATTCAGATTGCACCCAAGAAATCTGACTCCAAAAGAAGAAATTTTTTTTTCATGTTTCCCTCTTACCACAGTCACCTCAAACCTCAGTAAGAGGACAGTTGAAGATCCATGGCAACACCATGGCTGAGCTGGAGGATGGGCTAAATAAGACCAGAGTACTCAAAATACTATTTAAGGAGGAAAATCCTTCATTGGCCAGGGAAGAAGTGTACAATGTGATATAGCCATTGCAGGCTAGGGAAAACAAGGTAAAACTACAAGAAATACTCACAGAGATATCAGACTAAAAGCACTGCCAATGCTGCAAACATTCCATGAGTTTGGCCTGCTAAAATTTTGGCTGGCTAACGGAGATGAATATTGAATGCTTGGTTCCCCTCCCCACTGCCAATTTCCATTATAACTTTCAGTGCTTATAAACAGGTGAGACAAAGGCATCATCTTCTTATTTATTGCACAGGTACAGAAAGACCCTACACAGTACAGTCATCTAATTCTCACCTCACATTTTCAAACCTGTTTTTTGAAGAAGTGCCAGCCAAATTGGGTATTTGCCACAGACCCTACAAACAGGCTGCAGAGCTACGTGCTTCCTTTGCTCTCAGGTTACAATTGATCAGCACTTGTGCTTGGACAGGGGCTGCTACAGGTAACCCACAAAAAGACTGGAGTGAAAATCTTAAGGGTTTGTTTTCCCCACACTGACCTTACTAAGACACATTGATTTGATGTTGCATCTCTTCTCTCAAGAGATTCCAGGATGGATGACAGTTCACATTAGGCAGTGAAAATTAATTTATTAAATATGCTAATACATTACTTGTATATTCTCCACCTGCCAACTGCAGGTGAGCTGCTCTTCACGCAGGTGAGGCAAACTGGACCATTCAGCAGAGGTGATACAGACTCGTCTGCTAAGCAAAATCACACACAACAGAATCTCATTTACGCAGAATAAAGCACTTTAAGTACACTGGTATGTCTTTGCCTTCTCTGCACAGGTAACTTATTGACACAACCCTCTTTTCTTCTGGTTTCACCAAGATCTCATCAAGCATGACACATCGACACATGATCTTGTCTTTATTCAGTGAGCTTTTAATTATATTTTAAAAAATGCTGCCTCTATAAATGTGTCTGCACATTTTGATTTTTCAAAGGTCTTACCTACCTTTGAAAACTAATTCTACTCCTGCTACAACACAATCTTTGAAAAAACCCAGATGCTATCTTTGGGAACATCACCATCTCAGCTACTACAAATGGCATAACATATGCCCTGGGTTAATTTCTGGCAGATTCTTCCCTCTAAACACATGCAGGGGAACCAGCCTACAGTAGAAACACAGCTCTCTGCACCCTCTCCAAGGTCATGAACCCAGAAGGAGATCCAAGGATGGAGCTCCTGATCCAGCTGCCATCCTAACTTAATTCAGTCCTTCCATATGCTGAATTAAAGGAATATGGTTAATTGTTCTATAACTGAACAAGCACCACAAAAATGATGATGCTAAAATGAAGCGTGAAGGGGATAACAGGAAAGGATCTTCAAGCTGCTCCAGCTTGTTTGGGTAAAAATGCCTGCTGGTGTGAAAGAAGTTTCCTCCCCAAGTCAAGGACAACAGATTATTCTTTTGCTGAGAGTGCTTTGAGCTTCCTTTCCTAACATTCAGACACACCGGGCAATCATGCCAGGCACACAGTGAAGTAAAAGCTTTGCATTGTCTACCAGAAACATTGTTCATTCATGCTGAAAAAGAGCATCAGGCAAAAGAAAGCTGGTGCCCAGGTCCCTCCAGCCAGACTCACTTAAGCAGCTTTGATTCTCAGTTTCATGGTCAGGAAAACTTTGAGGGCCCAGGAACCCATTACAGCCAACAGGAGTCAAAGCTTTTGGCTGTGGCACAAAGCTTCTAACTGTAAAAATATACATAGAAATAAGGAGACAAAGCATAGGAAAACTGATTGAGAGAGAGGTTATCCACAAATTCATCTTATTTCTATATTTACAACAAATTTGGCATTGATTAGTTAGTGCTAGAATTTTCTTTCCTAGGGAATGCCTGAAAAGTGTTTGTTGTACTGCAAAACCTTGATCAGAAGTGGTAAGATTATTTCATCCCTTCATACTATTTTCTAACTAGTGATGTTACAAATAAAGAACTTCTTTTAAATTAAATATACCCTTCTACTTGTATGACTTTAAAATATGCTGTCCACCCACACTCAGCCACCCACTTGTATGACCAATGACTGTATACCCTGGCAAATAAGATAATCCCTCCCTATCTCAAAATGAGAATACCGAAAATCTTCTGTGCTCTAAATGCTCTAGATAGTCAAGTCACAATATTTGGGGTATAGTTTTATCATAGGTTTACCCTGCCAAATCTTTACTCAACCAACCTACAAAAGAAAATAAAGCAGGCAGTCATTCTCTAGCCTGTTCAGGCAAGGAGACAAGAGGGCAGGGAAGACAGAGACAGTATTGAAGGAACTTGGAGCCACAGCAGCTGATTTTTCAGCTCTTGCTTTCAGACAAAGCTTTTCCTTCAAGAGTTTCAGTTGAGCTCTTGGACAGCGCACTGAAAGAGGAGTATATATGTCTCAGCCTGTACTGGAACCACAGTGATATTTTAGAAGTTTAATTTTTAATTCCTTGTGTTTTTGAACTTAGCAAATTCAGGTATCTAAAGCATAAGCAGGAACCAATTTACTGAGTCACTCAGCCTTTCTGAAATCTTAACTGCAGGATTTTTTGTCACAGCAAAGATCTATTCCAGAGACTTGTTTCCTCCCTAAACTCCTGTGAGGAGTAGTGTGCAACTACCTGATTCTTGCTACAGGTTGAGTTTAACCTTGTTCTGCTGCCACCCCTTTTCTTGCCCCCCAGTGCCAAGGAGCTGGTGAATGTTAAGTCAGTGGCACTCTCCTGGGAGAAGATGCAGAGTGAATGAGTTTGTGTGAGGTACTGAACAAGCCCAGGCCCAGGGAGTAGGGAAAGGTAAGAAATTTGCATTGGATGAAGGAACAGCATGACAAGAATGGTAAGAAAAGGTCTGGAAAACCCCAAGCAATGGGGCAGAGTGCATGTTTTTTTTAAATACAGAGAGACAAACGGTGAGAAGGAGGAAAGCTAGGTTGATCTCTAATCAAACCATCCAGTCTAGACTCTTGCCATTAGCAGTGGCCAGCATGAGCTGCTCCAGGTGAAGAAGGAGCAAGGAGTTCCACAGAGCTTAGGCCAAACATCTGCATTTTCCCAATGCAAGTGACATAGCTCTGGTGATTTCCATCGGAGCCAGGTGCCTTCATGCCTGCAAGGATCCACATCATCATGCTCTTTCCAACACTTAGCACTGCACACAGAAGGTAGCCTCAAGGTGACTTTCTGGACAAGGAAAATATCCTATCTGTGTCCTTCCATGGACTGCAGCCAGAGATTTCCACTGAAAGGCCAAGAAGGCACAAAAAGCGCAATGGGTACAATAGGTCATGCACTGATGGACACAGAATATTCACACATGCACTCAAGGACTTCTGATGTATTTTTTGAATGGTACCCAGGATCCAACCTGGATCTTGGATTTATCTTGAATTTCTCTGTACATTTCCTTTGCAAAGTCCGTCAGCAGCACTAATGCTGATGCTTGTTTAGGATGCCTGAAAACATTAATTATTAATCACAAATGAAATAAAGGAGACCTAGAAAAGGTACAGAGAGCTCAACAAGGATGATAAAAGTCCTAGAGAATCTTCTGTGAAAGGAGTGACTAGACATGCTAACTCTTCATCCTGGGAAAGAAGGGAATGCGATAAATGTTTACAAAAATGCACACAAGTGCAGGGAGAAGATAAGCAGAGAAGAAAAAACAAACAATCCTCTCTCCCCAAAGAGCTACAGTGCATCAAACAAAACTCACCAGTGATGGGCTCCCTGCAAAAAAATACAGCAGTGATTCTTTCCACTGTATTGAATGTATAGCAGGGGGTGCATGATGGAATTGTACACAGGTTCAAAAGCAAACTGCTGAATTTTCCTTTCATTGTTTTTCCCATGGTTTTGCAATCTGAGAGCCTTTTTGGGGAAAGCAATGTTTTTATCACATAATTAACATGTAGCTCTAATGTGGATTAACAGCTTTGTTTGCTATTTTAATATTGACTTTAACTCATTGTGTGGTTTCTTGTCATTCATTTTTAAAGGTCATTAAGTGTGATGAAATGTCACATCCCCTCTCTGAGCATCACAATGCTTAACAACTTCTAATGAAAGAACACTGTATGACATAGACCATTGCTCAGCAATTGAAAAGCACCTATTGATCAGACAGGCTCTAGCAAAGAACAGCTTTGTTGGTCTGATAAGTTTCTAACTGAAACACAACATTAATCCCAGATATCCCTCTGCTGATGCAGCAAAAGAGGCTCTACAGACCAGGCCTTGCTACTTGCACAGAGCTGGATCACTACATGAAGAAAGGAGGTGCCCACTTTCAACTCATTCTGTGGAATTAACTCAATCACCTCATGTTAAAAATCCAGAGGCAGCACTGAGGCGACTACAGTGACACAGAGGTAATTATCAGGTGGGGGGCATCACCAGGAAGATCAGCTGAGAAAAACGTTCTGCAATCAGAACATTTGTTCTGCTGAAGTGGAACAGCACATGGGCAGCAAGGAAGACAAACGGCCCTTCTAGAAGGACCTGGTTATGTATCCAGAGCCACTGGATAAGAGGGCTGCTGAGACAGTGTGCGTAAATGTTTTATAGCTGAGAGGCTCAAAGCTCCAACAGTGCAAGCAAAGTCTTGTATATTTTTTTTTCATGTAGGGCAAGCAGTCTGGAACACATGTCCCACCAATGACCTCGACTCTGACCCAGAGGGGCTGTCTGTGCTTGAAAAGATGATTCATTCACTCTGCCAGAAGGGCTGAATGAATAGGCAGTATTCAGACTGCAGAACACTTATCACTTGGGATTCCCTCAAAATTTAGGTCTGACATGACTGGGTCAGTAACCACGCGCTTTTGTTCCTAGCTCCTTGAACAGAAATGTCTCCTTGCATTCTTCAGTGCTTCCCACAAATCAGGTCGATTTTTATGGCTTGCTAATTATTACTGCTAGACTTCTGCAGGGCTTCATGACGAAAAGTAGTGTATTTCTGAAAGCTCAGGGCACAAAACTTACAGAATAAATCACTATCTATCAGGCAGCAACAAAATTCAGCCATGGCAGCCTTGAATATACACATCTGGGTAGTGCTTAACTTCATTTGTTTAGAAATAAAAAGTTTTGTTCTGCTTTTGTTGATAGAGCATACTAAAAATAATTTACATTATTTGCCAATAATGCAAAAGGAGCAAAACAAGCAACTGTCACAAATCAGACTTTGTCTAAAGGTGCATCAACACCTATCACACATACAGAGCTATCTGAAATGCCATTAGAGTTGCCCAGTTACACCTCAGGAGCTGAGCTGTCAAATAAAACAGGGATAACTGCATAATCCTAACTGGGTATCTTACTGCATATATAGGCTACTGCCTAGCTCAAGAAACATGTTTTATTCTTCCCATTCCCTCTGTCTGGATTCTCTCAGTACTTACTGCACCAGCTGCCCAGCCACTGCCCCATGGACTTGAGTCCCTCACCCATGGCATGTCTGTGTTTGCTGTCCAGTCTGCAGCTTCCACCACTGCACACTTTGCCAGTGTTATCCTTCCCACACCAACATCCACTTCCAAGTCCTCTCCTGCAGGTTTCATTTCAAGCAGCACTTTTCCAATCCTTTATTAGCTTCCAGTTTTCCTTCCTGGACTTCCATCCCATTCAGCCTCTCTCTCCAACCTGCCTTTATTTCACTGCTTTTCCATTCTCACCTTTCCCCACACATCTTTTACCAAAGCTGTCTCTTCTGCCCTTCACTCTCTGCTTCCACAAGTTCTTGGCCATAAAAGAAAGTACAGATTCAGTCGTGGGAAAGCTAAGAACTCCCAACACAGGCATCTCAAAGGCTTTGCTACATACTCTTTTTCAGCAGAGTGCTGCCTGCCACTCAGATCTGCACTCTATTCCTGCCCAACTCCTGGTGCTGCTGGAATGGCTTTCAGGAAAAGTCAGCTTGAATTCTGGAAGTTCAGAGGGAATGGTTTTGGACTCTCTGGGTCCCTCTTGCTGAGAGTAACGCAGTGCTCATTTCTCCTGTTGTGGATTCTATAATCTCTGGGCTTTTCCACTGGCACTGCCACCACAAAGTGTCTGAGCCAGAGCTTCTCTCCATGTGTAGGTTATGAAAGTTCTGATTTTAGAGGGGAAAAATTTTCGTAAGGGGAGTTTAAGCTCTTTTGTTCATTGGTTATTTAAGGAATTTCCAGACATTTCTGTTGATTCTGTTTGCCGGTTGGCATTTTGGGATGCTGTTGGGGAAAGACTTCATTTTTTACAAACCCAAGGGGTGTTAAGAGCTGCTAAATTTTACCCTACCTTTCGTTTGATTTATGGGGCTGTTTCCAGCGTTTAAAGTTCTGATATTCCTCCCTGTGGCAGCAGCTCTCTGGTCACAGAGAGCAGCAGACAACTCTCCCAGGCATTGCTCTGGGAAAGACTGTGAGAAGATCAGAGAAAAAATGAGAAACAATTCTTATCTTGACTTGCTGCACATGGTATTGTGAACATGTGGAATGTGTTATGGAGATGTCTTTACCAAAGGATGGTTTCTTAATTAACCAATGGTGATGGTGTTTGCATTGGAGGACCAATTAGGCCCACCTGTAGCAAACTAGGATATGAAAGTATGGGTTTCTGAATAAAGAAAATGATCAGCCTTCTGTAAATGCATGGAGTCTGTGTAACTTATTACGTGGTCCCGGCCCATTGTGCTGACTTCTCCCCAGTTCTCATGTTCTGCCCCCCACGTCCCTAACCCCAAACACCCTGAGAACAGGACAGGAGAAGGAACCTGCGATGAGGCACAGGTGAGCCACCTGCTGTCTGCCATCTCCTCTCATTCCCATTCCCTCCCCAGGGCTGTACTGGCCATACCACTCTGGATCCCACCCTAACCCACACCCTATTATCCCTGAATCCTACCTTCCTTCCTATGGTTTAGAAAATGGCATCCACCCCGTGAGGGAGAGCTGCCATGTTGAGTTCACTCCCGCTCTCCATTCTCTCATTGGGTCCTCCCCCTGCGTCGGGATCCTCCGCCCTGGGCCACACAGCCAGAACCCCACCATTTTGATACAAGGCCATTCAGGGCAGGCCCTATCCTCTGATTCCACCCTTTCCGCTTCCCACGCCACCGGAGGCACACCTGGAGCTGACTGGAAGGAAGCCATCTTGGCCACCACAGGCCCGGAACAACGGCCATGCCGGTCAGCCCAAGAACCCGCTCTTCTGCCAAGAGGCAAACTTCCTCTCCTGGGGAGGAGAGTGAGGGCTCATCCAGGTTTGAAGATGAGCCTGAAGACTCATGGCAGAGGATGAGAAAGCAGCAGTAAAGAAGGGGTGTTGGGAATTGGTGTCCCAAATTCATGTGGCACCAGCGCAGTATCGCAGGGGAGCTAACCCACCATGGGAATCCATCTCCCACGGGGAAATGGCAGACATTTTAAAGCTGCAAAAGATCATGGGAGGAACTCACCCTCTTTTAAAAACCTGCTAAATGCTGTGCTTGCAGCCCATGTTATGGTGCCCCATGACTTGAGGCATTTTATGTACATCCTACTCTCTCTCCCCCCCACTGAATTCATCTTGTGGGAGGGAGTATGGAAAAAACAACTACAACAACTGTTAAAGGCCTATGCCCAAGAAGATGGACAGACACACTTAACATTAGACCATTTAGCTGGGGAGATTTCACAAAGCCAGAAGACCAGGTAATAGACCTCCCCTGAGCTGTGTTAGAAGATGTAAAAGATGCAGCAAAACCAGCACTTTTACAGATACTAGATGGGACAACACCAAGTATTGAGTTTACTGACATTTGTCAGGGACTCGAAGCATGCCACTTCACCCCCAGGCAGGTCCTGGCCATCAAAAGGGACACAACATTCCAAGGCCTCCCCCTTACCTCTCAGCAAGCCGGTGCTGAGTAACAGGCAGCAAGACAATTGTCCCAGATCCTGTCTCAAAGGTATAAAATTACCTGAATTTACTCAGCCTGAGCCCTGAGATGAGGTTTGTCCTGAGCAGTGCCCAGAATGTAGTGCAAAAAGTCACACTGAGGCTTCTAACAGCCCGTGCAGAAGACCCCATGCAGAAATCAGGACACCTTTTTCTGAAGTTCACAGACCCCCACACACAACTCCAAAAATTATCACAAGCAATAAACCACCATTGCTTTCTCTGCACCTAGACTTGCACCATGTGAGACAAAAGACCCCCTCCCATCAAACACTGGATTCCCCTTCAAAACTGTGAGAATGCACCTATGAATAAACAGGCAGCAAATTCAGTACTATACAAACGAACTGCACCAACTGTTTCAATGTGTCCCTCTTCAGCCTCACTCCTCTTAGCCCCTCTCTGGACACAGGAGAAGATGTGCCTCAGCACACAGCCCATGTCCAGCCCTACACCCATCTCTGAAACACCCCTACAGCCAAGAAAATGCAGGTGAAGAAATACAGGTTCAGGGATAGACTTCCTGATCAGTTCACAGATTGTCATAGTTCCCTCCCACCCCACAGCTGATGTCTGCAATTTATTAGGCTGATGTGACATTTGGAGGCATTTTTCCAGGGTAGAGGATTGAAGTATTTTCCAGCATCACTGGGTACCCTATATATGCACTGTCAAAGATCAAGAAATTATGAAAACCACTTTTTTTTTTTTTGGCAGAATACTTACTGTCCATATACTTACCATATTATAAAAAGAATGCCTTTGCTGCTGTCCTTTTAGCTGCTACCAGTTTGAAACACTTCACATGAGAGGGGCTGCAGCACAAACTAGAATAATGAAATCCTAAAAGCTCCTTTTCCTGAAGCACTGCTAGGATCAAACCCTACTGCGTGCATACCAATTGGCAAAGATTTTCAGAGAGGATTTACTCTGGTGCTTTGTCAATGTTCCTCTGTGAATATTAAAAAAAGGCAGAAGATTCTTCTTGAAGCAAATTTTTGCAGTCCTCAAGACATTTCAATTTTGTTCAAATTTCCGATCAGTTTAGAGGGATTTACTTGTGACATGCATATTGTTTACATCAGGCTAATAAAGACTACAACATCCACTTCATTGTATTTGACATGAAGTCCATGATCAGCAAAAAAAAAAAAAAAAAAATTACCATTTAAAAAACATGTTGATGTTTCAGACATGAAAAATTCAAATGACAGGCTGCTTTGAAGAATGCAGTGCACTTCACTTTGTTGTACCACTTCCAAGCAGCATTGCTCATATCCACCTGCAGCTTCTGAAATGCAGGTGCTGTTCCTCCTTCAGCCACAGCAAGAAACTACTAAAGTATGATTTTAAACGGAAGGTTTCTATCAATACTAAATGAACACAAAGGTGACAGGAAGTTACTGCATAATCACTTCTCTCCATATAGTTAATATTTCATTGCTCTCTTTATTCCCTAGCATGAAACCCAACATGGCTTTATTTTCTTTGGCTCTTGACCTTTTACTCCTTTTTTTACTGATTTACCTGTTCAAAACCCCAGGAGGCTTTAATGTGAAAGATTTCCAAAGCCAACAGGAAGATTTATGAACACTGTCCAAAGCTCTACTTATCACACCAGAACAATCTTCTGCAGCCAGAAAAGTACAGAAAGAGCTCGCATTAGGGGTGATCAGTGCAGCTTTCATAGTCTTCTACACAAATTCCCAGACTAGTTCTCAGTCAGTGGTATAAAAACAGGGAAAATATTCTCAAGACATGGTACAAGAAAATTTCTCAATCCACCTCTTCTCAAAATCTAGATTTTAAAAAAATCATTGCAATTTAACTCCCAACATTTGTTTTTCCATTTCAGCAACTGCCAAACAAGACACCTGATCATAAGAACAGGGGCAGCAGCAAAGCCCAGTGCAGCAGCCATGGTATAAAATATACATTAAGGCCCCTGGACATCCCAATCTCTGCAAATCATTGTGCAGTGCCAATGCAAAGCCAAATTAGGCACTAAAGGGCAGAACTGGACTTTTATACAATAAAATGAATAGCCAGTGCCTTGGCAGGAAGAAGTCTATGCACTCAACATGCTCTTGAGCAGGAGGAAGAGCCGAGCCAATCCAGCCTTGCAGCAAAACAGATCAATAATACCTGTGTGAAAAGCCAGGGAGACATGGAGAGCTTTCTTCTCTTAGTATCAAGATGTCTCTATCCTTACCCAACCCCTAAGTGCAGCATTCTGGCAATCCTCATGCTTCTGAAAATTCTACTTTCAACACTTTTCTGAAGGTGTGGGCTTCAGGTCCTACCAACAGAGCCAGGCATGTCTGCTGGGAAATCACCAATATGCATCAACAATCCCTGACTGCTCCTGGGACAACGATATAACTCTTCTGCAAGTAAACTAGGCAAGAATATTTGCGGTGTCACACTGTTAAATCCTTCAATCCTTCACATCTCATGTCCTGTAAGCAGGCTGTAATAACAAAACAAAACAAAAGAAACACCAAACCACAAAAAAATGGAACTTCATGTATTTAAGAGCTGGAACTACCCAGTACATTTTCTCATTGTAAATCAAGGGGTTTTTTTCCTCAGCAGCTTAGAGTGAGCTGTATCTTAAATTTTTTAACATCCCCACAGGATTACTGAGCTGCACTGCCTTGGTCACTGTGTACTCGCAGGACTGCAAACACAGGGCACTATAAAATTACTGGGTGCAATACAGCATCAAACACAACACATTTACACCACACACGGCAAAGCACTAGACTGACCACTGGCTTCTGTGAGTTAGCATGTTTCAGTCATGTAGTGTTTTCAAGATTAATTCATTAACAGGAGGTTAGGCATTCAAATCAGATCCTTCATGGCTTCATTTTAACCCCTTCTTGCTGCTTTTTCTCTGCGTCTTTTCCTACATGAGAAATACATGATAACTCCACACAGAATTCCACAGTTTCTCAAGCATTTTCATGTGTGCTTTGATGGGGGCTCACATTTGCAATAGTGAATCAAAACATCAGCCACTAAAACTGCCTCCCTCAGGAAATACAAATATGGCATAACTGTGATGCCGGAATGCATCTGAAAGAATGAAATGGCAACGTAAGGAGTACATTACACACTACTTTAATTGCACCCTCTTTACAGAGAGCACAACAATGGAACCTGGTAAAAAGATGATGAATGTTTTCTGCATTTAGCACCACCTGCTTCCATTTTACTTCCCTTGTCATCTCTGCACCAGAAACCCTGAAATAACCAGCATCACTGCAGTTGTAATGACTTGAACACCCACCTCAATCACATACAGAAAAAAGCCTAATTTTGTAGGCTTTGGTGCTTTTAAATTATGTTTGTTACCATGAGAACTCGATTAAAATGCCACCCACAAGCTTGCAGAAAGGGGGTAAAAACAACAACAAAACAAAACAAAATGAAAAAAATCTACTTTTAATCAGTGGTAGTACACTTGCTGCATTGCAGCATTCTCACACGCTCCCCAGCCTTCTGCAGTAAGAGGCAGCAGAGACACCCAGAGAGATATATTTTGCTGAATACTTTACTCAGGAAAAAAATTAGCTGATGGTTCGGTTGTTGTCCAGTACTTTTATACAATACGCCATTCAAGGAAGATAAAGTACACATACATGTTCTGCACCATGATACCTGGTTTGATTTGAAATCCAGACAATCACATGTATGTTAAATGTGAGGCCAACTCTGACAACCACCCAGGACAAAAGGGTTTTTTGTTGATATCTGAGATAAATCAAAGCTATGAAACCCTCTGGTTTCCCCTTCATCCTACCAATTTGTTAGCTTTATACATTTATGCTGATTTTTATGAATATTTACTTCTAGAAACTCAAGTGATAACACTGTATCTTCTAGGCTTCTTGCTTGTTTCTTTTTCCTTTTTAATTTACAGCTTTATGTTTGGATTAATGGACATGGACACTGCATTCCTGCAGTCTGACTAGGAGCCAAGAGTTTGCACCCCAAGCCTTCAGCCATGACAAATCAGATAATGAGACTGTGGCTGAAACAAAACCAGCAACAAACCACACCAAGCAGCTTGGTCAGCAGTGGATGTGTGAAATGCCACAGCTGATGCAGACTGTAGGAACAGCCTGCAGGCAGTGGTGGGCAAGAAAAGGAAAGCGTTTCCCACCTCTGACCAGAACTCACTGGGCACTTACTCAAAAGGAGTCACAGAGCTCTCTCTTAAAAGACATATCTACTCCTCCACAGGAGGGAAATGATTGCTACTGTAATTAAGAGACCACCTAAACTGTATCTCAATGAAGGTGAGAGCAGAATTAATTTCCCCCTGAAAGATCAATCACCCTCTCCACAACATCATCCATATTGCAGCACTAGGCATCCTTTAGGCTTCAAAAGCAGCAGCTCCATGAGGAAAAATCTATCAGCCAGAGAGAGAGAGGGATGGCATGAACACGAACTATGCCAGAAACCCCGGACACCACCTTCTCAAAAGGAAAATGTAAACTGAGTTGAAACAAGGGGGATAAAGCAGACCTTTGAGATAGCTTCAGCGGAGCAGGCAGGTCTCCTAGTGCTTCACTTGCATCTTCACACAACACTAAGAGCTGCTCTCTCCATTTTGAATGTTATGTGTAATGTGTGCAGGTGCAGCTGTAGTTTCACCTGCCATGAGTTAAGCATCACAGATGATAGAGAGTTACATCAGAGGAGGGAACAAATCCATGCACCAGCAGCAGGGGATACCCTAAAGACAGAGATATCCTATCCAAATCACACAGGCTGCATGGGATTGCACCACCTAGGCTGAGGGAGGCACAAACATCTTCCAGCGACACCAGAGGCTCTCAGCCATGCAAAAAGATACAAGTGTATTTGCTTGAACTTAGGACATCAGATGTGGAGAGTGTCATCACCCCCACCAGGCAAGATCCTAAAAGAGACTTTTTAGATTGCTGTCAGCCATCTTTTGGGGAAGAATTCTAAGGAGCATCTATCTATTTCACTGAGGTCAAGAGAACTACCTTGACTTACCCCACCTCCAAATTTGTACCCCACTTAGTGACTGCAGCTTCCATGTCAACCCCTTCCTGCTCCTGCACATGTACAGAACTGACTCCCACCAACTTCCATGGGTTGTACACCACACAGGCAAACATGAGCAAAACGTGACCCTGTACACTCAGAAAACCACGGGCATCTCGTACAGGAGGGTGAGGTGTGGTGCAAAGAGATATAACAAGAGGGCTGAGGTGATGACACAACAATCAGAATGACATAAGCCATGGCTGATCTCTATGCAGCCCACTTTCACACTGATGACCCACAGCACAGTGTCTGTGCCACTTTAGGCCAGCAGGACCAGCTCAGACAGCCCCTTAGCTCAATGGCATAATGTTCTATTGCTTTTCCTCCTCTCCTTCTTTCTCTTTTTCCTCCTCTCCTTCTCTCTTTCCTCTTCTCTTTCATGATCCCAGTGACTCTGGGATCATGCCCCCATAGAGTTGCAAATAGGAGAAGAATAATGCTTACAATCAACCAAACCTCCCACTGACAAAAGAACTCTGTGTTTGAGAAAAAGCTTGACTTATCCTTCATGGGCATGGATTTACCAGGAGATTAGTAACATCAGGAATTTTAGATGAAGAGATTTCCCTCTTATTATCTACAGGCTGCTAAGATCATGATTGTTTCACATCTTCTATGGATTATTGTTAATTTATTTTTTTCTGGTAATCTGTCTTCTTCCATTAGGCATTACCTGCATGGAATCTGCTAAAGTTGATCAAGGGATGAAGAATTTCATGCACCAATGGAAGCGCCTTCAAGATTATTTCACTCAACAAGAGTTCTTCTCGCTCATACAGTTGTGGTGTAATACAGATATTCCTACAATCACAAGGATTTTTAGAAAGGCAGAGCAGTTTTGTGGTTCAGGCACTGAGATCCAAGATTATAATTAGTCCAGGACTCTGCTGCTCACCTGGCACTATTACCTTGAACTTATGAATAAACAAACCCATGCCTCAATTCTCCCCTCTGTAAAATAAATACTACAACATTCACATGGTGTGTAATTTGCCTATTTATGCTGCAAACCCTTCAGGGCAAGGGCTCTCTCCTCCATATGTGCAAGGATGCTCCGGCTCCCAACCAAAGCCTTTGGATCCAGGTTTCAGAAAGTTTTGCTCAAGGAAGGACATCTATCAGACACAGCATCTGCCTGAAGGCAGCGCAACAAACTTGAAGCCACAAAAAGCACACTCAAAAGGAAGGGCTGCAACACTGGCCACTGACACCAGAGCACACGGGGGAAACAGAGGCATCTGGGGCATTGTGTGCCTGCTTGACAGCTCCGGGGACAGAGGCTGCCCTGAACTCTGGCTGCCAAACAGCTCCAGTCCCTGGGCGCCTCAAAGCTCAGCTCAGGCCCCTGGTGGTGCTGAAAGCTAACTTGATCCCTTAAAACTCTCCATCATCAGCCAGGACTGACAGAATAGCCACAGTTTAAAATTTGGATGTGAAGTCTCTGATGAAGGTTGCAGCCTACAAACTACACACAGGAGTCCCCTGCTGTTGGTATTATCATAAAAACAAACAAAAATGCAGATTTTTATTTCAACTCCATAGGGCTGCTGGCCTGACCAAGTGGCTTGTCTCTAAATGACTTCTTTCACAGATACTCCACAGCACTTCCCACATCTTTCCTCCAGGAATCTATATAAAGCTTACTGCATTTCTTCTTCTGATGGATGCTCATTTCTAAAAATACTTGTACGGAGAACTGTCTTTGGTAGGAATTAAGATGTGACACAATATAGTCCCAGAATTCATTTAAGAAAACATAAAGCACAAGGGATGCACTAAGTCCCTGATAGCAATCTGCCTCCATATATACAAAACAGGTCCTTCAGATTTCTCCCTGATGTCAAACCAGTATTGTAAACTGCCTGCTTGGTTCTGCTGGTCACCTTAGCTGAAGATACAGGTGAAGACACAAATTCCTTAATTCTCTTACACTACTTGTGTTCCTGTTTCCTGTCTCTGCCTGTCTGCTGTGTCTATCCACACTCACAACTGTCACTCACACTGGCCAATTTCTACCACGTTTGACAGAAGATTCTAAGCTCCTACCTACCACCATAGGAAATCCACAGATGGATAAAAGAGAGAGAGGATAAATGCCTCTACAAAGGAAAAAAACAAAAACAAAAAACAAAATGAACAAGGAGAAGAGCTCAGCCTGTACTTCTCCTGCCTGGCAGTGTCCTGGTGGTCTGCTCAGTAGATGTGGAGCTCACATGCAGCCACAGCACATACTCTTCCTGGCCAAACTAAATGTCTAAGCACAAACAGGGTAAGGATGAAACAGCTGCTGGTTAACCTACAGAGAGAGAGAAGTCACTGCAGAGAGAGAGGACATAAAAATTTCCTGCGAAAATGCAAAGAAAAGTCAAGAAATCCCAAAGGTCCAAGGAGTAAATGGAAATAATTCAGTGAAGAACAAGGGAAAACAACACAGGTAAGGTAAAGTGGGTATGAAAGGAATAATCAGATGCTGGGAATCTGAAAGATCACAGTAGAGTATGGGAATCTTCTACAGGGTGCCAAGAAGATGAGAAAACCAGCAGTACATGGTACCACAGGAAGGGAATACAGGGGCTGGAGAGGTGGAGTAGAGATGGATTGTGGAGTAGTGATAAACATCACAAGCTCTAAGCAGAGAGCCAACACTTAATGCCCCCCCCCATACTGACAAAAAACACCTACCCATTATTTTTATTTAAAAACAGTTCAGTTGGCTACACCATTTCCAGCACCGAGCTGAACTCAAACCAAGAGAAAGTCCTGACTTCAGGCATTTCAAAGTACAGATTTACTTTGGAAGGTCTAGATACATTTCAGACTGCAAGACAAGGCACTTCCATGACTTTACCAAATCTTCCTCACTCAGGCCAGGAAGAAATAGGTTTTCTCATCTTTATTTGATGGTTTTACTGATAGCTGGAAGCCAGTTATCTGAACATTCAGAACCTAGGGGGGAAAAGGAGCAGCAGGGTGGTCCAATTCTGTTGTAAGGCCAATATTTACATTAGTTTTAAATGGAGCTGAACTATTTTGTCCATTTCTGTTACTTGCTACAGAGAGCAATATGCAGAAATAGAGCTGCATTACTAACTAGACTTTTGCTGTATTAGGGAAAACAACATTCCCTATGGAAAACATACTAAAACAGCAGAGACAAACAAGAGGTGAAGCTGACCTCCTTTTTCTTACAACTCACTGTACACTGGATTTTAAATTGAAACACCCCCCAAGTAAAACAGGATTTGATCCCTTGCAAGCCGTATATCCTATGAGGTTACAACTTCCCAGCATGAATTATGGAGTCTCTAAGGTACTAATTACACTGGCAAATACTGTCCCACCAGTGTGTCCTTGCTGGCTGCCTACAGCTCCATGCCTCTGTGGAGATTTGACTGTAAGCTCCTTGGGGTCTGGAACAACTCTGCTGTTTGAGCACACAGCATCTAACACAAGAGTGATCTAATTCAGACTTGGACACCTAGCCACTAATATTATGATAGCTACAGCAATGAATCATGTAGCATTAAGAAGAATCACAGCAAAAGCTGTTGTGCACAGTATCTAGTTGCCAGGCATGCCACCATTATTAACCTTAGACTCAAACTCCTGTTGTGTCTAATTCTGTTTTCAGCACAGAGTGGATGTTCTTATGATTTTTATCAGCCAAAATGATGCAAGAGTAACTGTATAAAAAAAAAAAAAAAATTTTTTTCTTGCCCCAAAGAAGTTATAACTGAAAATAAGAATACCAGGGAGCTGTAACTCAGAGTATGCTGCTGGAAACCTGCAGAGATGCAGGTAAGTGCAACATTAGGAATTAGTCATTGAAGGAATACTCCTGATCAAAGTGCCTTGCAATTTACCCCAGATTTCCCACACAGACATGGCAAAAGGCAGAACAACTAGCAATCTTACAGTAATGTCCTGAAGTCTTCTGATGTAAAATTCAAGGGTGATTTGGAAAACAACAAAGAGACAAGCCACGTGAGGATCCCACTTCTCACATCAAGACCTCACTTGACCATTAATTGCATGGTGTATTACACCCCCCTCCCTGTGTAATTATTCCAGCTGTCCAAAATGTCATGGCTAGAAACTGGACTGAATTATAACTTCCAGTTTCAGAAGGGCCCAAAGTCTCAGAGAGATTAACAATAAGAGAAAAAAAATGACTCATCTTAAGGATGACAACTGCAGTATTTTTTGGTCATGATTATGAAAGGTTTTATCAACTATGCCGGAAAAAAACATGAGGATTCAAACATCTGTTCTTCTCACAAGCAGCAAATCTGTGCCTCTCAAACTTCTCTCAGGGAAAATGCTCACAGAACTTCCATTATTCCCACTATCTCTTTCAAAAGCATACTTGCTATCATAACTGCTTCACTACACTTAAAGAAGGTTTAACTCTGAGTGCCAGGTTCCCTAACGCTGAACTTACAGGCAGGATTGCTTAGGAATTTTTCACTCGCACTACAAAGCTTTTTACAGGTATTATGTGTGAACAGGATCATTTCCCCCCCAGCTGCTTTGCAGGCAGCACTGACTTCCAGCTCCCCCCTCAGTGAGAAGCACAAGCGCATCCCTGGGTGCTGCATCCTTGTCCTGACACCAGCCAGAACCAGATGCTCCACAGGAAAGTTCAAGAGAACGTGGCAGGAGGACTAAGGTGGCTTTAGACAGCAGCAGGGTTTGCTGTGAAGATGAACAAGGGACATGTCAGACCACTGGAGGAGAAAGGTGATACAAGGCCTTTGTGAGCTGGCCCCCAGAGCAGTCACATCTGTAAAAGAAGGGTTCAGATGTGCAGCACTCAGCAAGGACTTTTGAAAACTGAAACTGTAATTTTTACAAATGCAAGCAATTTCTTTTTCACATAGCTGTAAAGCTATAATCCTTAGCAAGATGATTAGTTTTCAAAAAGGATGTGCACAGCAAAAATTCAACCGCCTTTAGAAGAGATGAGCTTGTATTCCATGGTGTTTTCTTTCCCCCCATGTCATCCAGGGGACAAAACTCACAATTGTGAACGTTCAGCATTAGCACGCTGAACTGGTTCCTGAGCTACAGGAGGGATTATGTTGACTTGACTGCTGGAGATGCAGAAACAACTGCAGTAAGTGTTCACAGAACCAAAATGAAGCTCAGCAACTCACCATCACTTCCTTAATTTTTCCCCTCTACAAAGTCACTTGAGTACTCCACAGAAATGGAAAAGTTCTGTGTTTGGGTTGGCTGCTGATCCTGACAAAGGAATCAAGCATAAGCTGCAACACACAGGATACCTGTTTCCCTTCCTTACCTTGAAATTAAACTCTGTGACTCATCACAACAGAGAGGAAAGGAAGGATGACATTTCCTTCTTCCTCTCCCCTCCTGGTCCCTCTGGCCCACCTCTTGCATCCAAAGAGTTGGGAAGAGGCTTGCTGAAAAGCTGCAGCAAGTCAGGCAACCTGTCAATTTCTGCCTGAATTGCTTTGCCTCTTGGCTGTAAACAGGTTTTAAGCATCTACTAGTGACTCAGTCTCTGCTACACAGCAGTATTACTAACACCACCACCTCATCATCATGATTTGACAGTAACAGAGGACATTCTGTGTCCTTCCCACTGCTTAATGATCACGTCTCAATCCTTTCAAAATGTAGCAAACTCTACCTTTGCTAGTTCGCAGATACAAGTAACAGATTATACAAAAGAGGTTGTGTTCAAAACAGGTGTCGGCAAATGAATGAATGTGCAGATAATGGCTATTAGGACAACCACAAGAAAGGAGGGAAGAGAAGTTGATTACAAAGCTGATGACAGCCCTCCTTGCAAAGGAGGAAAGAGATGGATTGATGCTAAGTGATAAACACAAAGGAGGAAATCCCAAAGGCTAGTTTGTTACAGGGACCTTTGGTAAGTTTGACCTGGAAGCTGAAAGTTCCTTGCAAGTGAGATTGCAGAACAGTCTACTGGTTAGTAGGAGACTATTTTTAAGAGGAAGGCTCCTATTTAAAGGAGGAATGGGTGCCACACTGACTGTGTCAGTAAGAGCCTCCTTCAGCCCCATGTCAGAACCACCTAGGTGGGGATGCCTCACTGCAGCCCTCCCAGTGCCAAGCAGGAGACACTCAAGCCAACTGCATGGGAAAACAGAAAACAACACCAATAATGCCACTAAGCTTCACCTTGCACTCTGCCCACTTGCCAACTTTCCCTAGTGCTACAACAATCACTGCAAAAAAAAAAAACCAAAAAAACCAAAACCAAAAACAAACAAACAAACAAAAAAAACCCCAAAGTAATCAAAATAAAATAACAAGAACCACTAGAATTTTTTACTCCTCAGAAACCAAACCAACATTTCTTCTGCAGCTACTACAAGAAACCCTTCTAGTGAGTATCAATTCATATATCTTTTCTAAAAACTGCTCTAATCATTCCTCACTGACATCTTTTTGTATAATGTTAAATTCACTCATTGATGAGGGAAATTTCTAACCCTAAAATACAAGCTGTGGTGTACGTATGCTCTGTACAAATATCATCTGAGATGAGCCTATATCCAAAGGGATTCCAGCCTAATTGAACAAAGTATCAGTACACAAATGCTCTCCCTGAGTGCATGGCATGCTCAGCTTAACCTCCTGCTGCCCTCAAGGCTCTGTTCCAGATGGCTCCTGCCAAGCTCCATCCCCATCTCCAAGCCTCCCCTTCTGAGCATTAGTAGGTTCACAGCAGAAAAATAAATCCAAACAATGCTTACACTCAAAAGGTTACTCAAAATTACCTGTAATCTCAATGTGGCAGAGCCTTACAAGGGTGTTAAAAGTTCACCTCTCCTGCTTAGAAACAGCCCCAGATGAGTAAATGCTCTTGGCATCTTCATGTTTTGGGGTCCCTTCAGAGAGACAGCTCACACAGAGAAAAGGCTTGTGTCAGAAGAGATGCTGAGTTTGTTCACCATGCACAGGGAACCACAGGGCCCAGTGACCAGCAAGAGGAGTCACTGCAGCAGCCCCAGAAGCAAAACCACAGTATCAGAGAATGCTGCAACTCTTCCAAAGCTGAGTCCTCAGCTCCAAATGCTGCAAACAGGCTGTACTGACATCCCAGCTCAGAGAGCTTTATCACCCACTCCTGATGTCCTCTCTGCCACCTTCCTGGTTCTGTTGTTCTGTTATTCCTCCTCCCTGTCCAGCAGCCCAGCCTTGGAGGATGCTCTTACACAGGGAGGGGGCAAACACATCTCCTTTTGCTGACCCCACCTCCTTTGTCACAGCTTTCCCTTTCCCACACCTGGGCTACATTATTTCCACTGCAAATTCTCACTGTTACTTTTAGTCACACAGAGACAAAGGACACAGGAGAGGAGCAATGCTCGCAGGATCTTACAATGTATTTTATTTTCTGATCACTGATGCAGCAACCCTGTGAAGAAAATGCTATTTCTGATCTATGGTTGTTTCTGTCTCTTTTCATTTCAGACATGCCAACTTCTTAAACTCTCTGTGGCCTCTGAGCAGCATCAAGAGGCTATGGAGCACTCCATGGATATACTCTTTATTCCAAGAGCAATCATTTAGGTCTGTCAGTTAAGGGTGGGATCTGCAGAGAACATTTAAGACGTGCACAGCAGACAACTGAGAACTTACTTTATCACTACTGGAACATTACCAACAGTGAAATGGCGACTGCAATAAAAACTGCCTGGTACTTTAGGTCTTACAGGCTAATTTAATCCTTCATTTAGTACTTGCCCTGCTGCAAGGGTATTCTGAGGCCATGGGAAAATTCCTGAAGCGTGCAGGATCACTGCTTCTGGTGCCCCTCCTGCCTGGCAGAGGCTGGCAGGAGCCTGCAGGGTGCTGGATGTGCTGGCGGCCTCCAGGAGCTAACAGGAGCCTGATGGGAGCAAATGCCAGGGCTGGGGTGGCTCCTGCCCTCCCACAGTTTGAGGCCCACATGGCAAATGGCTCCTTCCAAAACTGCTGGGCTGCCTGTGCTTGAGCTTTCCAGGAGGAAGAGTAGCAAACAACAAGAAGCACCTTAACCCTCAGGCACATCCTATGTCTCGCAGACAGGAGAGGCTGGCACACACACACTTTATGTGCCCCAACAGCCCCTGTCAGCCCTGTGGTGCCATGGCTTGTGAGAGAGAAAAGTTCACATGTGGAAAATCAACTTATGTGTCTGCTTTTTACAGCCTACAAATGCAGAGAGCCAAGTATGACTCTCTATTTCAATTTCCTTCAAATTCATAAATCCAGGAGAGACTGCATGCAGAAGTAAACTAGGGGCTGGTTGGGAAATTGATAGATTTATGGGATTATAATAGCTCAAGCCCAAAAGCAGCCTTGTACCCAATAAATACACACAGAAGTGCACATGTGCATGTCCACACAAATCCTACACCATACACTATTACCTCTTTTCATCCTGTAGTATCAGCTTGTCTTCCTTTAAACCTGTGCTTGATCCTTCAGTTTTTTCATCTTTAAGTATCCTGGCAGCCTCAGAAGCATGGCACTGACTACTCAAGGAGAATACAGGAGATTGATTTTGCTCACTGTTCAAGCATGATCTCACAGAAATGTGTCCTAAACTGCCATAATCCAGCACCTTCCTTTTTATTAGTGGCAAGGCAAAGCAGGTACTTTTACCACCTGAATAAAACTTTCATGCTCGTGTATGTGTTCATGCTACTCTTCAAAGGAGGCAGAGTCTGAACCTCCTCTGGCTTGTTGGGCTGAGAGGTTAAATGAGCTTCCACAGGCATCTGTGCTCGCTGAAACCTTCCTTTTGCTTGTGTTGCAAGGCCAGAGCAAACACACCACTTCTCCCCAAAATAATGGCAGCATTTCCCCCCACCATCCTGCCCAAGTTACACCAGCAGAAGCTCCAGCACTTTGCCACCCTGCTCACACTGCATTTCTTCCTTATGCTTCAGATGGAGTTTTCAAATCAAACTCTGTTCCCATTTGCTGGAGTTCAGTATTTGTCTTTAGCATTTAAATTTCATGCTTGTGAAAACACACAAACTATGTTCACTTGAAAATCCAACTGAATTGAAAATCCGACTGAATTCCACTGAAAATCCAAATGAATGAATACATGCGCATACAGAAATACTGACAAAACAAGTATCTGCTCATCTAAATGACACAGGTTTTTTCTAATGCTTGTTTTTATTCTTTGGGACAGGAGTCTCCTGAATGTTTTCTCTTTTCAAAAAGCAGAAAAAGTGCATTTCTTTGATCCAACCCAATCATTTTTGATTTTGGAGATCTGGAATCTGTGCTTGTGATTACTCTGCCAAATCATTCTCATCTTCTCTGTGGTACAACTCAGTGCAGCAGCAGGATATGACAAACCAGAGCAGAGTGCAGGGGCACTGTCACCTCTCTCAGATGCTCTGCCTTTGTATCATCACCATCTTAGGCCCTTTCCACCCAGGGCTGTAAACAGGTTCTTGCTAAGCCAAAAGCGAGACAGCTGCTTTGACAACAGATACAGTGGCTCCCATCAGATGCAGGAGGCTTTAAAAAAAAAACCTACTTAAAATACTCTTACTTTTTAAAAGTAAGAGTGATGCAAAAACAGGAAGTAGCCCCAGAAAAATTAAGTTTTTCAGGAGTTAGAGAAGTTTTCTCAAGCCTTTTTATTTTGTTGAAGCAGCCTGCTTGTTAAACTACGCCAGAAAGTTAAAAGGTCATACCTGGGTAAGCAGACGATGGGATGCTGAGTCTGACTGTTAAACAAGGGAAACCCTCTGTTCCTACAAAGCAATAGAAAAATATGCTCACTAGTCTCTAAGCAGCAAATTTAGCATAAACTCAACATTGTAAGGGACTATAAAATGTCCTTACATCTTATGTGCACATTTCTGTCTGAGCCTTTTTCTCTCAGCTTTATTTCCCAATTCAGATTCCCTGTTATGTCCAGCCTGCTTTGGGACCACCAAGGAGCTGCTTACTCCCTAGGCCAGCACTAAAAAAAGCTGGCACTGACTCCAAAAACCTGTCCATCAGGGAAGGGAAATGGAGCACAGCACAATTCCAGCCAGATTCCCTCCAGACTGGGAGAACTGTCAGAGCTGCTCTATGCAGAGACTCTGCTGCAGGGCAATCCCAAGCAGGAATGAGGAAAAGTGGAGGAAAATGGTTGCTGAGATGCACAGAAAGTAATGGAAGAAGAGCAAGAGTCCCTCACTGATTTCCCAGTACCACACTTCAAAACAGCTGAAGATACCAAGGCAGGGAACTACTACAACTTCTTCTTTAAACTGTTTCTCTTGCCAAAGTTGTAGCAGAGGGTCTTAAGTTTAGCTGGGATAAGGCACAAAGGTTCCCACAGATGGTAGCGCCCTTTTTGTGACCCTCTTTAATCAGAGAGAAATGCCTGGGCAGTACATGTAGTTAGCTTGCTGAAACAGCCTCTGCATGTCCCACCATCCATCCTCTCTCCTTTCTCTAAGTCTTTGACCAGAGGACACTGGGGACAACATTCCAGGTGCAAGCAGCAGGCAGAAACCCAAGTGTCTCCCATCAGGGTGAAAGGGGTCTCCTCTGTCACCCTGATTTTTTAAGACTTTGCTAAGCCTTCTGATGTTTGCATTCTTGTAACCAACTTTCTCACACACAGTTCTGTAAATAACTTATGTTTTGCATTCTTTCATGGAAGAGGAGAGAATTGATGGACTCTTGGTCTGTCCAGTATCATTGGAGAGGTGGCACTGTCACCCTTCAATCCACTGTCACTTTTAGAAAACTATAAATGTTAGAGTCAGAAAATAAAGGTCCCTCTTTTTTGTTCACCTGGAGAGCAGCAGTGTCCGTGTCGTCATTTCGTGTCATATTGCGACATCCTCACCACATGTCCTTGAGCGTCCCCAAGTATTAAAGTATTATGAAGCCAGCCAGTACTATCACCTATATTTATGACTGCAGCTTCTCATGGCCAAGACACTTGTAAATTTTTTGACTTCAGTTGTTCAGAAATTAATTCCCTGTATAGGCTATATGACTCAAGTTAATGCTTTTGTTTGAGAGTTCACTGTTTTAAAGCTTCAGCAAGAATAGGGCAGGTATTCCCAGGAGCCAGAGTAGTAAGAAACATACAACTAAAACAAATTAAAAAGAAGGATAGAAGGTAATGACAAAAAGTAAGATGTAAGTGTGAAATCAGAGAGAATCATAATGCATACTACTCACAAAGGCAACTAACCTTAAGCTAGAGAGCAGTGCAGGTTCTTTTTATTTCCTGGACTGTCATCCTTTGTCCCTGAATTAATCACCTTGTCTGTACCACATCACTGGCATGGGGTAGTGCTAACTACAGCTTTCCATCAGTTTGCCCAGTTAACATCCAATAAGAACAGAAAGATTTTGCTGCCCTGAAGGGGGAAGGTTTCATATGGCTCTGACAGCAAATAAATGAAAAATTTGCAATGGAATAAATTCCACCTTACTGCAGAGGCTGCCAGCTGAGTGCACCATCCACTTACAAGCAATAATTAGTTACAGTAAATGAGCTGTGTGGAACTGAGGCTCCAGCCACCATCAGCTCCACCAACCCACAGGACAAAGATGAATGTTAAAATAAGCTAATTAAATTTTCCCTGGCTCAGCAGAAAGATCAATGTTCTTGACAGCTGAGGGTTCAGCACGTGGCATCCCAACAGCCCTCTGATGGGCCACCACTGCTACATAAGGCCACACAGCCAGAACCAGAGGAGGTGGAACACCCCTCTCGGGAGGGGCAGGAGACAGAGGCACTCAACAGGGACATTAACAGAAGCATGGAGACACCTGCTACTTGTATGCCAGATGGTCAGATGGCATTTTTACCAAAAACAAACTTGGCTTTGCACTTTCATTATCTATTCTACCACCATTAAACACGTGTCCCAGTAGTCTGCTAAAAGTCCACTGCAATAAATGTGATTTTAGCCACCAGCAGAATATCAAAAATACCAGACTATCAAAATACAGATGCCAGAAGTGGGCAGCATTTTTGCTGCCCCATGAATTTGCTGGGTTCAGGCTGTTAACACCATTTCCACCTCTTGCTGAGGAAAAGGGAAGGGAAGAAAACGAGATGATTCAAAGGTTCTTCTGCAGGAGAACAGAAGAGACACTCACCCACACAGATATGCTCACAATTCCACGTTCAGGGCATTTAAACAAAAAGCAAGAAATTAACATTTAAGTGCCTGGACCAGATACATCAATGGGGTTTTCCACTTCCTGTAAGCATCTTCCAATAATCACAGCGCACAATATATTAGGAAGGGTTTCTTTTTGTTTATATTTCTTCCAAACCCTGTTGCTTAAGACAAAAATCCAGAAGAACCTATCCCAATAAGGAATTACTTGAAACTGGCAGTGTCTTTAGAAAAGCTCTGTGCTCAGATGAAGGGACATGCTGGTTTATTGATGCCCTAGAGCCAGGATGGCAGGGGATGGCACTTTGGCTGCTCCAAGTGACAATTTCCACAAGGGACAGGGCACAAAACAGATGAGCTGTTTTTAACACTCCTAACAAGAAGCTGTGATTAATATCTTCTATCTTGAATATGGAAACCTAGGTCAGGACATGCAAGCTTATCACAATGAAGAAAACTTGAAGTCAAATACAGCCTGGTAAGTGCATTCAGCACATTTTCCTCCACTGAAGTACATCACACAGATTCTCTGTTGACGCAGACTAACAAAAGGCTGACAGCTCTAGGCTGGATGCACTGTGACCTAGCATCAAACAGTCCAGGAAACCTGCTCATTTGCTCATTCTGGCTCTGCCATTTGTCTGTGGATCAAGCATGCTACTTCCTCTGCTGTATCCAGCAGGAATTGCCTTTTCTTCTTGTTGGTAAACACTTTGACTTCTACCTACAAAAACTGATAGAAAAAAATCCAGTGGGCATACACATACACAACAGAGGACTGAGGTTCTATTTTATGCACAAGGTATTTGTAACTATTCTTCATTAAAGTTACTTCTACTTCTCTTATAGAACTCTTAAAACCAACAGGATTGATAAATTCATACATTGTAGTAATTTAAAAAAATATATCTGTCTTTTTCAGGAGCTGCTTTCCTTTCTCATTTGAGGGTTTGTGTGTGTTGAAATACTTCTGTATGACCAACCCAACAACACAGCTGTTCTGCAGAGTCACCTGCAATGAAAATTGTAAGGACTAAGTACATTCTTTTCCTAAGCTGTTCCACTTGTTCTCCTGAGAAAGTAGCTGTGCTGTAGTCCTGAAGGGTCAGCCCATCCACCTGAGGCCCTGACTCTGCCCTGCAGAGATATCTAGATAGATCTCCATTAGCTTCAGCAATCTGCCTGCAGAAATGCACATTTAAGGTTATTAACTCTTCAGTCTGAGAGCTTGTCTTTTGCTATAGGTACCTCAGGAGCAACATACATGCTATGATAAAAGCCTAAATTGCCACAAATTACTTTTCAGCATTTAGTGCTTTGCCCAACAATGCTGCAACTGGATCCAATCTATCAGCACCAAACCTTTCCCCACAGCTTCTTCCTTTTACACTCCACACTCTCCTCCTCCTTCCTAATTTCCATGCACCCAATGCTTTCCCCTTGGCAGCAGAGGCTTAAAATAACAGACATCTTTCAAAGGGATGCAAAAAACCATATTCTGGTTACCTGCAGGGCAGAATTCACTACACATTTATTACTATTCAGTTTCCGAAGTGCTAGGAAATGAAGGTCCAATATATCTGAACCTCAGCTAAGGTTGATGCAGAGAGCAAATGCCTTTAAACCATGGCAGCTAAAGGAGGCAAAGCAGAGGCCAGGTTGTGCTGCTGTAAATCCCTGACCAGCAGCAGAAGCCAGCAGCTTACCATGGCTGTAGATGCAGCCCGAAATTCAGGAAGGACTGCAGTAGACGTTGCCTCAACTTGAGAATCAAGACTCCGGAGCCACACTGACTGAGGAGAAACCTGTACTGAGGTTTTCACCACCAGTTTGAGTTGGCTTTGGGCAGCACATAACTCCGTACTTCCCTCACTCCTGGAACATGTTGCCTCTGAAAGCCAGTTTAGCATGTTCTCCTTTGACCAAGCAGATTTATAAAAGGTTTTAATGATACAAAAAAAGCAGTGCTGATCGTACCATCGCAAATTTATTTATTCCAAAAACTACAGCACTGCATCTGCATTAAAAATGGATTACTCCCAGCACTTAATTCCCATTGCTTGCCTGGTGACTCATTTTCACTAAAAACATCCACACCAAATCTTTCAACAGTTAAAAGAAAACTTTAAAGCCCTGCAAGTTGAAAAAGGTCTATTCATGGGGAAAAACATACTGCCAGTCTAAGCAGCTCACAGTCATGAAGGCAGAGGAGACAACGCCTGGCTTGGTTATGACTCTGAGGAGGAGATGGGGAAGACGAAATGCTGTCTCAGCATTCAAGAATCTTGGCTAAGTGGAGCCTGAAATACACAGCAGACAGGAGACACTGTTCAATCATTTATAGAAATCAAGGTTAGCAGTGTCAGCACATTTGGCCTGAGAGGAAACAGTTTCCTGATCCTCCTGACGCAGAAGTAACTCGGCTGCATTAGTGGCTGCCACTAAGTAAGGATTAAAGAATGGAAACACAGAAGGACAAGGATAGCAAAGGATAAAATGAGCATGCCAATATTTTCTCAGCTTGTATGCAGCAGCCCAGCTAGAACCCCAAGGGTTTTTTTTTTCAGGAATCTCAGCGACAGAAACAACTGCTACATTCGATGGAAATATATGGTGTCTGGGTTTTACAATGGTGTTTCTAATAGTTTATCTGATTTTGTAACTAGCAGGGAAGGAAATCGTTCTGATGACAATTACCACTGAGGCATTTTGTTGTGTTTACTGGCACAGAGCTGTCATTAACACTTCACTTCTCTTAACCACAGCTTACTTCCCCTGTAGTTATTGAAGATAGGTCTGGGGGCTGTTTTCCTGGTCTTGTCAACTTGAATTTTAATACATACTGCTTGAAAGATGTACCACCTGCTATTTTATATCCATAATTTATTGTATAATGAGTTCCTATAAATCCTTATGATGGCTTTAGAGACTTGCAAGATAAATTGCCAGCCTGTTTTTTTTCTCAGTTTGTCAGCAAAGCCGAGAGAGTCCCTGAGTTCCTCTTGTCACCCACCTTGGGCACAGATCAGCCATCTCCCTCCACTGAAGGATCTTACCTCCAGAAGAAAGGCTGTCTGCTAATGAAGATGCTGGCTAGCAATGTACTACAGTCTTTGCATTTACTTTAGAAGGCCCCAGCTATTTTAGACACCCATGAAATGGTTGTATGGACACAAGCTGTATCTTCACATGCTGGACAGGAAAAGCTCACTAGAGATTCTGGACAGGGACTCTCTAATACTCATTTAGTGAAACAGAAACCACCAACCCTACAAGTTGGTATCCAAGAGAAAATATTTATTTAAGACTCAGGACTAAGAAATCTTCCACTTATTAGGGACACACCATCCTCACCTCAATATCACACACATAGAAGATATGTTTGATATGTTTTCATACTTTCATCCAGCACCCCAAAAAGGAGCTCCCATTGGAAGCTGGAGACCTTTAAATTCATGACTTTACATTCCCTCTCCCTCTCAGAACCAAGATAATGAAAAACACTACTAAGAAGCTTGAAGAAGTTATTACAATTTCTTTCTTTTCTTTTTTTCAGTGAACAGCAAATAAAAAATAATAACCTACTTCATAATACAGATATTGTACTATAAGCATCTTATTAAACTCCACTTTTAACCTGTCTTTGGACTAATAGCACTTACTAAAAAACCCTTAGCCCTGAGTTAGCTCATGGATGCAAATCCAAGAGTATGTGTTGAAATCAGGCTGCTCCCAGGCAGAGCTCATGCAACAAATAAAGCCAGGACGTGCCAAGATTGCAAAGGGCTTTCACTCGTGAGTGACAGACACAATCAACAGAGAAAATCAGCCACTGCCTTTCATCTCCTTGCAAACATCTTGACAGCCAAGCTGGTGCAAACCAGCAAGTATTAAGAGTCTTTTCCTCAGTCATCACAGTAATTCAGAGGGAGGAAACAGGCAGGGAGGAGAGGACAGAAGAAGAGGACCTCAGGAGCTGGGATGAAGTGTCAGGACAAAGCAATGAGACTGGTCAGAGCCACTGCAGCTCTGCTAAGCACGGATTTAAGGATGCTGCACAACTGGACAAGCCTGGCATGAGCACACACTACAGACTGGCCTCAGGTCTATGCTGCCCCACTCCAGGGACACACTTCAACTCAGCAGCTCTCAGTGAGGGCATTTTCTCAGCTGCTGCTGCTGAGCCCCTCCTCCCAGAGCTCTAGGACACTCACACAGAAGGAAAGCAGCAAATGGTGCTCTGTGCTAAGCTTGTGGTTGTTTTGGCTTCCAGGCTCTCTTGTCCAAAATTAAAGGTGTGTTTCCTTCCCCTACAGCATTAGGACACATCCACAGCCCATACATGGAGTGGGGGTGAACAGACAAGGCAGATGAAACAACCATATTCCAAAGAACAGCACAGCAGCCTTCTGCCTTACTGACTGGGCTGGGGCAAGTCCTATGCCAGTAAGAAATGAAGGGCATCAGCATATGAGACAGGGTTAGAAAGCAAGAACTGCTGCACTGGTTTGGGTCCATCCTCTTGTCTGAGTATTCATTTTTGACCACCAGTTCTGTTTATCCTGAAGGTTTTCCTGTCCAGGCAGATAGAAAATTTCCTCAATACATCCTATAACCCAAGAGTCAACTGGGTATATCAGAGATGTGATGGAAATACAAAATAAGACAATGAAATATATCACTTTTTTGGCTGGGGATGAGTTCATTTTTCTTATTCTCCACATGATATTATACAATTTAAGGGTGTCAATAAAACTTCAGATGATTCTCTTGAAAAAATAAAAATCCCCTTTGACAGGATTGTAGACTGAGAGACTTTCTGTAGGTAACAAAGCAGGTTACTGCCTGAGACAGGATCAAAACCAAAGTCTCTCAGCTCCTCCACCTAATGATAAGGTTGAACATACACTCCCAGCACAGCCAAGGTGTAACAATGGTGTGTAGCTCCATATCCCTGTAGTAACCAAGTGCAGCCTTTTCCCAGCGTGCCAGTGGAAATGATGGCAAGAGACTGGCAAAGGTTCAGGATGCATGGCTGCTCCGGGACTGCAGTGGGAGGCCACGATAGCCAATGGCTAGTACATGGGTTTCTGTAATCAGCTGGCTCCATGTTACCTCTAATTCCAAGTGCACTGAAGTTAACTTTGAGGAGTCAAGAGAAAGCTGTGCAGTACCCTGAGACTGAGTTTAGCTGCAGATTTTTTGCACTGATATGGGTGTCCTTGAGATTAGAAGCCCAAAGCACCATATTAAGTGAGGAAGGCACCCAGAAAACGTTTGCCAGAACACATCCTCGAAGACACAGCTCCAGTGTCACAGCTTATGCGCCACCAGAAACCTCCAAGATAAAGACAAATGGTATAAAAACATTGCCTGAAGACCTCCACCTCGGAGCGAACATGACAGGGGATGCAGTACAGGCTAACCAGTGTTCCCCACCTTTTTAGAGAAAATTTTGTACCATACTTTGCATTTCTGCATTTTCCTTCTCCCCAGTTTAGAGCATTACAGCCAAGCAGTTCTGTTGCAGTACTGACCCCATTCCGTGGCACATGCTGGAAGTTTTACTGGCACTGCCTTGGGAAGAACCACAGAATAATATGAGCTTTGCTCAGGATCATACTGAGAGGCCCATTTAACACATATTCCTGTAATACATGCACTTCCTATATACAACTGCTGAGCAAAATCTCCCAGAGGCTTTAAACCTGTTATTTCTGTTATTTCTAAACCACTTATCTCCATTAGCAATCTGGAATGCACAAGTTACCTGTCACAGGGTGAAGGAGAATTAAGCAAAGCAGAGTCCTTCAGTAGTTGAAAACAGAAAGCTTTTTGCTTGCTTTGTTGGGGGTTTTTCAGACATCCCCTGCCATCGCTTCCTCCAGGCCTGCCTGAAGGTCTGCTCCTTGAGAGTCCCTAGAAATGCCCACCACCACTCACAGCACATCCAAGCCACATCTGAAACACAGCATCACTTAATTTTCTGCTCAACCAAAGCCAATGCTCACAAAAGCAGTGTCCCTCCCAGGCCAGGGACTGCTGAAGCAACTACACCTGCCTTAAAATTCCTCTTATCAAGCATCCTGCTTTGTGGAAAAAGTAGTAACCTGCTGCTGACCTATGCAAATAAGCAGTGCTCCATGCCAGAGACAACGTGATACCAGAATCAGCCAGGAAGAGATGTTTCCACTGTGAAACAGGACTCGCCAGCAGTCACATTATCACCCCCAGAACAAAGGATGGCTGGCACCAGCACATCCACATCCAGCCTTACCTCCTTCAGTATTTTCCCTTCCTTCCTCATGTCTTCTCTCTTGTCCTTGCTCAGCTCTTAAGAGCAGCAAACTCAAGTGACATTTGCCTATCATCATGCATTTGGTAAGAAATACCAAATTTCATTTCATTGAAAGGTGATTGATGCTTATGGGACATGGCTTCCACAAGTGCCACAGTCATGTCAGCCACAGCGGTGTGACAGCAGGAAAATTGTCCAAACAGACTACAGTGTGATAGCTCTCCATCCTTAAGAGCCTCAGTCCCTGGATTCCCTAAAAAATCCCCAAGCTCTGACTTTTGTATCTAATAAACAAGAAAAATAGTGGCAAAGCCTCTTTTCCTGCTGTCCCAGTTTCATGGAAGCCCTTGTCTATTTGCAGTAAAGGTGGGTTCTGCTGATAAGTACTCAGGCACAGATATCTTACTACATGCAGGTAATAAATCTGTAAATAGAATGTTTGGATTGGGCAGAGGGATGCCATAACAGACAATTTCAAGGTGGGCTAGAGGGTCTAAAAGAGACAATAAGTGCTCCTTAAGAGGCTTTAAAGGCCCAGTTCAAATCTTCTCTCCAAAACAGATCTGTAAACAATTTCTAGTCACAGAGTTTACACCGTTATACTCAGCAAGTATGTCACCCTCCATTTATGCAATTCACAAGGAGTCTGGGAACACAGGGCCAGCCCCATGGCTTGGAGCAGCCACCACTCTTCTCAGCTGGGTTTGGAGCTCGTGGTCACTTGCAAGTGCATCCTGCCATCAATCCGTTCTGCCTGATGTGAGAAATGGATTTGTAAAGGATTCTCAAAATCTGACAAAGTTCACACAGTCTTGTACATCTGTATGCAAACTCTGAGATAAGGTGCGCTGACTTGGGAAGGCCATGGAATAGAGATGAGATTGTTGAGAGAGATTGAACTAGAAACAAGTTCCAAAAGATGGCCTTGCAAAAAGACCAGATATTTTGGAGAATTAGAACTGTGAAAGATGCATTGTAGCAAGACCATGTGTGGTAAAATAATAGGTGATTAGTGTTAGAATTATTAACAGCATTGTGTGGCAAAAGCTAGTGGGCTGAAAAATATTTATAAGGTATTGAAACCAGGAAATAGGGTGGCTTCTGATAGACTGGTGTTGAGTTTTACATCTCTCATGTCTCACCCTTCTACGAGACTGATAACAGAATAAAATCTCTTAAAACACCTCTCAGTTGTCCAGTCTCTGTAGACCTGGGATTTTCCAACACCTGTCTGCTCTTACAAGAAATCCTATTTATTTTCAGGGCTCTTTTTACATAGGATGCAGGCAGCAGAGCTGGAACAAAACAATGCGCCCATAAATACAGGTAAAGACACAAGTCTTCCTGTAACCACTTGACTGTTAACTTTTTTTTCTCCTATCATATTTTTTAAATTATTATTCTTTTACTTCTTAAAAAACCATGGACTGGTTTTGTCCACGTGCTGGGTACATGGATGGCTGTTGGAGTGGTCCCTTCACACTATGGTCACCCTCTCAGCTCCAGCAGCAGCAGAATCCCATTCCATACCCCACACTGGGAGCCAGTGAGCCTTGCTGAAACAAGAAGGATTTCAGCTGGGCTCAGGGGCCTTTGGAAACACAAGCTGGTGTTTCCTTACTGCACTAAACCAGGAAGGAATCCCCTGGGTTTCCTTCATCAATGCCCAGAGCTGGCAGAGATTGCCTTGCCAGGTCCTCTACAGTTTCAGAAATGTTTTGTCAATCCAAGCTCAAGATATCAAAAAACCCTAAGTATTTCAGACTAGGCCAAATGAGATGTTTCAGCTATGTTTTACTTGCTTTTCTTCTTCGAGATTTCCTTTAGAAAATTGAGCTATTCCAAACAGAATGAATTTTTTTCCTCCATTTACAAAATGTCTGAAAAACACATTTTAAAATCAGAAAAAGGGGAAGGAATTTTCAGGAATAGAAAGTGTTTGAAAGTAATTCTTCCCCTCAAAAAATTCGCATTTTACACATAGATTTTTTTTTTCTGTTAAAAGAATTGTTTGAGTAGATAGATTCCATTAAGCTCCACTTCCTATTTCAGCATCAACTCCAAACCTAATTGTGGGAAACAAGGCCTTTCTTACTTTCTCCAGAGACAAGACAGAATAAACTGACCAGCTTCCACCTGGGAGATGAGTTTGCTGTAAGGACTCTCCTCAGTAATGTATATATTCAAAACACTTGTTTATTTCAAAATTATGCAGTTCCTGGGAAACCAAATGGTCTATATTTAATGTCTTAAGCTATAACTCATAAAACCCAATTCAGCAGGATGTATATTACTAAGAAATAGCTGAGGTCAAGCTGAGTGCCCATAAAGAATGCACACTTCTGTGTTCTTACTGAAGCTTAGGGTTTTTGAAAAATAGGAGTGTTTTTCTTTTAGAGCACTCATTTCACATAGCTTTGTTTACTTTAATAAAATACCCCACATCTTTCACAAAGTTAAAATAACTAGAAGCTGCCAGAAGTGGAACACCACTATATTGTGAGTTCAGGAGGAACTGTTGTCCTTTTTTTTCCCCCCCCACATACTTAAAAAATAACACAAACTCTTAACTACTTTTGTTATAAGCCAGAAGCTGTGTGGAGCTTCCTGAGCAGCTTGAGGGCTCAAAATCAGACAAACTCACCAGGAACACTGATAGCCAGCACTGCAGGAGGCACAGCTTATATTGCCAACCAAAATGTTCCTCCTCCTAATTTTCTATCAGCCTTTCTCTGCTAATTCCCTTCATTTATTAGCAGTTCTAAAGTGTGTTCCAGTACTGCACTTTAATTTGTTTTTGATTAAGCAAGCAGGCAATGCTAAGGAGATGAGAAAACATGGGGTAACACAATAGAAAGAATTAAGATGCCTTATTTGGTCCCCTAAAAGAACTGTATGGTGCAACTGAAAACACTTAGCAAGTGCAAGCCAACAAGAAAAGCTGGACAAATACAGATTCCTAACTTCTTGAAATTAAATCCCCATAAAGAAAATTACTATTCTCTCTCAGCACCACATGCTTCTGATTGTATCAAAATGCATTAAAATAACAATGCTTTACCCTAAGTGGACCAATCTTGGGGAAATGATTTGCATGGTGAAAAGCTGTACTTCCCTTGCTGGAGATTGCCAGCACCAGGCTGCAGCAGTACCTCACAGTGCCATGCTTTCTCCAACAAAAGCCAACACCAATTGCAACATTTTCATGAAGACAGAGCAAGTCAAAACCAGTGTTTTGACCTTAAGATTATGGACTTTATGCATCACAGCAAAGCCATTAACACCAGTTGGAACAATTTTCAAAATAAGCATTCTATTCCCTTATTCACATAGCAAACTTGCCTCTATTTTAGAGCTAGCATGCAAAACTTGTGGGTCTTTGAAAGCAGAAGGCCATTACTCAAAAGCACATAAGAGCTTTCTTAAAACACTATGCTCTGTTAAGAAATACCTTAATAAAGATTAAGGAAAGTGCCTGAAATCAAAGATTACTGACCCATTTGAGCACAAGAGCTGCAACCTTTTGTAACAAAGGATTTGGGGTACTTTAGCACAATGATGAGTCACACATAGTGGGAAGACTTAAAAGAAAACTCAGTTATACAGAGACCAGCAATTCTGCCCTCCTGGGAGATTTTTTTTTACATTGCAAATCCACGCTTTTAATTCACACATTTGAAAATGGTTTCCAAGATCTGGAGACAACATTACATTGCTGTTTAAAGTAAAAAGCTGTTTAAAAACATTTGTTGACAGCAACGAAAAACATAATAAGGAGAATCTCAATTTCTGCGCTGATGCATTTGCTATCAAAATCCATGCATTCTATTTTGAGGCTATTAACATTTTATAACCCCACCCTATAGCTCAAAAATTATTTCCATAAATGTAAAGACATAATAGATCTCCTTAAAAGAAGAGGATGATCACCCTGCTGAACATGACGCCAGAAGAAAAGGTTTTACTTTCAGCTCCAGAACTGTCCTGCCATTTACGTCACATGCAGGAGGATGTGACAACACTTGCAGCTCTCAGTCCAAAGTTCAGGGATTGATCCTGGGTGAGCACCTGTAAGGCAATGAGCTCTGCTGAGGGCAAACTTCTGTGCTGGAGAAACATAAGCAAGGTGTGTGATGCATGCAAACCTTCTCAGCCAAGAGGAACAGCAAACTTCCATGGCTGCTGTGCAAAGGCAGAAAGCTCCGTATGCTTCCAGAGCTAAAGGAAGCAGCTTTTCCTGTACATATGAAAGGTACCACCAGATCCCAGCAACAAATCAGCCAGGCAATGGCTGCCAGATACTACAGCCACAGATTCCCTTGGTTGAGAGCACAGAGCTGCAGTGCTGGAGAACCACTGCTGGAGTCAGGTCATACAGCCCTGTGCAGACTGAGCCCCATCTCACTCCAAACCAGCCCACCTGTTTCTAGCTGTCTTTTTGTACCTCAGAACCAGGACTGAGGCACCCCAACTCTAAGAAAAAGGATTTCCTTTCAACCACAGGGCCTCAAAGGCTTCATTTTTTTCAGCAGACTGCCTCCGAGTTCTGTATCCCACAGCTCTATCAACTCTAAAATGTTGGAGCAAGTCCAGAGGAGGGACACCAAGTTGATTAGAGGGCTGGAGCACCTCTCCTGTGAAGAAAGGCTGAAAGAACTGGGATTGTTCAGCCTTGAAAAGAGAAGGCTTTGGGATGACCTAATTGCAGTACCTGAAGGGAGCCAATAAGAAAGACTATCTATAAGAGCAGTGAGTGACAGAAAAGGGGGAATGGCTTCACACTATCAGAGAAGAGGTTTAGATTGGATATTAGGAAAAATTCTTTATTGGGAGGGTGGTGAGGCACTGGAACAAGTTGTCGAGGGATGTTGTTGATGCCCTATCCCTGGAAGAGTACAAGGCCAGGTTGGACAGGACTTGAAGCAACCTGGTCTGGCAGAATATGTCCCTGCCCACAGCAGAGGGGGCTGGAACAACTTCTCTTCAAGGTCCCTTCCAGCCCAAATAGTCTGTGATTCTATGGTTCTAACCAGCAGAGCATGCACCAACAACATTGGAGGATCTGATTCTACTGATTTCTAGTTTATACCCAAATGCCAAGTACATCCTTAACACACGAAGGCTGTGGCTGACAGTGGCAACCCTTAAAAGTAGGCAGTGCCCATACTGAGAAAAGGCATTGATCCTTGAATAGTTTATATCCAAATATAGACAAACAAAAGAGAGAAAAGGAAACCCCAGTTGTTCCTGTGTACCTGTATTATGATGCAGAGTCTCTCTGTAATAATCAAACAACTTGTCCTTCAGCATCAGTGCAGAATACATTCAGATGCAAGTTACACAAGAGGAGAGTCATCTATGTTTGTTCTTCCATTCCCCAGCTGTTCCACTATTGCCTGCTCCCTGCCTCTGATTTTTGAGGATTTTATGTGGAATCATTTTCAAAAATAGTTAAGAACTGCGTTGTACTGTGCTATTGTCTCCATTTTTTTTAAAGATTATGAATTGAAGCTAAGTAAGATAAAAGGCCTTGCCTGAAAACATGCACAGGCTCTATGGTACATCAGGAAAGCACATGCAAGATTTTTGGAGTTTCAATCCAAGCTCTAGTGACATAATCATTTCTCCTGCTTAGCTAAGAGCTGTAGTCTTTATATGCAGTAAACACATCATATGGGCCATAGGCCTGAAGTTTATCTTAAGCTTCTTTAAAACACTGCTCATTGTTCAAAGGAAAACGTGTGACCTTTGTGACATCTCTCTGGAAGGAGCTTTCATGTCTGCTGCTCTGAGATGATTAGAAGAAATGGTATTTTGGATGCAAACTAAGAAATCCCAGTGCTTTGCTCCTTCTTATTCTAAGGCATTAAGAAACAGATTTCTCTGGGTTTTGTAGGAATTGGGGAAATACACAAAAACAGGAAATGAGCAAAGGAGTGGCAGGGAGCTTTGTCCACCTCCTCCTTCCACGTCTCTTGAAGAGTGAAGGACACTCTTCAGCTGCATTTTGATCAGAAAACATTGACTGGAGATTAAAGGAGGCAACAGCCAAACTAGTGGTATGGAAGGAATGAAAACTTTGCTCAGTTACCGATTACAAATGGACAGCCACTCCTTATTTCACTTTTCCTTCTAGACACACACTAGGGCATTTTGCTGAACAGCACCTTCTCCACCAAAGAGAAAGCACACCTGCTGCCTCATGGGACTGGCCATGGCATGGTGTGTTTTCTCTTCCCTGCTGGATGAGGACCCAGCTGGGTAAGGAGGGGGAATGTCAGGTGACATACACCCTGCACACATACTCATTCCCTTCTTTGGGACATGGTCTCCTCAGCTCTTAAGTGTGTTTTGGGGAAGATGCTCTAGGACTACAGGAACAGGACTGGGTTTGAGCTTCCAAAGAAAGGGTGATTCCCTATCCAGTGATGACATCACTGGATTTAGAAGAATACAACTGTGCCCCATCAGTACAGCTACACCTATCACTTGCATGTCTCTACGCTCACCTGGCCAGTGCTCTCTCTCTTCCTAAAGAGGTATATTGTCACCAGACCTGGCTCAGCTCAAAACAAGCACAGTGACCTAAATGGCACAACTCTAGACTCTGTCAGATGAGAGCGTGGCCTTAAACCATATTCAGTTCTACCACTTCAGGTAGAACTCAAAATTTGATCACCAATACCATACTTATTTAAGGCAACAGAACTGTCAGTACTCCTGGAAACTAAAAGGCACCTGAACTGAGCCTCCTTGAGGTAAATCAGACAGTACTGGCCTTTATTAAGGTTTCGTTCCTTCAAGCCCCTTGCATCCACATATGTTTAGTGCCAATTTTCTTGTAGCCTCTTAATACTGAGCTGGACCATTTCCCAGAAAACATATGCCATGTGAAGTAGCTCCCCCCTACAAACTAATTAAAGCAGTTTTTGAAATGAATTGCCTCTTGGCTGAGCATATTTTTTTAAAGCTGTATTTTGCTCTCCTTATTGATGATCATGGTCTTCTATGCAAAACCCCAGCCCCATGGTGGTGTTAACCCAAAATTGCTTGAGGGAACCTACAATCTTTGTCTTTTGGCCAAAGAGCCCACAGGCAGGGGCTCCAAGCTGTGCCACATCCCAATTTAATGATGGGGATATTAGGACACAAGAACCAAGGCTGAGATAGAGAAGTTCAAAGGCTTCCTACCAAGTGTAGTCTGACTTACAACGACAAAACTACAACAAGGTGCTCTTCACTCAGGGGAAAAAAAAATGCACTTGATAGGAGAAGCTGCCACCAATATAACATTACCTAAAATGTGTGTCTGAATTCTGTAGGACATATGGTGTCCCAGCAACAGGCTCCACCAGAAGTAAATACGGACACAACTCATCCTGAACACGTGGGACAGTGAGGCCATAAAGTCTGCGAAACTGAAGTCAGAATGATTCCCCTGTAACCCAGTATATGTGCTCGGTGTCACAAAATAAATAATCAATTTGCCTCAATTAGGCTACATCCTCCTGCTGTCACACAACCTCTACTTGGCAACTGCACAGTTGGGTGAAAAGAACCCCTTACGTATCAGTAACTAGTGGAGACAATTTTGCCATATTCCAGTATCTCAATGGCCTGCTCTGTAAAGTTAGCCAGGGTATTTTCAATTCAGATGGATATACGAGATGGTATATTTTACTCATCACTTCACCAGTAACAGCTTGAAACGATCAAGAGGATTTAACCAATTAGCCCAAACCTCAAAAAAAGTGAAATGAAGAAATGCCAAAGTAAAGACCAAACACGTTCTTGGTATGAAGGTAACTGTTCAAGGCAAGAAAAGAATACTACAAAACAATTTACTGTATTTATATGTAATAACTACACTGTAATATAATGATAAAAATGTAAAAAAAAGTAAAAAATGTAAAAATAAAATGTAAAATAACAGTACAGAACAATTTACTGTATTTATATGAAATAAATACAAGTGTAATACACTTGTAATAAATCTGCTTCAGCTCTTTTCAGTTGTTAACAGCCTATGAAGAAGCAGTCTTGCTAACACTGCTCCACAGGGCTATTTAATGCTAAGAGACTAACGGGTGCTAAGATGCCTCGAGGGGTTGGAAAAGGGGACCTATTCTTTTGGATAAACTGCATACTGTGAATTGTTCCAGTCTTGTTATTCCCAGGAAAAATAAGGTAACTAGTTAAAATAAACAAACAATCCACCCTAATCTTGCCGGTTACATTAAAAAAAAAAAAAAAAAAAAAAAAAAAAAAAAAAAAAAACAAAACAACAAAACTTGCAAAAGATATTTTATTACTGGAACTAAAAACTGAACTACACTACACAAGAGGCAAAATCTTGCATGGTGAGGGCTAGCATGTGGTTTGGCTTCCACAGGTGATAAACTAAGTGCCACCAGGGCACAAAAAGCCTATTTCCTACTGCAGCACATGTGTATACAAACAGTGACTGCCTTTAAAAGCCAGCTATGGCTTCACCTCTGAAAATGAGATGTGCATCCCTACTAGAAGTCTTTTCCATGACATTACTCCTTCCTATGGATCATTAAATGTACCAACTCATGGAAAATCATCTCCAAAAGTGAAACAGGCAATTTAACAGGAAACCATCCTCAAGTGGCAGCAGCTAAAGAAGCTCACAAGGAAGTACGAGGGGAAATATTCACTGTGGCCTGCCCTACAAATGCCATGAGCTCAAAACTTGCACTAATTTTCAGCCCTCTCCCAACAGCTGAAAAGGTGCCCAAATGCAAATAATAATTTCTAACATGATAGGAAATACTGAAACACACACAAGGAAGCTAAAAGCCATCCCCAAAGTATACACCATTTTGACTGCATATGCTTTAATGTACCATTTGCAACCAGTCAATAAAACCATACAAATTTGTTTGAATAGAAAAATGAAAGCATTTCAGTGTAAATTTAAGTTTTAGGTTGAGCCACCCCAGCCGTGTGTTGCTATCAAACCACTTGTAAGTAACAATTTATTTTAAAGAGCCTTTTTGGTATTTTCCCCCACCATTCTTACCTTTAACATTCAGCCAGGTCCAGCACAATTACCAAGTATTTGTTATAATGATGTAAATACATTAATTAAAGCACCTTAATTTTTATACAAAGAGCACACACTCAATCACCTCTACATTCACACCCAACTGCACCTTAGCTATACCTTAGCTGATTAATAATGTATGGGTCATTATACTAATTTACTCCACTGAAGATGATCAACCAAGGAACAGACATCCCCAGCAAAATGCTGAGAGCTTTTCAGATGTAAGGGCTGTATTAAAGTACTGTCTGTGGCAGTCATGAGCACTTTGGAGGAAATGGCAGTTTGGAAAGCAAAGCAAGCCAAAGCTCTCCTACTTCAATTTAAGTGAATAATTAGAAGGTGAATTTTAGTTGTTAATATTACACAATAGATTGTTCCATCCTGCCAACATTATTAATGTCACTTTTCAGCACAATGCCAGCCTCTGGCAAAAGGCTCTGCAGTGACAATTCCAATTAACTTTCCTCATCTTTATCTCACCTGTCACCTGTTAAAAAATGCATGTTTACTCCATCTTCCCCTGAAGAAGACTGACTGCAGCTGAGGTGAAGTGGTGTTCTAAGTCAAGCAGGTCATGCCATCTAAGCTCCACTTTGTACAAGTCACTCTGCATGTTGTTTGAGCTGGCATCTGGCATGCCTTCCTCCTCAGCTGCCTTGTGTCCTGCAGACAGCCTGCCTCTCCTTCCCTCAGCAGTGGGAGGGATCCCTAAGGGCCACTGTCTTCACCTGCAAGCCTCAGCAGAAAACAGCCCCACAGCAAGAGCAGCACTTCTCATGCCAGTACCTAAACTTGCCCTGTGCACTCTCCTTACTGATCAAAGCAGGTCCTTAGGTGACCAATCCAAAACTCAGTGAAGCTGATGAAAGTTCTCACCTGAGTTTCAGCGGGCTTTGAACCATGTTCTCTTGGCAGCATCACACACTTCTCACAAGTAACACAGAGAGAAAAGGCGGAGAATCTGCTTTATGCAATCCGGGGCTCCCCTATCCTCAAGAAAAGGGTGCTCAGAAGGATCTTTCTGTTACATCAGGAGTGTTTAGGGCCCAAGGGGTGGTTTCAGAAAAGGGTGCTCAGAAGGATCTTTCTATTACATCAGAAGTGTTTAGGACCCCAGAGGTGGTTTCAGAAATCTATCCCAAGCTGGTTTACAGCTGTGCACAGTGCAATGACAGCTACCAGCTGAAGAGGCACAGTGGGAATGTGAGATAGTCCTCACAGAAGGCATTTGCTTCCATTCTGGATGCTGTTATGCACCATTCTGGATGCTGTTATGCAGCTCAGTATTTGAACACCACCTCCAGCCCCTACCCCTTTGCCAGGGAGGGAGGTCCCTCCCAAAAGGGAACTTGTATGTCAAACCTGAAACCACATGAACCATCAGACCCAAGTGATACCACATGGGTGTCACATACCACCAAAATCTCTACAGACCTAAGAGCCAGATTGACTGAGAAGGGGTGTGGTCCCAGAGCGAAGAAAACTTCAGTCTTTCTTGGGCATACAACAAAGAAAGTGCACACCTGTTTAATTATCCGCAGCCCCTTAATACACCTATGGGTGAAATGGTACAGGTTTCACATGCAGACAAGCCTTTAAGAGCTGACTGCACACAAACACACACAGGAGTTTATGGCAAGATTAGATGATTTGAACTGGCACAACAAACCATGTTTATGGTGCATTACACATTTGCCATTACATTTTTATTACTGTTACCCCACTTGAAAACGCCTTCAAACCTCTTAACTTTTGCTAACAAACTTTTTACAGCGTTCCCTAAAGCATCCTCCACACCCAACATTCCTTCTCCTTGAAATCCTGCTTTTCTCCCCCCCCACAATATAAAAAAAGAAAAATCATAACATGCATTTTGGCTTTCAATGCTTAATGCTCCAGCTATTGTTTAGATGGCCACTGTCTTCTGTTTAAAGCAAAGGGCCCTATTAAAGTGGTGTGATTAATCAGGATGATAAATGCTGCAGTGAGGTCCCTGCTATCAATCACACTTCTTGTGCAGAAAGGCACTCACGCCAAAATAGGGGCGAAAAGGCTCATTTACCACTATTGTAGTAAGATTATTTTCTGGTAAAATAAGTGGCAGCCTCTTTATTCAATAATGAATACAGACTGACCGGCAGTTTAGAGACCTAGTAAGACATGGTTAAAGGTGACAATAAAACAAAGTTACCATGTGTGAAATAGGACAGATGGCAGCCACACAATAGCCATCAAGTCTATTTAAACAGATAAGTAGTTTTCCTATGCCCAGCCCAGCTCGAGATATGCTGATTCAAAGGCTGGCTCTTGTCCCATGCAGCCCTCTAACCTAAAACAGGTGCAGAGGTCATGGGGTTTCCTTCCATGCTTTCATTTAGCAATTCACCATTCTCTCCATCAAGCACACCACGAGCAGAAACTGGGACAGATGCTCCTGCCCAGCAGCGATAAGCTACGCCTCTGTGCCTTGCAAACACATGCTTCAGACCCAGGGACAAAACAGGCCAGCTCTGGGAAAGGCAGGGGCACATTGTGTTGGAAAAGGGGCAGGCAAGCCCAGTGTTTCACTGCGGTTCTGAGACAAGATGCCATGGACAGCAGAGCACCGAATAAAAAAAAGAAAAAAGCTCATTTCACTTCAGAGATACAAACTTTCTGCACATCCAGGGTCAGTGACAGATGCAGGGCAAAAGGACCAGGAAACCAGTGTCAGCTGGGCTAGCCAGAGCCAGTGGGCTGCAGTGAATATTGACTGACGTGGATCAGTGAAAGACTTAATTCCACTAAGCAGCCAAAGGGCTCAGTTCCAAGGCCAATTTCTGCTGTGGGGGAGCATTTTACCAAAAGGAAAAGCTGCTGATGACAAACCGACAGCCAGAGACAACCAAAAAACTGCAGGGGACACATTGGAGGGGCTGGTGAGAGAAAATCAGAGATATCTCAGCAAGTTTCTGTGCTATCTGACAGGCCCTTCCCCTACAGACACTGCAAGACTGGGGCTTTTAATATTGTAAGGATTACTTCAATCCATAGGCTTAACCTTCCTACAGCAAACCTGCAGAGACAGTGCCACTGTCTTTGTGCTGGCAGGCAGCCCATCAGCCACAGCCCTTCCAGTCAGCATTTCACACACGGCCAGCAGCTTCCTGCAGGAG